>NC_133121.1:45173904-45484344 GCF_033568475.1 Henckelia pumila
AATGGGTAGCTTGAAAGACACAAACGCTTTATAGAAAAATTGCCTAAATGATTCCTAAGTCACAATATACCCGTATCTCGCCTCGAAGGGATTCTGTTCTAGTTCTAGACACATCTCAATCCACAATTAAATTATACGAATTTAATAAGTGCAAGAACAGATAATCATCAAAAGTAAACGATGATTCCCAACAAATTTTCAAAACATGTACCAAATGCACTCATATAGTCTCGTGAAAAATCAACAAGACAACCAGGGAAGAATTATATCAATGAAAACAGGACCAAACAACGAACAATACCTCAATAATCTTTATGTTTGCATGTTTTTAGCTTAGAATTAAGTGAACATCACAGAGTATATAAAGATCATTCATTCATTCAATTAGTTTTCCCAGTTTAGAAAAAGTTAGACAAGCAGATAATCGTGGATAGAATGTTAAAAAATTTGATCATCATTGGCCACGCATTTCAATTCTTTCCTGACATTGTTACAACTCAGCTCAACAACTCAAACATCTTAAGTGCATATGAAACAAGGAGAATTTCTTTACATTACATCAACAACTTTATCACTAACCTTAACATCCAACTCAGACGCCAAAAACAGTGACACCAGCAAATAAATATTCACCTCACTTTTCACAACGACACATCAAAAATAGCAAAACAATCATTTTTTTGCAAAAATGATCCACCCCCTAAACTTAGTTACAATCATTGTCCCTAATGATTGAAAACAAGAAAGAGAACAAGGACATGTACCTCTAGCGATGATCATCAGTGGTCGTCCCCACCTCATCATCGAATGCAGGGGGTTGCTCAGGAGAATCAAATGTGGGAGGCCATTTTGGATGGGGAGGGAATGGGTGGCAGGAACTCGCAGCATCCGAGAACTAGCAGGCCAATGCCCTTGTAAAATCAATCATGAATTTCATGAACACCCCAGACGTCTGTTGAAATGTCTGCAGGGTTTGCCTCTACTAGCACACCTCCTCCTCCAGATAGGTAACGCGATCGGTCAAAGTACGAGGTGCAGCAGGACGTGGTAGAGAGACTCACCGGGATGCCACTCTTTAATTGAATTCTTGCATAGAGGTTCGTTCACGTTGTTCATACTTCAGAATCATTCGGAACGGTGTTTGTAAGGCCCAGGATTATTTAATTTAATCCGAGATTATTTAATTTTAATCCGAGTATATTTAATTTGGGAATATTTAGAGTTTTGATTTAAATTCTAATATTCTTAAATTATTTAGGATTGAAATTGAAATAAAATAAGGGCCGAGGACCAAATTGCAAATATTAATGAATTGAGGGACTAAACGGCAATTATGCTTGAAGTTATCAGATTTTAATTAATGTCTCAGCATGTAAACGTGTACTTTCCTTAGCAAATTGAGAATTTTGAAACAGAGAAGTCGAGACCCTCTCTTTTCATTTGAATTTCGATTTTCAAATCGCCGTATCTTTTGATCCGATTACCCGATTTCGATTCCGAAAAGTGTTCTGGAATCCTTACGACAAGGGCTTCGATCTAGTTTAAGTTTTTACTTCTTTTGGCATGGTTTGAAGTTCGAAAGTTGGTAAATATCAGATATTGATGATATGTATATGTTCTTCGACGTTTATGTATTCCGATATCGAAACCGGGTTGAAGAATTCATGTTGCTTGTACTTAATCCTGATTTTCAGCTTGTGTTCAATGGTTATAGCTGTTGTTATATGGTTTTATGAGTGGTTATTGTTGTTGTGATATACGTATGAATTGTATTCAAAGTCGGAAATGGTTTCGATATTTCGTCGATTACCGATTTTCAATCGCTACGCCGCCGGTTTAGGTTTTGGGACTGTTTTGATAGCCTAAGATTGAGCTGAATATCTTGTGATTGTATACTAATGTTCTTGACCAAAATCGCTACATTTCAGATTAGTTCCAAGCTCGATCAATTCAAGAAGTTAGACTTTGAACCGAAGGAGTTTGCTTGAGGTTTGAAGTGATTGTATTGAAGTTATATTGATGAGTTTGAGCAGATTTTGGATTGATCCTTTTGAATGAAGTTTGATATGAATATTGTAGCGACCCTACTCGGATCCGCTACCTAATCAGAGTTAAGAGCATAATTAAATATGCATTAAATAAATCGCTACGAAAGACTTTAAATAAAAACAGACCGGCAAAATACAACTGGTTAAATAAATTCGATTTATACAACCAAATCGAATAAATAGCCTAAAGGCAAAACCTATAGCTAATCCCGCTGTCTTCACTGATCACTGGCTACTCCAAGCTCCTGGTGCTCAACCCTGCACCTACACCTGCCCCATCAAATGGGGTGTCCAGATACACAAAAAGACTGGACGTGAGCTCTAAGCTCAATACGAAAGCACTGGGTAAAACATACAAATATGATGCATGCAAATGATAGGGTATCCATATCTGGGATAACTGTATATAACTGCTCAGTAATGGCGCCTAGGACATAAGTGGTAAAACCCGGGGAGCAAACCCTGCATACACTGCTCATTCCTACAGGACGTGGACCGTGTCCCCTGATGCTAGCCACCTATGACCCGTCAGTCAATAGGCCCTAGACATCAACCGTCCAGACAGGGCTGAGCGGCCCTACGTGGATCATCTCGCAAGATGGATAGGCACAATATGATATGCACATGCTGCATAATAAATGACATACAAAATGCAACATATAAGCATGCAAAACCCGCTGGCAATCTCAGTCTGTACTTGCGTACCTTACTACATGCAGTACCTAGCAGTCCCACTCTAGGTTTCAAGCCTATATCAGCTCTACAATGCAAATACCTATGCATCAATAATTAAGCTCTAAAAGCCTTAACTAAGCTATTACATACTCCTAAATAATTTAAGGAGACCATAGCTATACCTGCGTCCGTCGATAGCCCGCTGATGAGGATTGCCTCAAAACTAGGCCACAGCTCCACCTCGACGCCTGGATCGCTATGCCACTTTCGGATTCCCAATAGGATGCCTAGAACTCCCTAGATCTGAGTTAGAAGGCTTAGGAATCAGAGAGAAGAGAGGAAAAGGTGCACTTTGAAATGAAATCTCGGCCCCCAATTTATAGACGAAGTTCGGAGCCTCCAAACCCGGTTTGGAACGTCCGAACACAATCGAAACCTCCGATCCCACCTTCGGAGCGTCCGATCGCCCAATATTATGTCAGCCATGACGTCACCTTGCTGACGTAAGCAATGACGTGTGCCCTGGTCCCGATCGGAACTTCCGATCTTGCCGACGGAGCTTCCGATCTCGATCGGAGCCTCTGATCCTGAGTTCGGATCCTCCGATCCAGTTCTGAGCCTCCTGACTTTTTTCGGAGCTTCCAAACCCTCCGGACCTTCGGGACCTTTTCGGCTACTTTCGAGTGTCCTGAATCCATTTCTAGACTCCGTTAACTCTTTTGGAGTTTCCTTAATCATGTTTTACTTAACCTAAACATGATTACATGATTAATATATTCATTAATCGCTAATTCTGGATACGGGTCACTACATTCTCCCCCCCTTAAAAGATTTCGTCCTTGAAATCTAGGGTAAAACCTCGAGAACGTACAAGAAAACATTGCTCGAGTGTCTGGTCGAACTATCCTCCGACACACTCAGACTCCCGTCGAATTCTCTGCGAGCTTCATTAATGCTGAACTGCATTAACATTTTCCCAGCTGAAAGTTTCTGCGCTACTGGTCGACAATCAAACTTCTCTTGCGCTAGCGTATCGTAACACCGACACTTCTTTCACTCGGACCACGATCTTCCTGACCACGAAGGATACAATACCCGCTTGATCAAGATCATCGTCTCAAAGGAAATCTTATACCGATGAAGACCAAGTCATAACCTAACCGGTTTTACTGCATTCGTTGAATCACTAATCAAAACTAACCATCTAATGGTTCCAAAAGTTCTCGTTGCTCAACACCTCTAGTTAGGAAAACACTAATCCCCAAAATTGTGCTGACACATTCTAACATGAATCTTGCTTGAAGATAATCCAGTGGATTCAAGTCTATACTTCAACGTAAATGCTCACAATGTTCCCTAGACTGGTTACCCTCCCCACTCTCCCTGAAACACAATCGGCTTTCCAAGGAATACTGGGAACTTAAACCGTCATGTCTAACCTCAACACTGTGCCCTGATGATAACTATCATCACTTGAAATTCATGACGCTACATCATCTCCTAGCCATTGGCCTACGAAGTCACGAATACATTGCAATAGAAGTCATTACGCCTCTGATGATTTACATCATCTCGATCATTAGGTTATTCACCTCATGAATTTAATCGATGAACATTCTCTGGTTAGTTATACATACTTGCAATCACTGTACACACATCAAGACTAAGGCAAGCTCCCACCAATATGCTCGAATGGGACATTCCATAGTGCACAGCCATATGGAAACGCTTCCTATTCCGTCTCGAAATTCGACAGTCATTGCACCTGGTATAACTCAACTCAGAGTCTCTGATAATTCCATCAGTTCATACCAACCTCCAAAGGTTGAACATACTGATCCTGGAACTAAATCTCAACGGATTCTCAATAGTCAAATCGCTCCCTTGCCTAACGCATCAGTCTCGGCACTGAACGATCTAACTCGTCGATTCCCTAGTTAATCCTGGGAAATACTTGTGCTCGAAGTAACTTGCCACACAATGCGTCTCTGATTGTCATTTGTTGCTAACGCGCAATATTCTTGACAAAACAATCCGCATAGATGTGACTCACTGATTCGAAAGAACAAAGTTGCTTCATCGCTATCTTGCGAAATCTTCGACCCCAGAGGCAAACCTCGTTGGCTGCTAAGTCGATCCTTGACTATCTCAGTCACACATCGCACAGCACTAGCTGGAAGATTAGTGACACAACCTGCTAGATCTCGAGAATCAAATCCTAGCTAATGTCACACAGATCAGACAACTAATGTTTCCTTGCTAATGTCCACTAGCATTTCCAATTACTCGTCGGATCAACCACAACGGTGTACATAGATGCCCTCACTAAACCAAAATGTTCGGTCAACAATATTCACTATTGTTGTTCAATGGAAAACTCTCACATGAAGCAACAACGTGATCCTTTCCTGACCTATTGCTATCACTAAGCAATTGATTGAATCAATATCAGCTTCCTTCTTAACAAGAATGCACTTTACTGGAAACTACCAACTCCCTTGATTGTTTTCACTATCAAGTTAGCACCTAACTTGATCATACAAGTCCACTTGCAATCGTTCCCAATTACAGAAATCCCAAAAGATTCATCTCTTGGCGATCATTGAGACTAAATAACATCAAATCTCCGATTTCTCTGAGATGATATTCAGTACTCATCCTATAAGCATTTACTCGACAAAATACTATCCCAAAGTATTTCTTAATTGCTATATCCTGATCAACCCTGATTGGCTCAACCAATCAAATTTGTCGATCTACTTAAGCTCGCATTTATCAGATCAGACCACCACTAATCATCCAACCTACATGGCTCGGTCAATAACCATGACTTAGCTGCCACAAGGAATCATTTCCAAATGGTGTCAGATCACGGTACATAAGTAATTTTCTTGGCACAAGTCCTGCGCCTTTTCAGCACTACTAACCGCTGCTTCGTATTCTGAACTTAATCATCCTAACTCTGTCAGAGTTAGCCAATAACCACTAGTAGACACCAGCACAGATCCCGTGCCACCTTAGCACTACTAATCTTTATCTTGTTTCACCCAAGGTAAACATCATGATGAACTAAGCCCATTTCCATCCCATGGAAAATCCTACGCTCAATCTCTGAAAATATCAGACAGTACTTAGCGCAACAACTGGACTCACTATCCTTACCTCGTTCATTCAGAATGAACACCACGGCTCTTCAAGTCCAAGAAGAATAACTAAAGAATCCCAAATATTTCCACAATCTTCGAACACTCTCCTGATCATATCCCTCGCTTAAGATTGTGCAACAATTTAAGACTAAGGTAGCTTACCATGCACGCTTCCCTCATATCTTAAATAGTCATATAAAATCCTTAGCGTCTGATACAACCCCATTACTGATGAAAGACTAACATCGTTGGAAATACTCACCTCCGAGTCATCGTCTCAGATAGTCTTCACTCTCCCCTCCTGAATAAGTCTCATATCAGGAGAATCCAATCATATTTCTAATATGATACTAGTTAGATGATATCCCCAATCATCATGGTGTAGTCCTCATATTCGAGTCAAAGTCTCGTAACAACATCCCATCCAATATCTCGGATGACTTCTATCTTAAGGAAATTCTAGCCATAACTCTGGTGACAACCTCTAGTTATCGCTGGTAGAAGTCCGTCCACCTACTAGATCCACATGCTAGCAGTAACCCAAAGGTTAAAATCCATCTGCTCAGAGTATACACTTGTCAAGAAAATCCCGCCATGACTGGTTCCCATAGTAGAACACTCAAACTATATCTCTGGCACACCAGACGATATCGAACCATCGATGTTAAACCTGATATCTAATCCAAGGTCATAACCTGTCGTGACTGTCACCAAATCCCTAGACTGAGTAGCCTTCCCACCGCCAATCCTGAAGCATCAAGGCTCCCAGATAATCTCTGAAGTACAAGGACTCCCAGAGTAACACTGGCATAGGGTCGCGCCCCATCACGTCTGGCCATGGTCATAGTCCACAACTCTCGGTATATACTGGACCTGGTATCCCGATGAAAACCCATCATCACAAGTCTTAACCTAACAAAGGTCAGACAGCCTACTATTCTCAAGGAAACAACCTAGAACAAAGCCCAAATGTTCTAAACCGAACAATACCCTTAATGCCTCTAGATGAGTCAACTCATCGCTGGCACTAACATAGTCCACCGACCAACTAGGTCAATCCTAGGAAAACTCCTAGACTAACCACAAGTCAAACAGTCACAGTCGGCCCACTCCAATCCCATGAGCTATAGCAGTTGAACACTAATCAACTAGAATCAAGCCAACCTCAGCAAAATCATGCAACCATCCACGAATTGTTGGATAAATAAAACATGTATCACTTATTTCAAGTTATGTACAATTTCTCTTTATTACAATCTCATGTAATACATACAGTATTCAAAATACAATGAAATGTACAATCGAACTTGAAATGATACAACCAAAGTATGATGATTCATTACAACTGAAATACTGTTTACAACTACATCAATACAGTATTTAAATAATCGTACTAGTCTTCGTTTCTTGAGCATGAAGCTTCTGATCGACACACGCATCGATACAAGCATACTCCCGACCAAGTCTCTCTACATGTCCTCCTACGAAGAACTCCGGAGAAATGGCTCGTGATAGCTAATCAGCTATGCTCTGCGTCAGTGCATGTCAGTCGACCCCTTCTGCTCACGATCTACCATCAGCGTTCTTCTTGTATTCATATCATGCTTTTGAACATGAAGTTTTCCGTGTGCCTATCGAACGTATCAAAATCAGCATACCGGTAAAACCATGTTCTGCATGAGGTTAAAGACCTCACTTTCGAAACTTGTCTTGCTTTAGGCACTCGAGGCATTCTTTGGTGAAGGTCTATCTGACAATCTCTCCAACTATGACTGGAGAATCTTCAGAGTAGTGCCATCACGGTATGGACTGTACAGATGCAAGCATCAAATGCGTCCCATCCAATGCTCTGCCACTGCCTCTGGCATCCGGTACTCGATCCAAAGCTAGGATCCACATGAGTAGAAGTCTTGAAAACTCGGACACGATCCATCACTCTTGTCCGCACTTGCTGGAATCCCATAAGTCAAATCTTCAGAAATCCTGCCGATGATGGTAATATCTGGGCAAACTAATTGCCGCATCATCACTTCTTCCAAGGTCTCATCCATCCTATAAGGATAACCCAAAGTCTTATTACTATATCCCAAGTCTCTTGCATGCATATGCTCTGATACCAATAAATGTAGCGACCCTACCCGGATCCGCTACCTAATCAGAGTTAAGAGCATAATTAAACATGTATTAAATAAATTGTTGCGGAAGACTTTAAATAAAAACAAACCGGCAGAATACAACCGGTTAAATAAATTCGATTTATACAACCAAATCGAATAAATTGCCTAAAGGCAAAACCTACAGCTAATCCTGCTGTCTTTACTGATCACTGGCTACTCCAAACTCCTGGTGCTCCACCCTGCACCTACACCTGCCCCGTCGAATGGGGTGTCCAGATACACAAAAAGACTGGACGTGAGCTCTAAGCTCAATACGAAAGCACTGGGTAAAACATACAAATATGATGCATGCAAATGATAGGGTATCCATATCTGGGATAACTGTATATAACTGCTCAGTAATGGCGCCTAGGACATGAGTGGTACAACCCGGGGAGCAAACCCTGCGTACACTGCTCATTCCTATAGGACGTGGACCGTGTCCCCCGATGCTAGCCACCAATGACCCGTCAGTCAATAGGCCCTAGACATCAACCGTCCAGACAGGGCTGAGCGGCCATACGTGGCTCATCTCGCAAGATGGATAGGCACAATATGATATGCACATGCTGCATAATAAATGACATACAAAATTCAACATATAAGCATGCAAAACCAACTGGCAATCTCAGTCTGTACTTGCGTACCTTACTACAGGCAGTTCCTAGCAGTCCCACTCTAGGTTCTAAGCCTATATCAGCTCTACAATGCAAATACCCATGCATCAATAATTAAGCTCTAAAAGCCTTAACTAAGCTATTACATACTCCTAAATAATTTAAGGAGACCATAACTATACCTGCGTCCGTCTTCAGCCCGCTGATGACGATTGCCTCAAAACTAGGCCACAGCTCCACCTCGACGCCTGGATCGCTATGCCACTTCCGGATTCCCAATAGGATGCCTAAAACTCCCTAGATCTCAGTTAGAAGGCTTAGGAATCAGAGAGAAGAGAGGAAAAGGTGCACTTTGAAATGAAATCTCGTCCCCCTATTTATAGACGGAGTTCGGAGCTTCCGAACCCGGTTCGGAACGTCTGAACACGATCAGAACCTCCTATCCCACCTTCGGAGCATCCGATCGCCCAATATTACGTCAGCCATGACGTCACCTTGATGATGTAAGCGATGACGTGTGCCCTGGTCCCGATCGGAACGTCCGATCTTGCCGACGGAGCTTCCGATCTCGATCGGAGCCTCCGATCCTGAGTTCGGATCCTCCGATCCAGTTCGGAGCCTCCTGACTTGGTCCGGAGCTTCCGAACCCTCCGGACCTTTGGGACCTTTCCAGCTACTTTCGAGTGTCCTGAATCCATTTTTGGACTCCGTTAACTCTTTTGGAGTTTCCTTAATCATGTTTTACTTAACCTAAACATGATTACACGATTAATATATTCATTAATCGCTAATTCTGGATACGGGTCACTACAAATATTCTTATTGTTATGATTCAGATTTGAAGTATTCAGAACCGGAAAATACGAAGGTATAATAACGACATTGCAAGTCAGGGATTTTGAAACTCGAGAATGACGTTTCTTGAGTTGTCCCACCAAAACCACATACTTGTTTATGTTTTGATTTGTCTTTGATGTTGTCGATCCATCCCAGTTAGTGGATCTTTGATTTGAGTCGTTATGATTATAATATGAGATGATATTGAATTGATTCTATGCCGAGGTCGGAGGGTGACCTTATTTTTGAATCCGAAATGATTTCGATAGATGGATATCCATGTCAAGATCGTTTACGAATCTTGATGGAAAACAACGTTATATGAATCAATTCTTAATAGATATATGCGTTATTTACTCTATTGTTGAGTCGATTATGAATAGAGACGATATGATTTATTTAACTCTTTATATATGTCTATTACACTGGGAATTATTTTTCACCGGAGTTAATCCGGTTGTTGCTTTGTTTTGTATATGTGCATTGCAACAGAGGGGGCAGGAGCTAGTCAACGACGACATTGATATCTCGGGAGAGAGATTTAGCAAGTGAAGACTCGGGTTTTAGATGATGTATGATAGTTGAACTAGCATCAAACTTGTAGAAGAATTATGACTAGAAGTACATTTTGAAAAGCTTATGGTTTTAATGCCTTTGTTACTATTCGTTTGATGTAATAATCGCATGGATTGATGCTTGAGACTTCATATATGTATATTTGTATGTTCCTGATTTTATCAATCATGTTTGAATTGGTTTTGGATTAGATTTACAAGTCTTGACAGTATAATGTTTCTGCACATTTTTCTGGGCAGAGAGGCCGCTCGATCGGTAGGAATCAACCGATCGAGCGAGGCCTTAAAAATGCAAAACAGAGAATTGAAGTTTTGAGATCGCTCGATCGGTAGGATTTGACTGCTCGAGCGAGACCAAAATATGCTCAGACCCGAGAAATGAGATTTTCAGCTCGCTCGATCGGTAGGATTTAACCGATCGAACGAGGTGCAATATTTTAAAAAAATTTATTTTTTTTATTTGGTTTGAGTATTCTTTTAAATATATGATTAATTGTTTATTAATCGTTAATTTCCCTAAGATGAGATTAGCAACCCGAGGTCCCCACAACAGGTGGTATCAGAGCCTAAGTTTCTCGGACTGAGAATATATGAGTGAGGTAGATCGAGTCTTCTATTCTGATTTATTTATGTCTATATTCTTGAAGCATGTTTATTACCTAAACTGATTTACATCTTTAAGACTTGCATGTTATCTGTTATCTGATATCAGGGGAAGCATGTTAGATTGCAATTAAATCAGAACTCGATCTCTTGAGAAGGCATTGTGTGCTTATCAGAGGAGGCACTGAAACAGAATTGTGTTATGATGTGATGATGAATTGTACACTAATCTGTTTGATTATCAGATATGCCTCCCCGACCAGCACCGACTACTAGACAGACTTTGGCAATGAATCAGCCAGAGCAGACTAATGCTGCACAGATACCAGTGACAGCACCTGAACATGGACAGAGTAGTACTTCTGCTGATTTGTTTGGTGATTCTAATCCGATGGAGAAACTTTTGAAACGATTCTAGTCATTCAAACCACCAACGTTGCAAGGAACTGAAAATTCTGTTGATTGTGAGAATTGGCTTGAGGATATCGAGCAGTTATTTGAATCCCTCGACTATACAGATGATCGTCGTGTGAGACTGGTGATTCTTCAACTACATGGTCTTGCAAAGCGTTGGTGGATAGAGATGAAGAGAACATTGGAAAATCAAGGTACTGTTATTACCTGGTTAGTATTTTGAACTGCTTTCTATCAACGGTTCTTTCTTGTTTCTTATCGAAAGGACAAAGGAGCAAAGTTTGCAAGTTTGCAACAGGGACAGTTAAATATCGAAGAATATGTTGCAAAGTTCACTAGCTTGTTGAAGTTTGCTTCACATATTGTTGTTAGAGATGAAGCTCAAGCCGATCAATTTATCAATGGCTTGAATCCCGATGTGTTCACTCTTGTTAATTCGGGAAGACCGAATACCTTTGCCGATGCTCTGAATCGTGCAAAGGGGACTGAAGCAGGAATACTGAGGCAACGAGGAGCACAGTTTGTACCACAGCCGATGAAACAACCGCAAGAATAGCCACAAATTCCACCACCACCTAGATTTGATGCTGGTAGTAGTAGTAGTTGTAAAAAAAAATTCTTTAAAGGCAAAAGCAAACAGTTTAAGCGTCCAGGTGGTAGCTCTTCGAGTTCAAGTGGATCTAGACAGTTCAGAGGTGGACAGAAATTCGGTACTTCTGATGTTTATGTTCCAAATGTGGGGGACGTCATACCAATGAGCAATGCAAAGGAGTGTTTGGCAGTTGTCACATTTGTCAACAACCGGGTCATTTTGCGAGGGTATGCCCACAGCGAGGTTCTGGAGGTGCACAGGGTGCAAGTGGATCTCGAACAGTGACATAACCAGAGAGGCAAGCATCCTCAGTGCATTCATTCCAACCTCAGCCATCGACACAAAGCCGTACTGGAGGAAATCAAGCTGAGAGTCAGCAACAGAGGCAACAAGCTCGAGTGTTTGCACTGACTAAAGAGCAAGCACAAGCTGCACCAGATGATGTGATTGCAAATAACTATACTCTTTATGGTTATCCTGCATATGTGTTAGTCGATACAGGTGCATCACACACATTTATTTCTGAGCAATTTGTTGCATTATACGAGTTGCCTGTTGAATCCTTAGCTACTGTAGTGTTTATTTCATCTCCTTTGGGAAGAGGTATAGTATCTGTAAAGTCTGTCAGAAAGTGTGTGCTACAGTACGAAGGTAGCGAGATTGAGTTGGACGGTATTTTTCTTGGTTTGTCTGATTTTGATTGTATTATCGGTATCATATGCTAACCAAGTATAGAGCTACAGTTGACTGTTTCCAGAAGATTGTAAGATTCAGACCTGATATGGCTGACGAATGAAAATTTTATGGTAAGGGATCACGAGCCAGAATTCCTTTGATATCTGTTCTTTCTATGACTGACTTATTACAGAAAGGGGCAGAAGGATTTCTTATCTATGCAGTTGATGTACTGAAGACTAGCCCAAAATTGGCTGACTTGAAAGAGTGGGTGCCCAGTGAGCCAACTTGTGGCTAAGGGCTTTGATGACTCTTTGTATAAACAATCTTTTGTTTAATATAATTTACACTTTTATTAATGGCAATGACTTTATCTTTCTTCATATTGTTATATTGTGATATACTATTGTTGTTTTGATAAAGACCTTGAATATACTATAGTGTATGTAAGATGTGGTAGAACATGGAGATGTCTATCG
This sequence comes from Henckelia pumila, assembly GCF_033568475.1. Lineage (NCBI taxonomy): Eukaryota > Viridiplantae > Streptophyta > Magnoliopsida > Lamiales > Gesneriaceae > Henckelia > Henckelia pumila. Next base: position 45,186,722 of record NC_133121.1, read on the forward strand.
TGAAACACATCTTATAGTCACTGTATATTCTAAACTGTTCCTAGTCGATTGAGCTGTCCGATAATAAGGATAAGGATCGCTCGAGTTTGAGACTAGCATTTGCGATGCAGAGTACCACGTTTCATTGGTAAGGAACATAGAGATGTTCGAAGCATGCAAATGGATATTCATATGATGAATGATCGAACTACCCTATCCGGACTTTCCAAGTGGTTATCACTTATCGAGTGGATAAAGTCCGCGGTTTTGGTTGTACACCATTAGTCCTTATTACTTGAAACATCATTGAGACTCTATATGCTAGTACTGTGCTTTGACTCGTTTACCGACTCTATTGGGGTCATCAGGTGTCGGGATTGGGTACAGTTACAACACATATAGGAGTCGATGCTTTGTTGTCAAGGATTCACCACATACTTGCGAGTGTGGATATCCTATGCGATCTGAGGAGATATTAGTGTGACGAATCTCTGGCCAGAGTACATGATGTGATTTAAGAAATGGTTTCTTAGTAGCGCATGCGATGTCACTATTTGATCTTCAAGATGCATTGCATAGTTATCGAATCTCGAGCGACTCTCGATATACCAATGGTTGTTGATTCGATCGGGATATATGGATGAAGGGACCGTACTGTACGCTAACCAAAATCTACTGGTTCTTGTAGGCACTATCAGTGATACCTAGGGAATCATGGGGCGATGTTGCTAGGCGCTCATACCATGATTCGATGGGCAAGTCGGAAATTGTTGTTCCGAGTCACAAGGAGTTGTGAGCCCACGGCTAGCTGTATCCCTGAACCATTGAGGGTCACACAGTGTAATGGATTTTTAATCCCCGTTGAGATAGTTAAATTTAAAGAGTTAATTTAATGAACGAAGAAGTTGGACTTCTTATTTAAGAGTAGAGGAGTAAGATTTCCTAAAATGACATAGGGATGGCCATTTTTGGAAATCACTGAATTCGAATTCAGAAAAATTTATCTTGACTTTAAAAGGTGCAGAAATGGTTTCTGTGCACATTGGTGAAATCGGTTTATCAATCGGAGTCACGATGAATTTTATATTAATTTCTGAACATGCGGGCTTTGCTTGTCGGGCTTGAACTTATGACTAATGGGCCCTAAGCTGTTAGTGGCCTGCATTATAAATAAGTTATTGCAGTACAAAAATTACACACAACAGGCACAAAATTTTCGAAAACCCTAAGCTATTTTTCTTAAAGTGGCCGCCCCCTCTCCCTCTCTCTACTTGAGAAAAATTCCAGCCTGTGATTTTGAATTACAGTCTGGTTTAACGGATCAAATTCGTTAACTCTCTTCGTAGAAAACTTCTGATAGATTTTCTAGTGCAATCTATCAGAGGGATTAAATCTCTATTCGTGGACCTGATTGAAGAACTGTTCGTCCATCGGTTCCAGGGAGATACAACAAGAGCAGAGAAATCTGTTGGTGTCCAGAATCTCGATTCGAGATTAAAGGTAAAAATTTTATAATAGTTATTTAAATTTTTACACACACAATTTAATCGTAAAGATTTGATACCCAATATGGAATCGTTCCATATAATAAAAATTTTAAACTTTCGCTGCACCGGGTATCAATCTTGTTTGATCTGAACGCCGCGCACTCCAACATGACTTTCCAGTGGTTAGTGAATTTGCTGATGTTTTCCCTGACAAGATTCCAGGATTGCCTCCGTTTTGAGAGGTAGACTTCAGCATAGAATTGATGACAGGTACAGAACCAATTCAAAAGCACCTTATCGTATGGCACCAATAGAATTGAAAGATTTGAAAGAACAACTTGAAGATCTTCTAGCCAAAGGTTATGTAGTGACCCGTATCCAGAATTAGCGATTAATGAGTAAATTAATCGTGTAATCATGTCTAGATTAAGTAAAACATGATTAAAGAAATTCCAAATGGGTTAACGGAGTTCAGAAATGGATTCAGGACACTCGAAAATGGTCGGGAAGGTTCCGAGGGTTCGGAGGCTCCGAACCGGGTTAGGAGGCTCCGAACTGGATCGGAGGATCCGAACCAAAGATTGGAGGATCCGAACGGGTTCGGAGGATCCAAATTCGGATCAGAGGATCCAAAGATAATGCGTCATGGGTGACATCATTGATGGGACTTCGGAGGATCCGAAGTCAGGATCGGAGTCTCATAACAGGATCGGAGCTCCGAAGTCAGGAACGGGGGATCCGAACCAATTCGGAGGATCCGAAGTCGAGTTCGAACGGCCCGAACTTCACCTATAAATAGAGTGTTAGAACCTAATGGGGGGGGGGGGGATTAGGTTCTTTGGCAACTTTAGCAATTTAAAGCGATTATACTAAACGCAAGCGGAAGACTAGTAAAGCAATCAAATATAAAACGGTAAATAAATGCGTAAAGTAAATAAAGCAGTAAAAGAGAGATAGGAATTGTTTATAGAAGTTCGACGATAAATCGTCTACGTCTCCCCTTCTTGGTTAAGTACGATTAACCAAGGATCCACTAGTACTCGAACACTTGGCCTTGATGGCTCCAAGGATAGCCTTTACAACTCAACACGATCACCGCGCCGATACAACTCGAACACTTGGCCTTAATGGCTCCAAGGATAGCCTCAACAAAAACACTTGGATTCACACTCAAGTGTTTACAACAATCTCACAATACACTTGGCTTCACACTAAGTGTTTACAACAATAGCACAACCAACTCACAAACTATTTTCACAAATAACTCTCAAATATTGATTGAGCACTTTGGTAGAGAGAATATTGTTTGCAAATGAGAGAAGAAATGAGTTGGGATGTCTCTAAATGGTCTTGGAAAGCTTCTATTTATAGTTGGCAAAGATTTGAATTTGAATTTGTGTGCTTGGAGCGTTTATTGGGAAGCCAAGGAGTAGAGACAAAGTGTAGGCACCGCTGCCTTCTTTTTCCAGCACTGAGCAGATTTTGTGGAAAGATCATATATCTCAATCTAACCGTTGGATTGAGCTCAAATTTGTACAGTCGCTTGAAAACATCTCCATCGTCAATCTGAACGGTGGAGATTGAATTTCAAAGAATCAAACATGTCCAGTAAATCTCGGAATTCGCAAAATCATGTTCTCGCTTTTGTTCTGAGCATTACTTTTCACAAATTCGAATCTCACAATCCATCCGTCGGATTGGCCTGAAATTAACACACAATCTTTGTAACATCCCGATATTGATAGTGATTGGTGGAGATTGGATTTGGATGCCTCCATCGATTCCAGTAGTCTTTTGAATCCGATACTTCAGCAGTTAGCTCCTTGCAGAAATAGCTACTGTTCAACATATTTGCAAAAATCATAACTCCATATCCAGCTGTTGGATTGATTTGAAATTTGGATACAGACTTTAAAACATTATGAAAATCCATGTGATCGGTGGAGATCGGATTTTATTAAGCGATGCATTCCCAGGTATTTTCTGAAGTTGAGTCTTCATAGTTCATTCCTTGCAGAAGTAAGTACTGTGCAGCTTTGTTAAAAAAATCATATCTCCATATCCAGCCGTTGGATTGATATGAAATTTGGAGAGAAGCTTGAGAACATCCTGATATTGATTTTCACTGTTGGAGATCTGATTTGGATGACTGGAAAGTGCCCGGTGAATTTTGCAAGTTTCTGCTTTATAATATTGGCTTGTCCTTGTCCATTTCTTTTACAACTTCAAAGTAACTTCCAAGAATTTGATTGTTAATATGATCTAATCTGCAAAGTCTCACTTTAAATGGTTAGTAACAATTAACCGAGTTTTGTAATAATCAAAACATAATAATATGAGACTTGTTAATGCATTAAAAACATTAATCTCATAACACGAGATTTGTATGCGTTTAAGGCGTAACAATCTCCCCCTTTTTGATGATCACAAAACTTGGTTAAATATGGAAAATAAAAGTACAATATTAAATAAACAATTTAAATTTGCACAATATAATTGCAAGAATAAAACTATGCATAAATAAAACTCCCCCTTTTTTTTTAGCATATTATTCTCCCCCTTAGTTAACCATTTATATTCTCCCCCTTTTTGTGATAATCAAAAAGGCTGGAAAATTAAATGAAAAAAAAATAGAAAATATGATTTCTAAATACAACACATAAATTTCACATAAATAACAAAATATGAGCGTATAATATTGAATAAATACAATTAATTTGTATTATCCAAAATTAAGTTGCTCGAATTTTATATTAAGCTCCCCCTTAATATGTCATTATCTTTAGAATATGTCAACAAGTGATTACAACTCAATCATGCCAAGTTCACCACGCAAACGAATAAAAGTATTTTCATCTAGTGGTTTTGTAAAAATATCAGCAATTTGATTAGTTGTGTCAACATATTGAAGTTCAACTTCATTTCGTTCGATGTGGTCACGAATAAAATGATGACGAATATCAATATGTTTGGTGCGCGAATGTTCAATCGGATTCTTTGTTAGACATATGGCGCTTGTGTTGTCACAAAAAATAGGGATTTTTGAAAAAGAGATGCCATAGTCGAGCAATTTATGCTTCATCCAAAGAATTTGCGCACAACAACTACCAGCAGCCATATATTCGGCTTCGGTCGTTGACAACGCAACACAATTTTGTTTCTTTGAAAACCAAGAAACTAAACAGTTTCCTAAAAAGAAACAAGTTCCACTAGTGCTTTTTCGGTCCACCTTATATTCACCAAAGTCGGCATCACAGTAAGCTTTTAAATCAAAGAAAGAATTTTTCGAATACCACAAGCCAAGATTTGGAGTATTTGAAAGATATTAAAAAATGCGTTTTAAGGCGAACAAATGTGATTCCTTTGGACATGATTGAAATCGTGCACACAAGCAAACACTAAACATAATGTTTGGTCTACTAGCAGTAGCATATAATAAGGATCCAATCATACTACGAAAGGAAGATTGATCTACAGGTTTACCATTTTCATCTTTGTCGAGTCTGATTGCTATGCTCATCGGTGTGGAGGATGATTTTGTGTTCTCCATCCCGAATTTCTTTAGAATCTCCTTTATGTATTTGCTTTGGTTCACAAAGAACCCATCCTTGCACTGCTTGATTTGCAATCCGAGGAAATAGTTAAGTTCCCCCATCATGCTCATCTCAAAGTGATCTTGCATAAGGTTAGAAAATTCTTGGCAAAGATCTTCGTTAGTAGAACCGAAAATGATATCGTCCACATAAATTTGCACAATAAGCAAATCATTATCTCTAGATAAAGTAAACAATGTAATATCAAAAATTCTTCTAGTAAAGCCATTGGTAATAAGGAAAGAAGAGAGTTTTTCATACCAAGCTCGAGGAGCTTGTTTCAATCCATACAAAGCTTTGTTGAGTCTATATACGTGATCAGATAACAAATTATCAACAAAGCCATCAGGTTGTTCAATATAGACCTCTTCTTTCAAATCACCATTCAAGAAAGCACTTTTAACATCCATCTGAAATAATTTAAAATTTCTAGAGCATGCAAAAGCAAGTAACATACGAATGGATTCATGACGGGCAACAGGAGCATAAGTCTCATCATAATCAATGCCTTCTTCTTGACTATATCCTTTAGCTACGAGCCTAGCCTTGTTTCTAGTGATGGTGCCATGCTCATCAAGTTTATTTCTAAACACCCATTTAGTACCTATCACAGGTCTATCATGCGGCCTAGAAACAAGATCCCAAACATTATTGCGTTTAAATTCATTTAACTCATCTTGCATAGCAATAATCCAGGAATCATCAAGTAAAGCATCATCAACACATTTTGGCTCAACATGAGAAACAAAAGTAAGATGATTACAAATATTATTGAGAGAAGAGCGAGTAGATACTCCCTTTGATGGACTTCCAATTATCAGATCTTTAGGATGATCTTTGTGATGTGTCCATTCCTTAGGAAGTGGTGTTTCCTCAACTGTAGCATCTATATCATTTAAGCTTGAGGAAACCATCTCTTCTTCAAGTATTTCTATATCATCATTGTTAGTGCGAGAAATATTTAACAAAGATTCATCAAATATAACATGCATTGATTCTTCAACAAGTAAGGTGCGCTTATTGAATACTCTATAAGCCTTACTTGTAGTAGAATACCCAAGAAAAATACCTTTATCGGATTTGGCATCAAATTTGCCAAGGTTGTCCTTACCATTGTTGTGAATGAAGCACTTAGATCCAAAAGCCCGAAAGAATGAAATGTTAGGCTTTCTCTCCCTCCATAACTCGTATGGAGTTTTCTTGAGAATTGGCCTTATTGATACGCGATTGATGATGTAACAGGCAGTGTTCATTGCTTCAGCCCAAAAATATTTTGGTAGAGAATGCTCACATAACATGGTCCTTGCAATCTCCACAAGTGTCCTATTTTTCCTCTCAACGACCCCGTTTTGTTGAGGAGTCCTAGGACAAGAAAATTATGACCGATGCCTTTCTCTTCACAAAAGTTTGAAAAATTCTCATTTTGAAATTCAGTTCCGTGGTCACTACGGATCTGTTTTATTGAAAGATTTTTCTCATTCTCAACTCGTTTAGCAAAAGTTTTAAAATACTCAAAGGCATCATTTTTGTGAGCTAAAAACAATGTCCACGTGTAACGTGAAAAATCATCTACAATGACAAACGCATAAAGCTTTCCTCCTAAACTAGCGTTCCTCGAGGGACCACATAGATCTAGGTGGAGAAGTTCAAGGGGCATAGAAGTGGATACAAAATTTTTGCTTTTAAAAGATTCCCTTGTATGTTTGCCAAATTGACACGCATCACAAACAGAATCAAGTTTCAAATCAAGTTTTGGCATACCAACGACTAAGTCAAGTTTTAAAATTTTTTCGATGGTACTAGGACCAACATGACCCAATCGTCTATGCCAAAGAATGTTGTCATCAACATTCACGGATACAAGGCTTTTTATATTTGATAAAGATAAATTGTTTAAACAAACCTTGTAAACATTTTCACTTCTATACCCTTTGAAATTTATGGATTTGTCAGTCGTGAGTGATATAGTGCAGTGTTGGGGAGTGAATTTGACTTCATAACCTCTATCGCACAATTGACTTATGCTTAGTAGATTATGCTTAAGCCCTTTCACTAGGAGTACATCATCAATCAAGCAAGAATTAGATATACCTATTGAGCCGATGCCTTCAATGACTCCTTTTCTGTTGTCTCCAAAGGTGACTGTTCCCTTCTCCTTAGGTTTGACTGATTGGAGTAGATCCTTGTTCCCCGTCATATGTCTAGAACATCCACTGTCTAGATACCATATGCTAGGGAGAGCATTTTTCTTGTTTCCCTGAAAATAATTGATTTTGGTACCCTTTAGTTCTTTTGGGTCCACAATGTTAGAAAAGAGAGATACAAAATAGACTTCTAAGAGTTCAGTCTCTCATAGCAACATCATCGCCACTTTCCAAGAGTGCTCCCAGTAGTAGGTAGAGCATATGGCCACTTTAAAAACCTATTTCCTTGGACAGAGAAACGTTCAACAGGGAGACCAGCCGCAAGTCAAGGCATTTTTAAGCCGGTCTATATTGAACTCCCTTAGATTGTGATCTCATAATGCCGACTAATGAGTTGTTAAGTACTCTTAGGCCTCCATTTCATATAGCTCTTTTGAACATATTGATATTTCAATGATCTGCATTTATGTCTAACATGACCAGATTTGCAACAATAAGAACAAGTAGGGGGTGATCTCATCTTAGCCTTAGCTATTAGACTAGCAAAGTCTATAGACTTCTTACCATAGCCTATTCCTCCCTTATCAAAGCTACATTTCTGCATGCTAAGTAAGTTGTTCAATTTATTGCTACTCACATTGAATTTATCGAAAGATTTTTCTAAGTGATCTAAGTCATCCTTAAGTCTAAGGTTATCATGCTCCTTAGTTTCTAATTCCTTTTTAAGATTTCTATTCTCTTTTCTAAGAACCTTAACCATATCAAACATATCTTTATAAGCATGTAAGAGTTCATCGTAAGTAGGTACCTCGTCATCGTCGTCAGAGACGATGTCATCATTTTTAGCTATTAAGCAGAGGTTTGCTTCCTCGTCGTCGTCGTCGCTATCACTCCAGGTAGCTAGTAGGGCTTTCTTCTTTCCTTTGTCCACTTTCTTCTTGAGTGGGCATTCATTGGCGTAGTGACCTTGTTGTTGACAGTTGTAGCAGGTCACTTCTTTCTCAGGTTTCTTGTCCTTTTTGAATTTGTTTCCTCGCATGAATTTCTTGAATTTTCTTGCGAAGAGAGCCATGTCATCATCGTCATCTTCTTCGACTTGTGTAGTCAAGGCTATCCCTTTGTGCTTGACATCTTCTTTCTTTGATTCTTTTCTTGTGGAAACTTCTAACTCATGGGTTTTTAGGGTCCCATGTAGTTGATCAAGATCATAGGCGGCAGTGTCCCCTTTGTTGGATTCGATGATGGCGGTTCTCTTTGCATCCCATTCTTTTGGTAGGGCACGAAGAGCTCTCCTCCAAACTTGCTTGGTAGGATATTGTTCTCCCAATTGTGCTAACTCATTGATGATTTGAGTAAGCCTTCGGAACATGGTGTCAACATCTTCGTTGGATTCCATCTCAAATGTTTCGTATTTGAGTTGGAGTAAGTCGATCTTTGTTTCTTTCACTTGGTTGGTGCCTTCGTGACATATCTCTAGCTTGTCCCATATCTCTTTAGCAGATGAGCACATCGATATCCGGTTGTACTCGTTCATATCTAAGGAACAATGCAAGATATTCATAGCTTTAGCATTTTGCGAAATTAATTTCATGTCCTATTTTGAAAAGTCATCCATTTCCTTAGGAATTTCAACCCCATCAACTATTTTCATAGGTGTATAGGGACCTTTCACCGTCACTTTCCATAGGTCATAGTCTACGGATTGGATATATAGGGACATACGATTTTTCCAATACCCGTAGTTTATGCCATTGAAAAGAGGAGGACGATTAGTAGATTGCCCTTGAGCATAATCACTTGCTAGGTTTGCCATAAAAAGGTTTTGAAAAGTATTTTCAAATGGCTCTGATACCACTTGTTAGAACCTAATGGGGGGGGGGGGGAGGGGGATTAGGTTCTTTGGCAACTTTAGCAATTTAAAGCGATTATACTAAACGCAAGCGGAAGACTAGTAAAGCAATCAAATATAAAACGGTAAATAAATGCGTAAAGTAAATAAAGCAGTAAAAGAGAGATAGGAATTGTTTATGGAAGTTCGACGATAAATCGTCTACGTCTCCCCTTCTTGGTTAAGTACGATTAACCAAGGATCCACTAGCACTCGAACACTTGGCCTTGATGGCTCCAAGGATAGCCTTTACAACTCAACACGATCACCGCGCCGATACAACTCGAACACTTGGCCTTAATGGCTCCAAGGATAGCCTCAACAAAAACACTTGGATTCACACTCAAGTGTTTACAACAATCTCACAATACACTTGGCTTCACACTAAGTGTTTACAACAATAGCACAACCAACTCACAAACTATTTTCACAAATAACTCTCAAATATTGATTGAGCACTTTGGTAGAGAGAATATTGCTTGCAAATGAGAGAAGAAATGAGTTGGGATGTCTCTAAATGGTCTTGGCAAGCCTCTATTTATAGTTGTCAAAGATTTGAATTTGAATTTGTGTTCTTGGAGCGTTTATTGGGAAGCCAAGGAGTAGAGACAAAGTGTAGGCACCGCTGCCTTCTTTTTCCAGCACTGAGCAGATTTTGTGGAAAAATCATATCTCTCAATCTAACCGTTGGATTGAGCTCAAATTTGGACAGTCGCTTGAAAACATCTCAATCTTTAATCGGAACGGTGGAGATTGAATTTGAAAAAATCAAACATGTCCAGTAAATCTCGGAAGTCGCAAAATCACGTTTTCGCTTTTGTTCTGAGCATTACTTTTCAAAAATTCTAATCTCACAATCCATCCGTTGGATGGGCCTGAAATTAACACACAATCTTTGTAACATCCCGATATTGATAGTGATTGGTGGAGATTGGATTTGGATGCCTCCATCGATTCCAGTAGTCTTCTGAATCCGATACTTCAGCATTTAGCTCCTTGCAGAAATAGCTACTGTTCAAAATATTTGCGAAAATCATAACTCCATATCCAGCCGTTGGATTGATTTGAAATTTGGATACAGACTTTAAAACATCATGGAAATCCATGTGATTGGTGGAGATCGGATTTTATTCCCAGGTATTTTCTGAAGTTGAGTCTTCATAGTTCATTCCTTGCAGAAGTAAGTACTGTGCAGCTTTGTTAAAAAAATCATATCTCCATATCCAGCCGTTGGATTGCTATGAAATTTGGAGAGAAGCTTGAGAACATCCTGATATTGATTTTCACTGTTGGAGATCTGATTTGGATGAATGAAAAGTGCCCGGTGAATTTTGCAAGTTTCTGCTTTATAATATTGGCTTGTCCTTGTCCATTTATTTTACAACTTCAAAGTAACTTCCAAGAATTTGATTGTTAATATGATCTAATCTGCAAAGTCTCACTTTAAATGGTTAGTAACAATTAACCGAGTTTTGTAATCATCAAAACATAATAATATGAGATTTGTTAATGCATTAAAAACATTAATCTCATAACACGAGATTTGTATGCGTTTAAGGCGTAACATAGAGGTCCGAAATTTCATTTTCAACTCGCACCTCTCCTTTTTCCTCTCTCAATTTCTAGGCCCTCTAGCTCAGATCTAGGGAGTTCTAGGCATCCTATTGGGAATCCGAAAGTGGCATAGCGATCCAGGCGTCGAGGCGGAGCTGTGGCCTAGTTTTGAGGAAATTGTCATCAGCGGGCTGACGACGGACGCAGGTATAGCTATGGTCTCCTTAAATTATTTAGGAGTATGCAATAGCTTAGTTAAGGCTTTTAGAGCTTAAATATTGATGCATGGATATTTGCATTTTAGAGCGGATATGGGCTTGGAATCTAGAGCGGGACTGCTTGGAACTGCTTGTAGTAAGGTACGTAAGTACAGACTGAGATAGCCAGCGGGTTTTGCATGATTATATGTTGCATTTGTGTGTCATATTATTATGCAGCATGTGCATATCATATTGTGCCTGTACATCTTGTGAGATGAGCCACGTAGGGTCGCTCAACCCTGTCTGGACGGTTGATGTCTAGGGCCCAAAGACTGACGGGTCATGGGTGATTAGCATCTGGGGACACAGTCCACGTCCTGTAGGAATGAGCAGTGTACGCAGGGTTTGCTCCCCGGGTTGTACCACTCATGTCCTAGGCGCCATTACTGAGCAGTTATATACAGTTATCCCAGATATGGATAGCCTATCATTTGCATGCATCATATTTGTATGTTTTACCAGTGCTTTCGTATTGAGCTTAGAGCTCACGTCCAGTCTTTTCTATATATTTGGACACCCCATTCGACGGGGCAGGTGTAGGTGCAGGATTGAGCACCCGGAGCTTGGAGTAACCAGTGACCAGTGAAGACAGCAGGATTAGCTGTAGGTTTTGCCTTTTGGCTATTTATTCGATTTGGTTATATAAATCAAATTTATTTAACCGGTAGTATTCCGCCGGTCTGTTTTTACTTAAGTCTTCCGCAGCGATTTATTTAATGCATGTTTAATTATGCTCTTAACTCTGATTAGGTAGCGGATCCGGGTAGGGTCGCTACATTTATTGGTATCAGAGCATATACATGCAAGAGACTTGGGATATAGTAATGAGAATTTGGGTTATCCTTATAGGATTGATGAAGACCTTGGAAGATGTGATGATGCGGCAATTAGTTTGCTCAGAGTCTATCATAATCGGTAGGATTTCTGAAGATTGGGCTTATGGGATTCCAGCAAGTGCGGATAGGAGCAAGGAATTGTGCCCAAGTTTTCAAGATTTCTACTCAGGTGGATCCTAGCTTTGGATCGAGTACCGGATGCCAGAGGCAGTGGATGGGACGCACTTGATGCTTGCATCTGTATCGTCCATACCATGATAACACTACTTTGAAGATTCTCCAGTCGTAGATGGAGAGATTGTCGGATAGACCTTCACCAGAGAATGCCTCGAGTGCCTAAAGCATGACAGGTTTTGAGCGTAAGTTCTTTAACCTCATGCAGAACATGGTTTTGCCGGTATGCTGATATCGATGCTTTCGGTAGGCATACGGGAAACATCATGTTCAAAAGCATGATATGAATACAAGAAGAACGCTGATGGTAGATCGTGAGCAGAAGGGGTTGACTGACATGCACTAACGCAGAGCATAGCTGGTTAGCTATCACGAGCCATTTCTCCGGAGTTCTTCGTAGGAGGACATGTAGAGAGACTTGGTCGGGAGTATGCTTGTATCGATGCATGTGTCGATTAGAAGCTTCATGCTCAAGAAATGAAGACTAGTACGATGATTTAAATACTGTATTGATGTAGTTGTAAACAGTATTTCAGTTGTAATGAATCATCATACTATGGTTATATCATTTCAAGTTCGATTGTACATTTCATTGTATTTTGAATACTGTATGTATTACATGGGATTGTAATTGAGAAATCGTACATAAATAGAAGCAATGATACATGTTTTTTTTATCCAGCAATTCGTGAATGATTGCAAGTGATTTTGCTAGGATTGGCATTGTTTTAGTTGATTAGTGTTCAACTATTGCAGCTCATGGGATTTGAGTAGGCCGACTGTGACTGTTTGACTTATGGTTAGTCTAGGCGATTTCCTAGGATTGACTTAGTTAGTCAAGTGGACTATGATAGTGCTAGCGATGAGTGGACTCATCTAGAGGCATTAAGGGTATTGTTCAGTTTAGAACATTTGGACTTTGTTCTAGGTTGTTTCCTTAGAACAGGCTGCCTGACCTTTGGTAGGTGTAGACTTGTGATGATGGGATTTCATCGGGATACCAGGTCTAGTATATGCCGAGAATTGTGGACTATGACAATGACTAGACGTGATGGGGCGCGACCCTATGCCAGTGTTACTCTGGGAGTCCTTGTACTTCAGATGTTATATGGGTGCCTTTGTGCTTCAGGAGATTGGCGGTGGGAAGGCTACTCAGTCTAGGGATTTGGTGACAGTCACAACGAGGTATGACCTTGGATTAGATATCAGGTTTGATATCGATGGTTCGATATCGTCTGGTGTGCCAGAGGTATAGTTTGAGTATTTTGCTGTAGGAACCAGTCATGGAGGGATTTCCTTGACAAGTGTATACTCTGAGCAGATAGGTTTTAACCTTTGGGTTACTACTAGACGTGCGGATCTAGTAGGTGGATCGATTCTACCAGCAATGAATATGGGTTGTCATCAGAGTTGTGGTTAGAATTTCCTTGTGATAGGAATTATCCAAGATACTGGATGGAATTTTGTTTTAAGACTTCAACTCGAATACGAGGACTACTCCTTGATGATTGGCTTCATCAGTATTGGATTATATCAGATGTGGAGGATTGTACATGACTATTTAAGATGTGGGGAAGCATGGCCTATGACCGTGAAACCTTGGTGGTTGTCCAGGTGGGTTATTAAGGTAAGCTACCTTAGTCTTGAACTGTTGCACAATCTTAACAAGGGATATGATCAGGAGAGTGTTCGAAGATTGTGGAAATCTTTAGGATTCTTTAGTTATTCTTCTTGGACTTGACGAGCCGTGGTGTTCATCCTGAATGAATGAGGTAAGGATAGTGAGTCCAGTGGTTGCGCTAAGTACTGTCTGATATTTTCAGAGGTTGAGCGTAGGATTTTCCATGGGATGGAAATGGGCTTAGTTTATCTTGATGTTTGCCTTGGATGAACAAGACAACGATTAGTAATGCTAAGGTGGCACGGGATCTGTGCTAGAGACTACTAGTGGTTATTGGATAACTCTATCAGAGTTAGGATGATTAAGTTCAGAATACGAAACAACGGTTAATAGTGCTGAAAAGGCGCAGGACTTGTGCCAAGTAAACTACTTATGTACTGTGATCTGACACCGTTTGGGAATGATTTTTTGTGGCAGCTAAGTCATGGTTATTGACCGAGCCATGTAGGTTGGATGATCAGTGGTGGTCTGATCTGATAAGTGCAAGCTTAAGTAGATCGACGAATTCGATTGGTTGAGCCAATCAGGGTTGATCAGGATGTAGCAATTAAGAAATACTTGGGATAGTATTTTGTCGAGTAAATGCTTATGGGATGAGTACTGAATACCATCTCAGAGAAATCGGAGATTTGAGTTAATTAGTCTCAATGATCGCCAGAGATGAATCTTCTGGTATTGCTGTAATCAGGAACGATTGCAAGTAGACTTGTATGATCAAGTTAGGTGCTAACTTGACAGTGGAGACAAACAAGGGAGTTGGTAGTTTCCAGTATAGTACATTCTTGTTAAGAAGGAAGCTGCTATTGATCCAATAAATTGATTAGTGATAGCAATAGGTCAGGAAAGGATCATGTTGTTGTTTCATGTGAGAGTTTTCCATTGAACAACAATAGTGAAAATTGTTGACCGGACATTTCGGTTAAGTGAGGGGATCTATGTGTACCGTTATGGTTGGATCCGACGATTAGTTAGGAAATGCTAATGGACATTAGCAAGGAAACATCAATTGTCTGATCTGTGTGACATTAGCTAGGATCTTATCCTCGAGATCTAGCAGGATGTGTCACTAGCCTTCTAGTGTGTGATGAACGATGTCTCTGAAATGACAGAGATAGTAGAATTTCAACTTAGTAGCCAACAAGATTGTTGTGGGAATTGAAGATTTCGCAAGATTGGGAGGGATCAAATTTGTTCATTTCAAGCCGTAAGTCACATCCGTGCGGACAATTCGTCAAGGATATTGCGTTTTAGCAATGGATGATAGTCGGGCGTGTGTTAAGTGACAAGTAATTTGGTAGCAAGCGAATTGCGATATTCCAGCGATGATGTGTCCATCAGGAATCTTCGTTTTTTCAGTGCTAAGGATGATGCGTTCAGCAAGGGAGCAATTTGACTATTGAGAATCCGGTGGGATTTAGTTCCAGGATCAGTATGTTCAACCTTGGGAGGTTGGTATGAGCTGATGGTATTATCAGAGACTCTGAGTTGAGTTATACCAGGTGCAATGACTGTCGAGTTTCAAGACGGAATAGGAAGCGTTTCCATATGTCTGTGCACTGTGGAATGTCCCAGTCGAGCATATTGGTGGGAGCTTGCCTTAGTCTTGATGTGTGTACAGTGATTGCGAGTATGTATAACTAACCAGAGGATGTCCAACAATTGAGATTCATGGGTGAATAACCTATGGTTGAGATGATCTAGATCATCAGAGGTGTAATGACTTCTATTGCAATGTATGCGTGGCTTCGCAGGCCAATGGCTAGGATATGACGTAGCGTCATAAATTGCAATTGATGATAGTTATCATAAAGGCACAGTGTTGAGGTTATACTAAGAAACGTGGACAACAGAATGTACTAAGAAATGATGGTTTAAGTTCCCAGTATTCCTTGGG
The DNA here is from genome assembly GCF_033568475.1 of Henckelia pumila. Taxonomy (NCBI): domain Eukaryota; kingdom Viridiplantae; phylum Streptophyta; class Magnoliopsida; order Lamiales; family Gesneriaceae; genus Henckelia; species Henckelia pumila. The sequence continues at coordinate 45,202,212 of NC_133121.1, forward strand.
AAGCCGATTGTGCTTTAGGGAGAGTGGGGAGAGTAACCAATCTAGGGAACATTGTGAGCAGTAACGTTGATGTATAGCTTTGTGTCGACTAGATTCTCTTGAGAAGAAATTCGGAAATTGTTGTGTCAGCACAATGTTGGGATTAGTGATTTCCTGACTAGAGGTGTTGAGCACCGAGAACTTTTGGAACCATTAGATGGTTAATTTGATTTGTGATTCGACGAATGTCGTAAGCCAGTCAAGTCATGACTTGGTCTTTGTTAACTTAAGGTTTTACTTGAGACGATAATCTTGATCAAGCGGGGATTGTATCTTTCGTGACCAGAGAGATCGGGGTCAGTTTGGAAGACGTATCAGTTTTGTGATATGCGAGTGCTAGAGGAGTTTGATTGTCGACCAGTAGCGCAGTAATTTTCAAGTGGGAAAATTTTAATGCGGTTCAGCATTAATGAAGCTTGCAGAGAATTCGACGGGAGTCTGAGTGTGTCGGAGGACATTTCGACCAGACATTCGAGCAAAAGTTTCTTGTACGTTCTCGAGGATCTACATTAGATTTCGAGGACAAAATCTTTTAAGGGGGGGAGAATGTAGTGACCCGTATCCAGAATTAGCGATTAATGAGTAAATTAATCGTGTAATCATGTTTAGATTAAGTAAAACATGATTAAGGAAATTCCAAATGGGTTAACGGAGTTCAAAAATGGATTCAGGACACTCGAAAATGGTCGGGAAGGTTCTGAGGGTTCGATGGTTCGGAGGCTCCGAACCGGGTTAGGAGGCTCCGAACTGGATCGAAGGATCCGAACTCGGATCGGAGGCTCCGAAGATAATGCGTCATGGGTGACATCATTGATGGGACTTCGGAGGGTCCGAAGTCAGGACTGGAGGCTCCGAACAGGATCGGAGGCTCCGAAGTCAGGAATGGGGGATCCAAACCAGTTCAGAGGATCCGAAGTCGAGTTCGGACGACCCGAACTTCGCCTATAAATAGAGGTCCGAAATTTCATTTTCAACTCGCACCTCTCCTTTTTCCTCTCTCAATTTCTAGGCCTTCTAACTCAGATCTAGGGAGTTCTAGGCATCCTATTGGGAATCCGAAAGTGGCATAGCGATCCAGGCGTCGAGGCGGAGCTGTGGCCTAGTTTTGAGGCAATTGTCATCAGCGGGTTGACGACGGACGCAGGTATAGCTATGGTCTCCTTAAATTATTTAAGAGTATGCAATAGCTTAGTTAAGGCTTTTAGAGCTTAAATATTGATGCATGGATATTTTCATTGTAGAGCGGATATAGGCTTGGAACCTAGAGCGGGACTGAAAGAGTGGGTGCCCGGTGAGCCAACTTGTGGCTAAGGGCTTTGATGACTCTTTGTATAAACAATCTTTTGTTTAATATAATTTACACTTTTATTAATGGCAATGACTTTATCTTTATTCATATTGTTATATTGTGATATACTATTGTTGTTTTGATAAAGACCTTGAATATACTATAGTGTATGTAAGATGTGGTAGAACATGGGGATGTCTATCATGAAACACATCTTATAGTCACTGTATATTCTAAACTGTTCCTAGTCGATTGAGCCGTCCGATAATAAGGATAAGGATCGCTCGAGTTTGAGACTAGCATTTGCGATGCAGAGTACCACGTTTCATTTGTAGGGAACATAGAGATGTTCGAAGCATGCAAATGGATATTCATATGATGAATGATCGAACTACCCTATTCGGACTTTCCAAGTGGTTATCACTTATCGAGTGGATAAAGTCCGCGGTTTTGGTTGTACACCATTAGTCCTTACTACTTGAAACATCATTGAGACTCTATATTCTAGTACTGTGCTTTGACTCGTTTACCGACTCTTATGGGGTCATCAGGTGTCGGGATTGGGTACAGTTACAACACATATAGGAGTCGATGCTTTGTTGTCAAGGATTCACCACATACTTGCGAGTGTGGATATCCTATGCGATCTGAGGAGATATTAGTGTGACGAATCTCTGGCCAGAGTACATGATGTGTTTTAAGAAATGGTTTCTTAGTAACACATGCGATGTCACTATTTGATCTTCAAGATGTATTGCATAGTTATCGAATCTCGAACGACTCTCGATATACCAATGGTTGTTGATTCGATCGGGATATATGGATGAAGGGACCGTACTGTACGCTAACCAAAATCTATTGGTTCTTGTAGGCACTATCAGTGATACCTAAGGAATCATGGGGCGATGTTGCTAGGCGCTCTTACCATGATTTGATGGGCAAGTCAAAAATTGTTGTTCCGAGTCACAAGGAGTTGTGAGCCCACGGCTAGCTGTATCCCTGAACCATTGAGGGTCACACAGAGTAATGGATTTTTAAACCCCGTTGAGATAGTTAAATTTAAAGAGATAAATTTAATGAACAAAGAAGTTGGACTTCTTAATTATGAGTAGAGGAGTAAGATTTCCTAAAATGACATAGGGATGGGCATTTTTGGAAATCACTGAATTCGGATTCAGAAAAATTTATCTTGACTTTAAAAGGTGCAGAAATGGTTTCTGTACACATTGGTGAAATCGGTTTATCAATCGGAGTCATGATGAATTTTATATTAATTTCTGAACATGCGGGCTTTGCTTGTCGGGCTTGAACTTATGACTAATGGGCCCTAAGCTGTTAGTGGCCTACATTATAAATAAGTTATTGCAGTACAGAAATGACACACAACAGGTCACAAAATTTTCGAAAAACCCTAGTATTTTTCCTCTGAAGTGGCCGCCCCCTTTTCCCCTCTGCTCGGTAAAATCCAGTCTGTGAATTTTGAATTACAGTCTGGTTTAACGGATCAAATTCGTTAATCTCTTCGTAGAAACTTCTGATAGATTTTCTAGTGCAATCTATCAGAGGGATTAAATATCCGTTCGTGGACCTGATTGAAGAACAGTTCGTCCATCAGTTCCAGGGATATACAACAAGAGCAGAGCAATCTGTTGGTGTCCAAAATCTCGATTCGAGATTGAAGGTAAAAATTTATAATTGTTATTTAATTTTTACACACACAATTTAATCGTAAGGTTTTGATACCCACTATGGAATCGTTCCATATAAAATTTTAAACTTCCGCTGCACCGGGTATCAATCCTGATTGATCTGATCGCCGCGTTCTCCAACAGGGACTGCTAGGAACTGCTTGTAGTAAGGTACGTAAGTACAGACTGAGATAGCCAGCGGGTTTGCATGCTTATATGTTGCATTTGAGTGTCATATTATTATGCAGCATGTGCATATTATATTGTGCCTGTCCATCTTATGAGATGAGCCATGTAGGGTCGCTCAACCCTGTCTGGACAGTTGATGTCTAGGGCCCAGTAATTGACGGGTCATGGGTGATTAGCATCTGGGGACACAGTCCACGTCCTGTAGGAATGAGCAGTGTACGCAGGTTTTGCTCCCCGGGTTGTACCACTCATGTCCTAGGCGCCATTACTGAGCAGTTATATACAGTTATCCCAGATATGGATACCCTATCATTTGCATGCATCATATTTGTATGTTTTACCCAGTGCTTTCGTATTGAGCTTAGAGCTCACGTCCAGTCTTTTCTATGTATTTGGACACCCCATTCGACGGGGCAGGTGTAGGTGCAGGATTGAGCACCCGAAGCTTGGAGTAACTAGTGACCAGTGAAGACAGCAAGATTAGCTGTAGGTTTTGCCTTTAGGCTATTTATTCGATTTGGTTGTATAAATCAAATTTATTTAACCGGTTGTATGCCGCCGGTCTGTTTTTACTTAAGTCTTCCGCAGCGATTTATTTAATGCATGTTTAATTATGCTCTTAACTCTTATTAGGTAGCGGATTCGGGTAGGGTCGCTACAGGTTATATCAGACCGAGTGTTTCTCCTTGGGGCGCTCCGGTGTTGTTTGTTAGAAAGAAAGACGGATCGATGAGACTATGTATTGACTACGGGCAATTGAATAAAGCAACGGTAAAGAATCGCTATCCTTTACCTCGTATCGATGATTTTTTTTATCAATTGTAGGGTTCGTCAGTATATTCGAAGATTGATTTACGATCTGGCTATCATCAATTGAGGGTAAAAGATGAAGATACCCCTAAGTCTGCATTTAGAACCAGTTATGGTCTTTACGAATTTATAGTCATGTCTTTTGGTCAAACGAATGAACCAGCAGTATTTATGGGATTGATGAATAGAGTATTTCAAAAGTATCTAGATGATTTTGTAATCATATTTATCGATGATATTTTGATATACTCTAAGAATTTGTGTGATCATGCTAATCACTTGAGAACAGTTTTGAAGACGTTGAGGGAAGAAAAACTGTATGCTAAGCTATCCAAATGTGAGTTTTGGTTGAACAGGTGGTATTTCTGGGTCATATTATATCAGGAGATGGTATTTTAGTTGAACCAAGTAAAGTTGAAGCTATGATTAGTTGGCAGAGACCAACATCTGTGCAAAAATCAGAAGTTTTATGGGTTTGGCAGGATATTATCGTCGATTTATCCAAGACTTCTCATCTATTTCGAAGCCTATTACACAACTTACGTAGAAGAATGCACCGTTTGCGTGGTCTGAAGCGTGTGAAACCAGTTTTCTTGAGCTGAAGAAGAGATTGACTACAGCGCCAGTCTTGACAATCCCTTCAGGTACTGGTGATTTTGTTGTTTATTGTGATTCTTCTCACCGAGGTTTGAGATGTATTTTGATGCAGAAAGGACATGTGATCGCTTATGCCTCACGACAAATGAAACCACATGAAGTCAGATATCCAATTCATGATCTTGAATTGGCAGCTATCGTCTTTGCATTAAAAATCTGGCGACATTATCTGTATGGTGAAAAGTTTGAAATATTTTCCGATCACAAAAGTCTGAAGTATCTGTTTTCACAAACTGAACTGAACATGAGACAACGAAGATGACTCGATTTATTGAAAGATTTTGATTGTGAAATCAAATATTATCCAGGGAAGTCGAATGCAGCAGCAGATGCCTTAAGTAGGAAGGTATGTGCTTTGTCCTTGTCTACTATAGGTGTATCTACTTTGATTGAAGATTGCTGTATATCTGGATATATATTTGAGACAGATAGAAGACCGATGAGAATATGTGCAATCAGTGTTGGGCTTGAATTGTTGATTCGAGTCAAGGAAGCACAGAAATCTGATTTGAATGTTCAGAAATCGATTGAAATGATCAGATCAGGACATCAATCTGAATACAAGGTTAGTGATGATGATATTCTATATGTGAATAACCGAATTATTGTTCCCGATCTTTCAAATTTGAGACAGAATATTTTGACAGAAGTCCATTGTAGTTGATTTAGTATTCATCTTGGAGGCATAAAAATGTACAATGATTTGAAGAATCAGTACTAGTGGAAACAAATGAAGTCAGATGTGACTGAATTTGTATCAAAATGTCTGAATTGCCAATAGGTGAAGGCTGAGAGGAAGAAACCAGGTTGCTTATTAAAGAGTCTCTCTATTCCTGAATGGAAATGGGACCATATTTCCATGGACTTTGTGACGAAATTGCCACGATCATCCCGAGGTTGCGATGCTATTTGGGTGATCATTGACAGATTAACGAAATCTGCGTGCTTTATTCCTTATCGAATGACTTATCGTAATGATCAAATGGCAGATCTCTATATTCGAGAAGTGGTAAGACTACACGATGTGCCAAAGTCGATTGTATCCGATCGAGATCCTAGATTTACTTCGCACTTTTGGCATTGCCTACAGGAAGCTCTAGGTACGCGCTTACATTTGAGTACTGCTTATCATCCTCAAACTGATGGACAATCTGAACGAACCATTCAGACTCTCAAGGATATGCTTAGAGCGGTGATACTTGATTTTGGTATTACATGGCAAGATTCTATACCACTTGTGGAATTCTCTTATAACAACAGTTATCAGACGTGTATAGAGATGGCTCCATTCGAAGCGTTGTATGGGAAGAAGTGTCGATCGCCATTATATTGGGATGATGTGTCAGAGGTGCCTAATTTGGGACCGGATATGATCAGACAGATGACTGAGAAGGTGAAGTTGATTCAGCAGAGAATGAGAACAGCGCAGCATAGACAGACTATATATGCGAATGTGCGATGACGGCCATTATCTTTTGAACAAGGGGATAGAGTATTCTTGAAGATATCACCTTTCAGGGGTACTATACGATTTGGCAAGCGAGGAAAGTTATCTCCGCGATTTATTGGGCCGTATGAGATTCTCGAGAAGATAGGCAATCTTGCTTATCGACTCGCTCTTCCTCCATCCTTGTCCGATATTCATGATGTTTTTCGTGTTTTGATGTTGAGGAAGTATCAGCCTAATGTATCGCATATTATCCACGTTGATGAAGCTGAACTCGATGAAACTTTGAGTTATTTCAAGAAACCAAATCAGATTCTTGATAGAAAAGAATAGAAACTCCGAACGAAGACCATTCCAATGGTGAAGATTCAATGAAGTCGGCACGGAGTTGAAGAAGCGACATGGGAAGTTGAAGAAGATATGAGACAGAGATTTCCTTACTTATTCCACTGATGTGAGTTCTTATTTAGTTTTTTGTTATTCTTTATTCTTATGATTATACAGACTGCATATCTATATTGCTTATGAATTCGAGGACGAACTCATGTCTTAGTGGGGGAGAAATGTAAGACCCTGGATTATTTAATTTAATCCGAGATTATTTAATTTTAATTCGAGTATATTTAATTTGGGAATATTTAGAGTTTTGATTTAAATTCTAATATTCTTAAATTATTTAGGATTGAAATTGAATTAAAATAAGGGTCGGGGACCAAATTGCAAATATTGAAGAATTAAGGGACTAAACGACAATTATGCTTGAAGTTATCAGATTTTAATTGATGTCTCAGCATGTAAACGTGTACTTTTCTTAGCAAATTCAGAATTTTGAAACAGAGAAGTCGAGACCCTCTCTTTTCATTTGATTTTCGATTTTCAAATCGCCGTATCTTTTGATCCGATTGCCCGATTTCGATTCCGAAAGGTGTTCTGGAATCCTTACGACGAGGGCTTCGATCTAGTGTAAGTTTTTACTTCTTTTGGCATGGTTTGAAGTTAAAAAGTTGGTAGATATCAGATAATGATGATATGTATATGTTCTTCGACGTTTATGTATTCCGATATCGAAACCGGGTTGAAGAATTCATGTTGCTTGTACTTAATCCTGATTTTCAGCTTGTGTTCGATGGTTATAGCTGCTATTATATGGTTTTATGAGTGGTTATTTCTGTTGTGATATACGTATGAATTGTATTCGATGTCGGAAATGGTTTCGATATTTCGTCGGTTACCGATTTTCAATCGCTACGCCGCCGGTTTAGGTTTTGGGACTGTTTTGATAGCCTAAGATTGAGCTGAAGATCTTGTGATTGTATACTAATGTTCTTGACCATAATCTTTACATTTCAGATTAGTTCCAAGCTCGATCAATTCAAGAAGTTCGACTTTGAACCGAAGGAGTTTGCTTGAGGTTTGAAGTGATTGTAGTGAAGTTATATTGATGAGTTTGAGCAGATTTTGGATTGATCCTCTTGAATGAAGTTTGATATGAATATTCTGATTGTTATGTTTCAGATTTGAAGTATTCAGAACCGAGAAATATGAAGGTATAATGACGACATCGCGAGTCAGGGATTTTGAAACTCGAGAATGACGTTTCTTGAGTTGTCCCGCCAAAACCACATACTTGTTTATGTTTTGATTTGTATTTGATGTTTTCGATCCATCCCAGGTAGTGGATCTTTGATTTGAGTCGTTATGATTATAATATGAGATGATATTGAATTGATTCTATGCCGAGGTCGGAGGGTGACCTTATTTTCAAATCCGGAATGATTTCGATAGATGGATATCCATGTCAAGATCGTTTACGAATCTCGATGACAAACGACGTTATATGAATCAATTCTTAATCAATATATGCGTTATTTACTCTATTGTTGAGTCGATTATGAATAAAGTCTATATGATTAATTTAACGCTTTATAGATGTCGATTATACTGGGAATGATTTCTCACCGGAGTTTATCCGGCTGTTGCTTTGTTTTGTATGTGTGCATGGCAACAGAGGGGGCAGGAGCTAGTCAACGACGACATTGATAGCTCGGGAGCAAGATTTAGCAAGTGTGGACTCGGGTTTTAGATGATGTATGATAGTTGGACTAGCATCAAACTTGTAGAAGAATTATGACTTGAAGTACATTTTGTGTAGCTTATGGTTTTTATGCCTTTGTTACTATTCGTTTGATGTAATAATCGCATGGATTGATGCTTGAGACTTCATATATGTATATTTGTATGTTCCTGATTTTATCAACCATGTTTGAGTTGGTTTTGGATTAGATTTACAAGTCTTGACAGTATAATGTTTCTGCAGATTTTTTTGGGAAGAGAGGCCGCTCGATCGGTAGGATTCAACCGATCTAGCGAGGCCTTAAAAATGCAAAACAGAGAATTGAAGTTTTGAGCTCGCTCGATCGGTAGGATTTGACCGCTCGAGCGTGACCAAAATATGCTCAGACCCGAGAAATGAGATTTCCAACTTGCTCGATCGGTAGGATTTAACCGATCGAGCGAGGTGCAATATTTTTTTAAAAAAAATTATTTGGTTTGAGTAATCTTTTAAATATATGATTAATTATTTATTAATCGTTAATTGCCCTAAGATGAGATTAGCAACCCGAGGTCCCCACAGAGTTGAACAACTAATAGCGGCTCGGGGCTTCAACACCTCGTCACTTGCACTCCATTCAAGGCCAGCCGCTTCACAAAGGTCAGTAATAATAGTAGGCAAGGCAAGACCCGCACTCGTATGACCAGAGACCACATTCTCAATCGTCTCTTGACAAATGAAGCCCAAATAATCCATCTTCCCAACAAGAATGCAGTAAACCAAAATTGCCCTATCTCGTGTAACCTCATGATCATGGTATGTGGGCTTCAACTGAGTACACACAAAGTAGTACCACTACTTTTCTTTGGGAAATAAATCTGTTTTACTCAACTTAGATAGTATTTTGTTACGTATCAATCTCCACTCTGCTCCTGCGACGCATAATCTCCTGAAGATGGAATCATAATCAACTTCAACGGCTTTGTATTCCACATATTCATCGTGCATTAAGGGTGGAATTTCGTAAATTGTGTTGATGGAATGAGCATCGAAAGCCATAACCTTACCCCGCACCAAGACCTTCAATTGAGTATGCTTGAGTTTCACATTTGCATAAAATTCCCTCAAAAGGGACACTGCAGAATCCATCAGTTGCTTCGTAAATTTTTCCCAATGCCAAGCCACGACCGCATGCCCAACAACCCTCATTGTAAAAGATGGATCAAAACCCATTGACATATCAAACCCACGCTCTGGCAAAATACTTTTATACAACAACGTTTGATAGATTGCTTTTTTCGTCTCATCCTAAAATCTATTGGTGTCAAAGAAACATGAAGAAGATGATGCTCTGTGTTTTTACTTTTTCTTTCGAGCTATTATACAAACACCTTGTATGCACTCACAGCCACAAAAACTCTTGACAATAGAACCTTCTATAATTCTCCCCCAAACTTCAAATTTACACAAAACAACAATGTACATGACAAAAAACTTCAGACATGTTCACCACCCCGAAATTTAAATCGAATAAACACGCCCAACCAATCAACTTCTCAAAACTCAAACCCGTTCAATCAATATAAAACTTGAAGCTTGAAATCACCGCCAAGAGATAATTTACCAAAGAAACGTGAGATGAACATGAGACAAAGCAACAACTCCACACTTTCAACAATCCCGATTGCCCCTGTGCAACCCGTGAAGGTGAGACAAAATTTAGATGAGATGAGGGATGATTTAAGGGTAAAAATGGTACTAGGAGAAAATTGTGGGGAAAAGTTGTGGGAACATATGTATGCAGATCGATAATACGGGGGAAAGGAAGAGAGATGGAGTTTAGAAGATGAGAGTTGCAGTCAGGTTAAAATACATAGAGGCGCGGGTGCTCAGAGATATAGGCGCGGGAACGCATAAAGGTCTCACAACAGGGTTTCCCTTGGCTTCAGAACGGCGCGGGCGTGCAGTAATGCAGGAGTGGGCACACATGCAAGTCGCTCATCAGGTTTTAAATACCGCATAGGCTCGCACGGGCGCACAAATAGGTTGCGCGAGCGCACATGGGGCTCAAACTTGGCGTGTTTTTTGGGTTGCAACTGCGCGGGAGTGCAGAGAGGAAGGGGAGGGCGCACATGGGGCTCTAATTTTAGAGTGCAAAGCCTGAAAAAAAAATTCGAACAATGGAAAAAATTAGGCTATATAATTCACTAATGTGCACTATTAAATAATAAGGAACAAAAGTCAAAGAAAGACTAAAGAAAAAAAAAGTAAATAAAGAAAAATTTTGGGTTGCCTCCCAAACAGCGCTTGGTTTATAGTCGTCAGCCCGACTTTCGCCAGTCTTAAGTGGTTGTAACTTGGTTGGGATCTTCCCTTTCTCTTTCACCTTCCAAATGCACTCCACAAACCACCTTTTAAATTTCGCTTGCCTTTTTTTTCTTCCATGATACTCTCGGCTCTTTTTCCTTTGGTATATCATCTTTACTGACAGCTTTGTGATGGCAATCCAGCTTCTTGACTCGCTGAATCATGCACAATTCCTCAATGGGTGAATTAATTGCTTTCTTGAATATGTTAAAAATGACTTTTTTTCCTTCCACACCCAATGAAAACTCACCTTTCTTCATATCTATCTTGGCATCAGCAGTAGCCAAGAATGGTCTCCCAAAAATCAATGGAGCACCATGATCATCTTCCATGTCTAAGATCACAAAATCAACCGGAAAGATGAATTTATCCACCTTGACTAACACATCTTCTACAATACCACGTGGGTATGTGAGGCTTCTATTCGCCAACTGCAGTGTGATCGATGTCGGTTTCATCTCTCCAAGTTGCAAGGCCCTGTAAATAGACAATGACATTAAATTAATACTGGTCCGTAAATCTCATAAAACATTAGTAATATGAGATCCACCAATAGAACAAGTTGTAGTAAAGCTCCCTGGATCTTTCAACTTTTGTGGAATCTTCTTTTGGAGAACGACACTACACTCTTCAGTCAAGTTCACAACCTCGTTCTCTTGCAGCGTTCTTTTCTTGGACATCACCTCTTTGATAAACTTTTCATATTTCGGCATTTGCTCCAAAACATCAGCAAAAGGGATGTTAATATATATCTTCTTGAAGATCTCCAAAAATTTTGTGAACTGCTCATCCAATGCCTTCTTCTTGAACCTCTGTGGGTATGAAAGTTGTGTCTTATACATCGGTTTAGGCTCAGGTTCAATCTTTTGTAACGCCCAAAAATTAGCCTAATCGAGTTTTTATGAGATTAAGATTATAATCAGAGATTAAGAAATTCTAGGATTTAATTGTTATTCGATAAGGGGCTAAACTACAAATTTTTGAAAATTCAGGGTCCAAAGTGCAAAATGTGATTTTATATATTGATAGCTTTGACTTGGTCTTCATTTTCCTACCTCTCTCCTTCTCTCCCATGCCACTTCCTCCATTGATGAGCCAAACGAGATCTTTGAGCTTCCAGATTTCATTCCATGCTCGATTTGTCCGATATAATTTCAATCTGAAGAAAAATTAGCGATCACGGCTGTGAGAGCTCCGTTCTACCGTAAGTATTTCTTCGATCCAATATACTTCTATTTTGGGATGTTTTCAGAATTTGTTTCAATTCGGATATGTCGTTCTTGAGCTAGCATATATCGTATATTTGAAGTCGGATTGGAAAAAGAACGTCGTTCGGATTTATTTTGATTTTTAGGGAATAATTTGAAAGTTGTGTTTTAGAAATGGTTTGTTATTGGATAATTTGTTGTTGTTGGGAGTTTTTTTGGATCGTTATATTGTTGTCTGTGATTTTTGGTTAGTTGGTTTATAGCCGTTATGCTGCCGGTTTGAGTTTTGAGATTTTTGAACTTTTTGAATCGTAGAAATTTGGCAAATGAGTTTGTTCGTCGTTGTTGATCATCTTTTGACTATGTACAGATTTGTTTGGAGTTTTTCGAGCCCAGAGTTAGCAAAAGTCGATTCGAAGAGTTGGACGAAGAGCGGTAAAGAGTTTACCTTGAGCGATGTTGTTGTTTATGTTGTATAGTTTTTGATATAACCTTTTGTTGTAGCTTATTCAGAGTTTGGAGCTATTTGCATCGAAAGGTACAAGCAGTCATCGTTTTAGCGGGATATCACACTCGAGACAGTTGGTTCTTGAGTTTCCCTTAAATCACATACTTGCATCAATACTTGTTCTAGAGTGTGGGACATGTATTTTGTTGATTGAGCTTTTGTTATATGGCTTAATTGTATTGACCCAACCCGGATTGACTATCTAATCAGAGTTATAATAAAGCGAATGCAATAATACTTAAAGCGTAAGGAACGGATAATTTAAAATACAACAAATCGAATCGACAGAATGTTGGAAAACGGTGATCAGATCAATCAGAATTGATACCCGGTGCAGCGGAAGTTTTAAAAATTTTATATGGAACGATTCCATATCATGGGTATCAAAACTTTACGATTAAATTGTGCGTGTAAAAATTAAATAACAATTTAAATTTTTACCTTCAATCTCGAAACGAGATTATGGACACCAACAGATAACTCTGCTCCTGTTGTATATCCCAGGAACTGATGGACGAACAATTCTTCAATCAGGTCCACGAACAGAAGTTTAATCCCTCTGATAGATTGCACTAGAAAATCTATCAGAAGTTTCTACGAAGAGAATTAACGAATTTGATCCGTTAAACCAGACTGCAAATTCAAAATTCACAGGCTGGAATTTTTCGAGCAGAGAGGGGAGAGAGGGCGGCGGCCACTAGGTCTCAAAACCCTAGTTAATTTCGAAAATTATGCCTCTGTTATGTAATTTCTATACTGCAATAACTTATTTATAATGTGGGCTGCTAATAGCTTAGGGCCCATTAGTCATAAGTTCAAGCCTGACAAGCAAAGCCCGCATGTTCAGAAATTAATATAAAATTCATCGTGACTCAGATTGATAAACCAATTTCACCAATGTGCACAGAAATCATTTCTGCACCTTTTAAAGTCAAGATAAATTTTTTGAATCCGAATTCAGTGATTTCCAAAAATGCCCATCCCTATGTCATTTTAGGAAATCTTACTCTTCTACTCTGATATAAGAAGTCCCACTTCTTTATTCACTAAATTTAACTCTTTAAATTTAATTATCTCAACGGGGATTAAAAATCCATTACTTGTGTGACCCTCAATGGTTCAGGGATACAGCTAGTCGTGGGCTCACAACTCCTTGTGACTCGAAACAACAATTTTCGACTTGCCCATCGAATCATGGTAAGAGCGCCTAGCAACATCGCCCCATGATTCCCTAGGTATCACTGATAGTGCCTGCAAGAACCAATAGATTTTGGTTAGCGTACAGTACGGTCCCTTCATCCATATATCCCGATCGAATCAACAACCATTGGTAAATCGAGAGTCGTTCGAGATTCGATAACTATGCAATGCATCTTGAAGATCAAATAGTGACATCGCATGTGCTACTAAGAAACCATTTCTTAAAACACATCATGTACTCTGGCCAGAGATTCGTCACACTAATATCTCCTCAGATTGCATAGGATATCCACACTATCAAGTATGTGGTGAATCCTTGACAACAAAGCATCGACTCCTATATGTGTCGTAACTGTACCCAATCCTGACACCTGATGACCCCAATAGAGTCGGTAAACGATTCAAAGTACAGTACTAGCATATAGAGTCTCAATGATGTTTCAAGTAGTAAGGACTAATGGTGTACAACCAAAACCGCGGACTTTATCCACTCGATAAGTGATAACCACTTGGAAAGTCCGGATAGGGTAGTTCGATCATTCATCGTATGAATATCCATTTGCATGCTTTGAACATCTCTATGTTCCATACCAATGAAACGTTGTACTCGGCATCGCAAATGCTAGTCTCAATCTCGAGCGATCCTTATCCCTATTAACGGACGGCTCAATCGACTAGGAACTGTTTAGAATATACAGTGACTATAAGATGTGTTTCATGATAGCCATCCCCATGTGCCACCACATCTTACATACACTATAGTATATTGAAGGTCTTCATCTAAACATCTTATAGTATGTCACAACATAATAATATGATAAAAGATAAAGTAGACGCCATTATAAAAGTGTAAATTATATTAAACAAAAGATTGTTTATAAATAGAGTCATCAAAGCCCTTAGCCACAAGTTGGATCACCGGGCACCCACTCTTTCAATCTCCCACTTGCCCTAAAGCCAACTAGTCATACTACGTAGACCCATTGCTTCGCGATGTTTGTCAAATAATGGTCCTGGCAAGGGCTTAGTAAGTGGATCAGCGATATTGTCTGCAGAGGCCACTCTCTCGACAGTGATGCTCCTCTTTCCACGATCTCCCGTATGATGTGGTATTTCCTCAGTACGTGTTTGGATCTTTGATGAGACCTTGGCTCCTTTGCCTGAGCAACGGCACCCGTGTTGTCACAGTACACCGGGACTGGACCAACAACTTCAGGAATGACGCCCAAATCTTGGAAGAAATTCCTCATCCAAACGGCCTCTTTAGCATCAGCTGATGCCGCAATGTATTCTGCCTCAATGGTGGAATCCGCTGTGGTGTCCTGCTTGGAACTCTTTCAAGGGACAGCACCGCCATTGAGCATGAACACAAATCCAGAGGTTGACTTCGAGTCATCCACGTCACTTTGGAAGCTAGAGTCGGTATAGCCTTCCAATTTCAGTTCTCTTCCTCCATATACCATGAACATATGTTTAGTCCTTCGTAAGTACTTAAGAATGTCCTTCACGGCTTTCCAATGCATTTGACCGGGATTAGCTTGATATCTGCTCATGACAATCAGAGCAAATGCTACATCCGGTCTGGTAGATATCATCCCATACATGATACTACCTATGGCTGACGCATATGGTACATGTGTCATTTTCTCTATCTCTTCATCAGTCTTGGGACACATGGACTTGGATAGAGAAACTCCATGACACATAGGTAGATGTCCTCTCTTGGACCCATCCATTGAAAACCTTTTCAATATGGTTTCGATGTAAGTAGCTTGAGTAAGTCCTATCATTCTCTTAGATCTATCTCTATAGATCTGTATCCCTAGAATATAGGATGCCTCACCCAAATCCTTCATCGAGAATCTACCTGATAACCATATCTTTGTTGACTGCAACATCCCTACATCATTCCCAATGAGTAGGATGTCATCAACATAAAGTACTAAGAATGTCACAGCATCCTTAACTACTTTCTTGTACACGCACGGTTCCTCCGGGTTATTGATGAAACCAAAATCCTTTATTGTTTCATCAAATTTCTGTTTCCAACTTCTTGATGCTTGTTTGAGACCATAGATCGATCTCTGAAGCTTGCATACGTTATGCTCGCTTCCCATGGATGTGTATCCCTCAGGCTACGTCATATAGATCTCTTCCTTAATGTTTCCATTAAGAAATGCAGTCTTCACATCCATTTGCCATATCTCATAGTCATATCAAGCAGCTATGGCAATAAGGATTCTTATGGACTTGAACATTGCAACTGGTGAAAAAGTTTCATCATAGTCAACTCCTTGTCTTTGAGTATAACCTTTTGCCACCAATCGTGCCTTGTAGGTCAATACCTTACCATCAGGCCCAAGCTTTCTCTTGTAGATCCATTTACACCCTATTGGAACAATTCCATCGGGAGGATCTACTAAAGACCAAACTTGGTTTGTATGCATCGAATCTATTTCCGACTGCATAACTTCAAGCCATAAATTTGAATCCGCATCAGAAATTGCTTCCTTGAAATTTCTTGGATCACATCCAACGTCGGGTTCATCTTGATCCCCTTCAAGAAGAAGACCATATCTAATAGGAGGTCTAGAAGTCCTCTCGGATCTTCTAAGTATAGGCGTGTCCTCTGAAAATTCTTGAGGTATGGGATCATTATTTTGTATCTCGGGTTCTTCTCGAATTTATTCGAGTTCCATCATCTTGCCTTTCTTATCCAATAAGAACTCCTTCTCCAAGAAGGTGGCATTCCTTGAAACAAACACTTTTGTTTCAGTAGGATGATAGAAATAATATCCGATTGAATTCTTCGGATACCCTACAAAATAACATAAGGTGGATCGACTATCCAACTTATCTCCCACTGTCTGCTTCACGTAAGCTGGACATCCCCAAATCCTCAAGTATGAATACTTAGGAGCTTTGCCATTCCATAACTCGTATGGTGTTTTGTCCACTGCTTTGGTGTGGACGTTGTTCAACAACAATACCGCCGTTTCAAGCGCGTAGCCCCAAAACGAAGGTGGAAGCTCAGTGAAGCTCATCATGGATCGAACCATGTCCAACAAAGTTCGATTACGACGCTCCGATACACCATTCAGCTGAGGTGTCATAGGAGGAGTCCACTGAGAGAGAATCTCATTCTCTTTCAGATAGTCCAAAAACTCGGTACTTAAGTATTCTCCACCTCGATCCGATCGAAGTGCTTTAATACTTTTACCTAGCTTGTTTTCTACTTCAGCCTTGAATTCTTTGAACTTTTCAAATGCTTCAGACTTATATTTCATTAAATATAAATACCCATACCTTGAATAATCATCAGTAAAGGTAATGAAGTAGGTGTGGCCAAATTGAGTACCAATTCTAAATGGACCACAAACATCTGTATGGATCAAATCCAACAGATTTTGACTACGCTCAGGTTTCCCCTTGAATGGAGATTTAGTCATTTTTCCTTTCAGGCAGGATTCACAAGTAGGTAGAGAGTTAATATCAGACATATCAAACATGCCCTCTCCCACTAACTTGTTCATCCTCCTTGAGGAAATATGACCTAGCCTAGCATGTCAAAGGTTTGCCGGGTTTTGACTATCGATTTTCCTTTTGTTCGTTGTTACCGGTTTATCAACATAATTTATTGGAACGTCTTTTAATTTTAAGTTTTATAGATCGTTTTCAAGTTGTCCATTTCCAATCAAACATTCATTCTTGTAAATATTGCAAATCCCATTCACAAAATTGTAAGAAAATGAAGGGGATCGGTTAACTCGTGCCCGGAAACGCAGCGGAAATATAAAATTTTTAATAAAATAAAACCGAGCACTTGTGTAGTATTCAAAAGTTAAACAACCATAGGGTGTTTAGAATTTTACCTATCAATCTCAAAGATTGATTTATGGCTCCAACCAAGTTGATAAACAACTAGGCTCTTGAAAAATGGTAGACTCAATCTACAAGCTTCCAAGAGCACTCCTTGCTCAAAATGGATTCAACTCTTCGAGCCTCCGAATTAGGTCCACGACTAGACGATTTAAATCCTCTCTAAATATGCACTAGAATATTTAGAGGATTTTTCATTGAGATATCATTTTAATTCTTCCTCAAAATGAAAGAAAAATTGGAGAAAAATGCCAAGGAATGTTTCGGCCACTTTTATTAAAGTTGGAATGGAATTGTGTTTGTGTGTATATTATATTAATGGAGAGGAATTAATTAGATACAATTAAAACCATGCATAGAAAAATACATGACTTGCATGGAAAATTGCATCCAATCTTCCAACCCTTCAAATTCCATACACACACATATATATATTATATATATATATACACGCCTATATATATACATATATAAATATATATATTTAATTGTAATTTGAACTTAATTTTAATTAATTATTAAACCTAAACCCATTTAAGTTTAATCAATTAATTAAATTTAACTTGAACCCATTCAAGTCCACTAGTATCAATAATTATACAACACTATATTAAATTTGAGCTCTACTAGACTCAATAGTGTTTAATTAATTCAACACTTGAATTAATTTAATTATTTATACATTAAAATTCCTACTAGTGTTAAATTAATTCAACACTTGAATTAATTAACTAAGTTCAAAATAATAGTTTAGAAAATCACCATTTTCATAAACTAATTATTTTAAGTCAACTTTTAATCTTGGAACACATTCACAAATTAAAAGTTACTTATTCCATTCATTCTCCAATTAAGAAGTCAAACTTCCAATTTATTTTACTTATAAACTCCTTTATAAGTTGTTCAACACAATGAACTAATTTTAATCTCAACGGGATCTAGAAAGCTAGTACTTGTGTGACCCTCAATGGTTCACTGATACAACTAGCAGTGGGTTCACATCTCCATGTGATTCAGGATCAACAAGTCCCTTATATGAGCATACCCTAGATAGCTCCATTTTTATTAATCAACACATTGATAATAAGAACGTCAGAAAACTCAAGTCTGATAGTACCCAACCAGTCATGTAAACATCTAGCAGCATTGCTTACATGACTCCCTAGGTATCAAATGATAGTGCCTGCAAGAACCAATCAATTATGGTTAGCGTACAGTACGGTCCCTTCAACTCATATATCCCGACCGATTCGACAACCATTGGTTTATCGAGAGTTGTCATTGAATCGATAACTATGTGTCATGCCGTAGTTGCATCGAAAGTGTAATTCAAGAAACTCCTTTCTTAATTACCACTTACTCTGATCAGAGATTTCAAGCTACGTATGCATGATATAACATAGGATATCCATACCCGTAGGTAAGCGGTGAATCCCCGACTACAATGCATTGACTCCTATATGTTTCGTCACAACACCCAACATTGCCACCTGATGACCCCAGATGAGTCGGTAAACAAGTCAAAGTGAAGCACTAGCATATAGAGTCTCCATGTTGTCCCGGGTTATAGGACTAATGGTGTACAACCATAAACTAGGACTTATCCACTCGATAAGTGAGAACCACTTGGAAAATCCTTTAGGGAGGGTTGTTCAGTGCACTCTACAAGGAGCACCTATTTGCATGCTTGGACATCTCCATGTCCCCTACCAATGAAACATGGTACTCACATCGCAA
Organism: Henckelia pumila; assembly: GCF_033568475.1. Taxonomy (NCBI): domain Eukaryota; kingdom Viridiplantae; phylum Streptophyta; class Magnoliopsida; order Lamiales; family Gesneriaceae; genus Henckelia; species Henckelia pumila. The sequence goes on from NC_133121.1 coordinate 45,221,282, forward strand.
ATACTAGTCTCAAGCTTGAGCGGCCTTTATCCTTCTTTATGGCGGCTGAATCGACTAGGAACAGTTTAGAATATACAGTATTCCAAATATGAGTTTCATGATAGTCATCACATGACCATCTCATATTCTTTCTACTATTTGTATATTCAAGGGCTTTATCTATGCAGCTTGCATGGGTATAAAGATAAAGATGTGCCAAATAAAATAATGTCAAATATTATTAAAACAAAGATTGTCATACAAGAGTTCTCTCAAGGACCATCGGCCAACACATTGGCTCGACGGGCACCTACTCTAACAATCTCCCACTTGCACTAGAGCCAACTACCCATATTCTTCAAACCCATTGATTCGCGATGCTTTTCGAACAATGGTCCTGGTAAAGGCTTAGTTAGTGGATCAGCAACATTATCTGCGGAGGCGACTCTGTCTAACAAGACATCTCCTCGTTCCACAATTTCTCGGATGATGTGATATTTTCTCAGTACATGTTTGGATTTCTGATGAGACCTTGGTTCTTTTGCCTGAGCAACTGCACCAGTGTTGTCGCAGTACACCGGGACTGGATCAACTCCATTAGGAATAACACCCAACTCTTGGACGAAATTCCTAATCCAAACAGCTTCCTTTGCAGCATCGGATGCAGCAATATATTCTGCCTCAGTGGTTGAATCCGCAGTGCTATTTTGCTTGGAACTCTTCCAACAAACAGCAGCACCATTGAGCATGAATATAAAACCGGAAGTTGACTTCGAATCATCAACATCGCTTTGGAAGCTAGAGTCGGTATAGCCTTCCAATTTTAGTTCTCCACCCCCATAAACCAAGAACATATTCTTAGTCTTTCTCAAATACTTGAGAATGTCTTTCACAGCTTTCCAGTGTGGAAGACCAGGGTTCGATTGATATCTACTTGTAACACTAAGTGCAAAGGCCACGTCAGGACGTGTAGATATCATCGCATACATGATACTACCAATTGCAGATGCATATGGAATGCGTGTCATCGTCTCTATCTCTGCATCATTTTTGGGAGACATGGACTTGGATAGAGACACGCCATGACACATTGGTAGATGTCCTCTCTTGGACTCATCCATCGAGAACCTCTTAACGATGGTATCAATGTATGTGGACTGGGTGAGACCAAGCAATCTTTTCGATCTATTCCGATAGATTTGTATTCCCAATACAAAAGATGCTTCACCCAAGTCCTTCATCGAGAACTTACTCGATAACCATACTTTAGTTGATTGCAACATTCCTACATCATTCCCAATGAGTAGAATGTCATCAACATAAAGTATTAGGAATGTCACAGCACTCCCACTGACCTTCTTATACACACATGGTTCCTCAGGATTCTTAGTAAACCCAAACTCTTTGATTGTACCATCAAATCTGAGGTTCCAGCTCCTAGATGCCTGTTTGAGACCATAGATAGATCTCTGAAGTTTGCATACTTTATGCTCACTTCCAATAGATGTGAACCCTTCAGGTTGAGACATGTAAATTTCTTCCTTAATATCCCCATTAAGAAAAGCTGTCTTCACATCCATTTGCCATATTTCATAGTCATACCATGCGGCAATGGCAAGCAATATCCTTATGGACTTGAACATTGCGACTGGAGAAAAAGTTTCTTCAAAGTCAACTCCTTGCCTTTGAGTATAACCTTTTGCCACCAATCGAGCCTTGAAGGTCAGAACCTTCCCATCCGTCCCAAGCTTCCTCTTGTAAATCCATTTACACCCTATAGGAACAATTCCTTCAGGTGGATCCACAAGATTCCACACTTGGTTCGAATACATGGAATTCATCTCAGATTCCATAGCTTCGAGCCACTTGGATGAATCGGCATCAGACAATGCTTCCTTGAAGGTCCTTGGATCACATCCATGGTCAGGCTCATCTTGGCCCTCTTCAAGAAGCAGACCATACCTCATAGGTGGTCTTGAGATCCTCTCGGATCTTCTAGGAGCTAGTGTCTCCTCTCTTGGCTGTTCGGGTGTGGGTTCCATAATCGTGGGTGTTTTTCGAACTTCTTCGAGTTCTATCATCTCCCATTTTCTATCCAATAGAAATTCCTTCTCCAAGAAGGTTGCATTCCTAGAAACAAACACCTTTGTTTCTTTGGGATGATAGAAATAATATCCAACCGAATTCCTTGGATATCCCACGAAGTAGCATAAAATGGATCGAGCATCCAATTTATCTCCCACTATCTGCTTCACATAAGCAGGGCATCCCCATATTCTTAGATAAGAATACTTTGGAGATTTTCCCATCCATATCTCATATGGTGTCTTATCAACTGCCTTTGAATGGACATTGTTCAACAACAGTGCCGCTGTCTCAAGTGCATATCCCCAAAAGGATGGCGGCAACTCCGTGAACCCCATCATAGACCAAACCATGTCCATCAAAGTTCGATTACGACGTTCTGAAACACCATTCAACTGAGGTGTACCAGGAGGAGTCCACTGTGAGAGAATCCCATTCTCCCTAAGATACTCTTGGAATTCAGTACTCAAGTATTCACCACCTCGATCCGATCGAAGTGCCTTGATGCTTTGTCCCAATTGTTTTTCTACTTCATTTCTGAATTCTTTGAACTTTTCAAAAGCTTCAGATTTGTATTTCATCAAATACACATACCCATACCTAGAGAAGTCATCGGTAAAGGTAATGAAGTAAGAATGTCCGTGCTTAGTGGTGATGCTAAGTGGACCACACACATCTGTATGGATCAAATCCAACAGTCCCTTGGCTCGCTCCACATGGCCCTTAAAGGGAATTTTGGTCATCTTTCCTTTTAGACAGGGTTCACAAGTAGTAAGAGAATTAATATCAGACATATCAAACATGCCTTCTCCCACTAGCTTGTTCATCCTTTTAAAAGATATATGACCTAATCGAGCATGCCATAAGTGTGCTGGATTTAGAGTATCTTGTTTTCTTTTGGATGTTGTTGATATCTCTTGGACATTATACATAGGAATATCTTTTAATTTTAAATTATAGAGATCATTTTCCAATTGTCCTGTACCAATTAAACATTCATTCTTGTAAATATTGCAAACACCTTTGCCAAATAAACAAGAATATCCATCTTTATCAAGCATAGAAATGGAAACAATGTTTTTCACCAAATCTGGTACAAACAAAACATCTCTCAAACATAATTTAAAATCATTGTCCAACAATAAGTAAACATCTCCAATAGCTTTGGCTGCAACTCTTGCCCCATTGCCCATCCTCAAGAAGGTCTCACCATCTCTGAGTCTCCTACTTCTTGCCATCACCTGCAAATCATTACAGAGATGTGAGCCACAGCCGGTATCCAATACCCAAGAAGAAGAGTTAAGTGAAATGTTTACTTCAATGTAGAACATACCTTTTCCAGAACCATTCTGGTCAAGATATTCCTTGCAATTTCGCTTCCAATGTCCAGGTTTCTTACAGTGATGACAGACGTCATTAGTCTTGTTAGCCTTAACTGGTGTGGCTACCACAACGGGACTCGGAGTTTGCCTCTTCAAGGGCACGTTCTTTTTGGGAGCATGGAAGGAACGCTTCTTTCCCTTCCCATGTGGTCTATTCTTTGAACCAGATGAAGATCCCACATAAATAACCGGCTTCTCTTTCTTGATTGTGGATTCAAACGTAACAAGCATGTTAACCAACTCCTCAAGGGTTGGATCTAACCTGTTCATGTTGAAATTCACCACAAAAGGATCAAATGAGCTAGGCAGTGACAAGAGCAACACGTCTGTGGTCAACTCAGTTGGTAGCACAAGATCCATGCTAACGAGTTTCTCCACGAGCCCAATCAACTTCAGGCCATGCTCATGGACCGAAGCCCCATCTCGCATGCGCAAAGTGATTAGCTCCTTGACAATCGCATGTCGAAGAGGGCGTGTTTGTTCACCAAAAAGTTCTTTGAGATGCAAATGAATGTCAGCAGCATGATTTGCACTCTCAAAACGTCGCTGAAGCTCATCATTCATAGAAGCCTGCATATAACACTTGGCTTTCAAGTCATGGTCACACCAATCCTTGTAAGTCTGTAGCTCCTCAGGGCTACAATCAGTCGGAGCCGTATCAGGGGGCGACTCATCAAGTGTGTATGCAATCTTTTCCGAGTTCAAGATGATTTTCAAATTTCTTAGCCAATCGAGGTAATTTGGACCGGTCAGTAAATGTTTGTCGAGTATTGCAGACAACGGATTGCGAATTGATGACATTGTCAAAACTTTGTACTGAAAAATAATAACAGATAAATGTCAATGACTTTTTAAAATATTTAATAAGATGTGAAGTATGGACTTTAACTTTATAAATATTTACTCCCACTGTTTTGACATTTTTACTACCCTCTAGTAAAAACGGAAAACTCCTTTCCTCAGTAGGTACATAAGGTCCAATTAGCCAATTACGATTCCGAATAATATCAGCCAATCATAATTTCTAAAAGGTAGTTTCCAATTGCATCTCCATGCAACCCTTACGTAAACTTTTGTCTCATGCTTGATTAGGACCCAATAATATGACGTCGTTCATCTTTACGTGTCAAGCCTTACCCATCGATATCGAACCTTAATGGACGGTCGCCATGAGTTCCCCCAATAATATGAGCCGAAGTCATGGGAGTTCCACGTAGTTCACATCACCATGTCAATGGATGTCACAGCTTTCCGGCATTCAAGCCCCCCAATAATATGAGCCGAGCATTGAATACGGGTAGCGTTCGTCATGCATCCATTGTCGATGGAAGACATGGAAATTATAAACAAATTTATAATTCCCCTTTTCGGGCTTGATATAATTTTGAATCTTATTCAAAATGAGGGTTTTTAATTTTGAAAAGGTCTCATCATTAATTTTAAAGATCGCCATGTTTGATCGTATGTTTGCCGGATTCATGCAACTTTGTTATTATAAAATAATAACGCACATACTAATTAATAAGGATGATTAATCGCCCCAATAACTATTTGGCCCATGTGAGCCAAACACAGGCCTAGGTCCAATTCCTAGGGAATGCATGGGATGCAAATGCAACAATTACATAAGCTTCCAATATTTACATGTCTTGAATCTTCATAATTCATCATGGCCCACCATCTTCCAATCTTGAACTTCCGCTATTAAATATTTTACATGAAAATATCTATGGCAAATAGGGATACATCTCATGGGGTGGGAACGGGCCATAAACCAAGCTCACTTTGTAATTTGATAATAATTACAACCATTCAACACAAAATATCCTAGCATACACCTAGCAAATTGGTATTGGGCTTTTAATCATCCTTCATGCATAATATCACATATCATACACCATCAATTAATTATCTCAATAATTAATTGATCAAATATTATATATCTTGGTCCAATCACTAACCACCACAATTATAAAATAAATTAACAAAATAAACAAACACCTTTGTTTACTTTCAAATTAATTTATTTATAATTGAATTTCTTGTAAATCACAATTTACTATAAATAATCAAAGTCACACTTTAACTATTTATTTTATGAGAAAAATCACATATTATAAAGTTTAAATTTTTTTCATAAAAATCAACAATGATATATTTAACAATTTAGGGCCTATGACACATGATATTCCAAAACACCTTTTGAAAAACTCAAGTCGTCATAGTCGTCACCGAAACTCCGTCGCCGGATTCCGGCCAAAATTTTTTTTTTTTTTATTTAAAAATATGGGGCAGCCCACGGCTGCCCCTAGTACACCTTCGGGCAGCCCAAGGGCTGCCCGAAAATAAAAAAAAATATTTTTTATAAAATTTTCCCTAAATGTTAAAATATTGATTTTTTCATGCGGTTAGAAATTGACCTCAACATAATATCCAACAAATACTACACAAAGGAGTAACCTATGCTCTGATACCACTGAAGGGGATCGGTTAACTCGTGCCCGGAAACGCAGCGGAAATATAAAATTTTTAATAAAATAAAACCGAGCACTTGTGTAGTATTCAAAAGTTAAACAACCATAGGGTGTTTAGAATTTTACCTATCAATCTCAAAGATTGATTTATGGCTCCAACCAAGTTGATAAACAACTAGGCTCTTGAAAAATGGTAGACTCAATCTACAAGCTTCCAAGAGCACTCCTTGCTCAAAATGGATTCAACTCTTCGAGCCTCCGAATTAGGTCCACGACTAGACGATTTAAATCCTCTCTAAATATGCACTAGAATATTTAGAGGATTTTTCATTGAGATATCATTTTAATTCTTCCTCAAAATGAAAGAAAAATTGGAGAAAAATGCCAAGGAATGTTTCGGCCACTTTTATTAAAGTTGGAATGGAATTGTGTTTGTGTGTATATTATATTAATGGAGAGGAATTAATTAGATACAATTAAAACCATGCATAGAAAAATACATGACTTGCATGGAAAATTGCATCCAATCTTCCAACCCTTCAAATTCCATACACACACATATATATATTATATATATATATACACGCCTATATATATACATATATAAATATATATTTAATTGTAATTTGAACTTAATTTTAATTAATTATTAAACCTAAACCCATTTAAGTTTAATCAATTAATTAAATTTAACTTGAACCCATTCAAGTCCACTAGTATCAATAATTATACAACACTATATTAAATTTGAGCTCTACTAGACTCAATAGTGTTTAATTAATTCAACACTTGAATTAATTTAATTATTTATACATTAAAATTCCTACTAGTGTTAAATTAATTCAACACTTGAATTAATTAACTAAGTTCAAAATAATAGTTTAGAAAATCACCATTTTCATAAACTAATTATTTTAAGTCAACTTTTAATCTTGGAACACATTCACAAATTAAAAGTTACTTATTCCATTCATTCTCCAATTAAGAAGTCAAACTTCCAATTTATTTTACTTATAAACTCCTTTATAAGTTGTTCAACACAATGAACTAATTTTAATCTCAACGGGATCTAGAAAGCTAGTACTTGTGTGACCCTCAATGGTTCACTGATACAACTAGCAGTGGGTTCACATCTCCATGTGATTCAGGATCAACAAGTCCCTTATATGAGCATACCCTAGATAGCTCCATTTTTATTAATCAACACATTGATAATAAGAACGTCAGAAAACTCAAGTCTGATAGTACCCAACCAGTCATGTAAACATCTAGCAGCATTGCTTACATGACTTCTAGGTATCAAATGATAGTGCCTGCAAGAACCAATCAATTATGGTTAGCGTACAGTACGGTCCCTTCAACTCATATATCCCGACCGATTCGACAACCATTGGTTTATCGAGAGTTGTCATTGAATCGATAACTATGTGTCATGCCGTAGTTGCATCGAAAGTGTAATTCAAGAAACTCCTTTCTTAATTACCACTTACTCTGATCAGAGATTTCAAGCTACGTATGCATGATATAACATAGGATATCCATACCCGTAGGTAAGCGGTGAATCCCCGACTACAATGCATTGACTCCTATATGTTTCGTCACAACACCCAACATTGCCACCTGATGACCCCAGATGAGTCGGTAAACAAGTCAAAGTGAAGCACTAGCATATAGAGTCTCCATGTTGTCCCGGGTTATAGGACTAATGGTGTACAACCATAAACTAGGACTTATCCACTCGATAAGTGAGAACCACTTGGAAAATCCTTTAGGGAGGGTTGTTCAGTGCACTCTACATGGAGCACCTATTTGCATGCTTGGACATCTCCATGTCCCCTACCAATGAAACATGGTACTCACATCGCAAATACTAGTCTCAAGCTCGAGCGGCCTTTATCCTTCTTTATGGCGGCTGAATCGACTAGGAACAGTTTAGAATATACAGTATTCCAAATATGAGTTTCATGATAGTCATCACATGACCATCTCATATTCTTTCTACTATTTGTATATTCAAGGGCTTTATCTATGCAGCTTGCATGGGTATAAAGATAAAGATGTGCCAAATAAAATAATGTCAAATATTATTAAAACAAATATTGTCATACAAGAGTTCTCTCAAGGACCATCGGCCAACACATTGGCTCGACGGGCACCTACTCTAACAGAAAAACCATCTCTATCAAGCATAGAAACAGAAATAATGTTTTTAATCAAATCTGGAACAAATAAAACATCTCTCAAAAGTAACTTAAAATCGTTCTGCAAAATTAAATAAACGTCTCCCACAGCTTTGGCTTCAACTCTAGAACCATTTCTGAGCCTCAGCTGGGTCTCACCCATTCTAAGCTTGCGACTTCTTGTCATCACCTGCAAATCATTGCAAATGTGAGATCCACATCCGGTATCCAATACCCAAGAAGTAGTATTAAGTGAAACATTTATTTCAATATAGAACATACCCTTCGTAGTTCGCAACTGCTCTAGATATTCCTTGCAGTTACGTTTCCAATGACCGGGTTTCTTGCAGTGATGGCAAAAATCCTTGGACTTTTCCATGTTTGAAGCCTTTGTCTTGTTCTTCTTCTCGGGTCTGGTTTTCTTGGGTGGGACAGAACGTTTCTTACCCTTTGTACTTGGCCCCTTCTTAGCTGAAGAAGAGGAGCCCACCAAGAGAACTGATTTATCCTTCTTTAAAGTGGCTTCATATGTTACAAGCATATTGACCATCTCTTCAAGGGAGGCCTCTATCTTGTTCATATTGAAATTCACCACAAATCCGTCAAACGAAGAAGGAAGAGAGAGAAGTAATAAGTCCACATTGAGTTCATGCTCCAACACCAAATCAAGCGTTACCAACTTCTGAATGAGCCAAATCACTCGTACCCCATGATCACGGACCGAAGTCCCTTCACGCATGCGACACGTCATTAACTCTTTTACAATAGCGAACCTTTCAGCTCTCGATTGAGCCCCAAAAAGTTCCTTGAGTTGTACGTGAATGTCAGCAGCATTCACGGTATCCTCAAATCGCCTCTGGAGTTCATCAGACATCGAGGCTTGCATATAGCATTTGGCCTTGATATCATGGTCCCACCATATATCAAGTTTGGCCAACTCTTCCGGACTTATATCAGCTAGTGCTTCCTTCGGAGGAGATTTTTCTAACACGTAGAGCATCTTCTCCGAGGTCAAGACAATCTTCAACTTACGGAACCATTCCGTATAGTTTGCGCCAGTCAGTTTATTTTGTTCGAGAATAGAGAATAATGGATTGCGCGAATTCATCTTAATGAAATACTGAAAAGAAACAGACAATAATCAGTGATTGTTTAATTAATTTACTAAGACATAAAATAGGCAAAATTTATTTTATGAATCTCACTCCCACTATTTTAACGATTTCACTACCCTCTAGTGAAAACAGGAAACTGTTTTCCTTAGTGGGAACATGGAGTCCAATTGACAAACTATGGTCCCGAATAATATCAGCCAACCATAATTTTCAAAAGGTAGAGCCCAATTGCTTCCAAAGCAACCTCCACGTTTTTACCTCATGTCCAATAAGGGCCCAATAATATGACGCCGTTTATTGTGACACGTCAAGATGACCCATCAATATTAAGTTGTGATGGACGGTCGCCATGTGGATCCCCCAATAATATGAGCCGATCCCATGGGAGTTCCTCCCAACTTACAACATGTGTCGATCCAATGTACAGCTTTTCGACGAACGGGCCCCCCCAATAATATGAGCCGGACCGTATCCGCGAGTAGCATCTCATACATTGATCGTTGATGGAAGGTAGGAACATTTAAACAATATATAAATATCCTTTATTTATCTTGATATCAATTTTAAATCATATTTAAAATGAGGGATTTTAATTTTAAAAATTTGTCTCATCATTTAAAATTTGTATGCTTGCGGAATTCATACAATTTAGTCTAAAACATGCATACAACGATAATATCATATATTATATAGGATGATCGATTCCATTTCTAATCGACCCGTGGTTGCCAATCACGAGTCTAAGTCCAATCCTAGGTAATATGCAAGTATGCAATGCAATCCTATTACATTGATCTTCCAATTTACATTTCTTCAGTCTTCATTGTCTGCTGGGCCCACCATTTCTTCAAATCTTCATCTCCCACTAAGTCTAATATATTTACAATAAATAACTATGACAAGTAGGGGATACATTTTAAGGGGTGGGAACGGGCCATAAACCAGGCCCACTTTTATCAGATCAATCAGAATTGATACCCGGTGCAGCAGAAGTTTTAAAAATTTTATATGGAACGATTCCATATCATGGGTATCAAAACTTTACGATTAAATTGTGCGTGTAAAAATTAAATAACAATTTAAATTTTTACCTTCAATCTCGAAACGAGATTATGGACACCAATAGATAACTCTGCTCTTGTTGTATATCCCAGGAACTGATGGACGAACAATTCTTCAATCAGGTCCACGAACAGAAGTTTAATCCCTTTGATAGATTGCACTAGAAAATCTATCAGAAGTTTCTACGAAGAGAATTAACAAATTTGATCCGTTAAACCAGACTGCAAATTCAAAATTCACAGGCTGGAATTTTTCGAGCAGAGAGGGGAGAGAGGGCGACGGCCACAAGGTCTCAAAACCCTAGTTAATTTCGAAAATTATGCCTCTGTTATGTAATTTCTGTACTGCAATAACTTATTTATAATGTGGGCTGCTAACAGCTTAGGGCCCATTAGTCATAAGTTCAAGCCTGACAAGCAAAGCCCGCATGTTCAGAAATTAATATAAAATTCATCGTGACTCAGATTGATAAACCAATTTCACCAATGTGCACAGAAACCATTTCTGCACCTTTTAAAGTCAAGATAAATTTTTTGAATCCGAATTCAGTGATTTCCAAAAATGCCCATCCCTATGTCATTTTAGGAAATCTTACTCTTCTACTCTGATATAAGAAGTCCCACTTCTTTATTCACTAAATTTAACTCTTTAAATTTAATTATCTCAACGGGGATTAAAAATATATTACTTGTGTGACCCTCAATGGTTCAGGGATACAGCTAGCCGTGGGCTCACAACTCCTTGTGACTCGGAACCACAATTTCCGACTTGCCCATCGAATCATGGTAAGAGCGCCTAGCAACATCGCCCCATGATTCCCTAGGTATCACTGATAGTGCCTGCAAGAACCAATAGATTTTGGTTAGCGTACAGTACGGTCCCTTCATCCATATATCCCGATCGAATCAACAACCATTGGTAAATCGAGAGTCTTTCGAGATTCGATAACTATGCAATGCATCTTGAAGATCAAATAGTGACATCGCATGTGCTACTAAGAAACCATTTCTTAAAACACATCATGTACTCTGGCCAGAGATTCGTCACACTAATATCTCCTCAGATTGCATAGGATATCCACACTATCAAGTATGTGGTGAATCCTTGACAACAAAGCATCGACTCCTATATGTGTCGTAACTGTACCCAATCCCAACACCTGATGACCCCAATAGAGTCGGTAAACGAGTCAAAGTACAGTACTAGCATATAGAGTCTCAATGATGTTTCAAGTAGTAAGGACTAATGGTGTACAACCAAAACCGCGGACTTTATCCACTCGATAAGTGATAACCACTTGGAAAGTCCGGATAGGGTAGTTCGATCATTCATCGTATGAATATCCATTTGCATGCTTTGAACATCTCTATGTTCCATACCAATGAAACGTGGTACTCGGCATCGCAAATGCTAGTCTCAATCTCGAGCGATCCTTATCCCTATTAACGGACGGCTCAATCGACTAGGAACTGTTTAGAATATACAGTGACTATAAGATGTGTTTCATGATAGCCATCCCCATGTGCCACCACATCTTACATACACTATAATATATTCAAGGTCTCCATCTAAACATCTTATAGTATGTCACAACATAATAATATGATAAAAGATAAAGTAGACGCCATTATAAAAGTGTAAATTATATTAAACAAAAGATTGTTTATACATAGAGTCATCAAAGCCCTTAGCCACAAGTTGGCTCACCGGGCACCCACTCTTTCACAGAATACAACCGACGATAACATAAGGGTATAAATACCATTATACAACCAAATCGAAGGTTCAGGGTAAACAAATCCCCACCCTCTAAAACCTCACGCTCTCGGATCCTCAATCCTGCTGAAATCCGCCAGGACCTTCCAGCCTCAAACCTTCCCCGCCACAGGGTACACCACAATACCCAAACACAGGGGCGTGAGAGACTATGCTCAATACATAAGCAATGATATAAGTACAAATATACACACACAGATGATTTAAAATCCCTCGTAAAACACTTGCTCAAGGCGCCAGGAATACACAGTACTGGCTAGAGAGCGACTCCGTGGGGTACTCGTATATTCTATATCAAGGCTGATCTAACCCCATCCTGTCCCGAATCCAAACAGGATACAAGTCCCATATGGAAACTGTCATACCTGACTCGAGTCCAACATGAGATCACTGTTCCTTATGGATACTGTCAATGACTCACATCTTACGGAATGCAGTCATACATAAAATCATGAATGTGCTATGGCGGTAAAAACACGATAAAACATATAACACATACTCATGCAACATATATGCAAATATATCATGCCGGCTATCTCGGTCAGTACTTACGTACCTCTAACACTACTGGTCAAAACCTAGCTCCGCTGGTCTAGACTCCAAGCCTACTAGTCCAGTCTACTGCTACTACAATGCAATTACCCATGCATCATTAATTAAGCTCAAAAAGCCTTAACTAAGCTATTGCATATTCCTAAATAATTTTAGGAAGCCAAAGTTATACCTGCGTCCGCCGTCAGCCCTTTGCTGTCGTTTGCCTCAAAACTAGGCCACAGCTCCGCTACGACATCTGGATCTTTATGCCACTTCCGAATTCCACATAGGATGCCTAGATCTCCCTAGATCTGAGTTAGAAGGCCTAGGAATTGAGAGAGAAGAGAGGAGAGGTGCGAATGAAAATGAAATTCGGCTCCCCTATTTATAGCCATAGTTTGGAGCCTCTGAACTCGACTTCGGATCCTCCGAACTGGTTCGGATCCTCCGTTCCTGACTTCTGATCCTCCGTTCCTGTTCGGAGCCTCCGATCCTGACTTCGGATCCCCCGAAGTCCCATTAGTGATGTCACCAATGACGCATTATCTTCGGAGCCTCCGATCCGAGTTCGGAGCCTCCGATCCGAGTTTGGATCCTCCGAACCCATTCAGATCCTTCGATCTTAGGTTCGGATCCTCCGATCCAGTTCGGAGCCTCCTAACCCGATTCGGAGACTCCGTCCGAACCCTCGGAACCCCCCGGCCATTTTTGAGTGTCCTGGATCCATTTTTGGACTCCTTAGACCCTTTTGGAAATCCCTTAATCATGTTTTACTAAATTTAAGCATGATCACAGGATTAATTACTCATTAATCATTAATCCTGGATGCGGGTCACTACATTCTCCCCCACTTAAGAAATTTCGTCCTCAAAATTTAAGTCTAGAGGAATACATGAATAGTCAACCAAATGTTCTTTATTACAGCTGAACATTACAAGGCGCATATCTTTAATACAAAGAAAAGTACAAAACCTCAAAATAACTCGGTGTTCTTGGTTCGCATCCGGCTCTCTAACTCCCAAGTAGCTTCCTCTGTACCTCTGCGCTGCCACTGTACTATCACCAATGGTATGCGCTTATTACGAAGTACCTTGTCCTTCCTATCTAGAATCCATTGGGGTATCTCCGCATACGAAAGATCCTGATCTAATTGTACCTCGGTCGGATGCAAAATATGCAACTCATCCACCACGTACTATCTCAACTAGGACACATGGAACACATCATGGATCCCCGAAAGATCTGGTGGCAATGCTAGACGATAAGTCACGTCCCCAACCTTCTCGAGAATCTTGAAAGGGCCAATAAATCTCAGTGTCAGCTTACCCTTGAGACCGAACCTCATCACCTTCCGGAAAGGTGACACACGCAAGAATACATGCTCTCCTACCTCGAAGTGTAACGACCTCCGGTGAGTGTTCGCATAGCTAGCCTGTCGATCTTGGGCCGCCTTAATCCTGCGTCGGATCAACTCCACTGCATCATTCATCTATTGAATCATCTGAGGACCCTCAACCTGACGCTCACCAACCTCGTCCTAAAACAGAGGTGCACAACAACGGCGTCCGTAAAGAGCCTCAAATGGTGCCATGCCGATGCTGCGATGGTAACTATTGTTGTAAGTGAACTCCACCAATGGTAAATGATCATGCCATGCTGGACCAAAATTCATCACTGCTGCGCGAAGCATATTCTCTAAAATGCAAATAGTACGCTTGGACTGTCCATCTGTCTCTGGATGATAAGCCCTAATAAATCTCAAAGTAGTACCAAGGGCTCGCTGGAAACTACCCCAAAATCTTGAGATGAATCTCGGATCCCTATCACTGACAATTTTCAATGGAATTCCATGCAATTGAACGATCTACCGCACATACAGTTGCACCATCCTATCAAAATTATAATCGCGATTATATGGAAGAAAATGCACTGACTTCGATAATCGGTCCACGACAACCCAAATAGCATCACAATTCTTGGAAGACATGGGCAAGGGGGTGACAAAATCCATCGTCATATGCTCCCACTTCCACTCAGGAATCTCTAAGCTGTGAAGTAACCCTCCGTGTCGTATAAACTCTGCCTTGACCTGCTGACACACCAGGCATCGGAATACAAAATGATAGACACTGCGCTTCATCACTTTCCACCAAAATCGAGCACAAAGATCCTTATACATCTTCATGCTGCCTGGATGTACAGAAAATCTACTGCGGTGAGCTTGTGATAAGATCTCGTCCCTCAAAGAAGAATCCTCGGATACCACTACTCGACCAGAAAGACACAACAGACCGTCTCCTTGCAGATGGAAACCAAAAGTATTAACACTCTTGATAAGTGCATTTTGTGCACGTAATTTGCATATGATTTTACTTGACTTTTGATATTTATTGGTAGATATTGCGTGAAATAGTTGTTGTTTTCGTGTTTGTAGATAGTTATGGACCTTGATGAGTATTTAAAGGATTTGAGCCTAAAAGATGAAAATTAAAGGAAGAATCAAGAGTTGAAAAAGAGAAGAAAAAGGCAAAAAATCGAGGTCAAGGCGCGCCCGCGCCAACTGATGGGGTGCCCGCGCTGTTATTGAAGAATTAGGCAGAAAAGTCGAGCTGAAGGCATGCCCGCGCTGACCATCCACGCGCCCGCGCTGTTGAAGAAAATTCTGAAGAGTGTTTTGCGAAGTGGAGGTGCGCCCGCCCTGTTCCCTGTGCGCCCGCGCCGTTGTCTGTAAGGAAATAAAGAGTCCAACTGTTTATGGAAACTTTGGGGATATCTTTGGTATTATGTTTGGACGATTGTTAGGTCATATTTAAGAGATTTTTCTGAGTCATTAAGCTATCTATCAGCCGCCAATACACACAATATTCTTGAGAGCACTTTTGTGAGTTTTTAAGATCAAGAATTGAAGATTGCTTGGAACGAAGACGAAGATTTTCAACCGGACACGGAAGAAATACTATGGCTTTGTTATTTCTTTTTATTTATTTTCTTTTGATTGTTGAATTATGTTTGAGATATTAAACATGATTTGGTTTTTATTGAATTTGAGCATGAACTAAACTTTTCTAGTCTAGAGGTTGACGTAGCTTGGTTGAGACATATTCATGAATCTTTGATTTAATGCATTGAATTTCTATAGATTAATTGTGTTTCTAGAATTGAATTTCTTCTTAATTTACTGGCCATAAATTGAGTTGTTATATTTACTTAGAATCATTGCTCGGGAGAGGGGATTTTGAGTAGGATCAATAGGAACTACACTATTAATTGTTTATATAGCTCGGGAGAGTATATAACTTTAATAGAACCTTTAATGAACATCGTTTTACACATATCACTACATCTAGATTTTTAATAGGGATATTGAAATCGAACTGTAGTTGATACACTCTATTTATTGCTCGGGAGAGGGGAATAGAATAATCTAAGTGTTCTTGGTTATTAATTGAAAAAAATTCATAAAATAGATTAATTAGGATTGAATATTGTTGAGACCAAGTGAAATCAAAACCTCTGGACTATTTTTTCTCTGATTGATAATTTCTCAAAATTTGTGTGTGCGTGAGCTTGATAATTCTCCATTACTTATTTAAGTTTTCAGCAAATTTCCAAAGTTTGATTTTCTAGATAAAATTAAGACTATTTTAATTACAAGTATTGAATATTTTAAAATTACTCATCGTGGGATCGACACTCTCTCTTTCACTATACTAAAACTTGACACTCGTATGCTTGCGAGTGTTTTTCACAACAAGTTTTTGGCGCCGTTGCCGGGGAGTAATGTTTGATTTTGTTTAGTCTTGTTACCAATTAGTCTAAGTTTTAATTTAGAGCTTTTATTTCATCTTATTTTTAGTACTAATTAATTTCTTCTTATTTTTAATTGCAGTCTATGCGACGATCTCAAAGTGCGAATTCTCTATTATTTGATCCGGAGATCGAGCGCACTGCACGTGCTCTAAGAAGATTTAGAAGAGAAGAATTAAGGAACATGGCTGAAGAAGAAGCACAACAAGCTCCTCTGGTGCCAATCAGAGATCACTTCAGGCCGACGATCCAGGCTCACTATTCTGGAATCACTCGAGGGACAATAAATGCCAACAACTTTGAGTTGAAGCCGGCCTTAATTAACATGGTTCAGCAGAACCAATTCAATGGAACTGCCACAGCTGATCCTCACTTACACTTGCGCACTTTTCTAGAGATTACTGATATTGTAAAAATAAATGGTGTTTCTGAGGATATAATACGCTTACGTTTGTTTCCTTTTTATCTCAGGGACAAGGCACGGAGTTGGCTATAGTCATTGCTGCTAGGATGCATAACAACTTGGGAGGGCATGGCTGTGAAATTTTTAGAGAAGTTCTTTCCACCATCTAAGGCAACCCAGATGAAGATTGAGATCAGTACCTTTCAATAGCATGATTCAGAACAGCTATACGAGGCATGGGAAAGGTACAAAGATTTGTTAAGACGTTGTCCTAATCATAATTTTGCATATTGGGAAGAAATAGATATTTTCTACAATGGACTAAATACGCCTACAAGAATGTCTGTGGACTCTGCTGCTGGAGGTACTATCTTTGCCAAGGACCCCATTCAGGCCTATGATATGCTTGAACAAATGACTATCAATAGTTATCAATGGCCGTCAGAACGTATGGGAGTCAATAATGGAGTGTACAGTGTGGATCCTCCCACATCCATCACTGCACAGCTGTTTGCGTTGAGTACACAAGTTGCTTCTCTGAATAAGGTGAATATTGCAGAACTTGCAGGTGTGTCGGTTATCATAGAAGAATCTCATCCACCTGAGGAAGCTCAATATATCAATCCCAGAGGATATGGAAATTATCTAGGTAACCCTCCACCCAATACTTATCATACTGGCTTATGTAACCATGAAAACTTTTCTTATGCCAACAACAAAAATGTGTTGAAACCCCCTCCGGGATTCAATACAAATCAAGGGGAAGGGAAAGCGTCTTTGGAGGATGTTGTGTCTACATTTGTTACTGAATCTAACAAAAGGATGTCGAGGACTGAAACTCGAATGGATAGCATGGAGACACACATGTGCAATTTGGGAGCTATGATGAAATCCATGGAGACACAGATTGGACAGCTTTCACATACGTTGAAGGATCAAAATCGAGGACAGTTTCCCAGAAATACTGAAGTGAATCCAAAAGAACAATGCAAAGCAGTTGAGTTAAGAAGTAGGAAGAAGTTAGAAGCTGAGGAGAAGAGCAGAGCAAAAGAAGTAGATGAACCAGTGGTTGAAGAAATTGTGGTTGAAGAGCCCAAGAAGGAATCTGAATCTAAACCAATGTACAAGCCACAGCTTCCATACCCACAGCGGTTTAAGAAGAAGGCACTTGATGAGCAGTTTTCCAAGTTTCTAGACATCTTCAAGAAGATACGCATCAATATTCCATTTGCAGATGCCTTGGAACAAATGCCTAACTATGCAAAGTTTATCAAATATGTAATGTCCAAGAAGAGGAGATTGCAAGACAATGAAGTGGTGAATTTAACAGAAGAGTATAGCGCAATCCTGCAGAAAAAATTGCCACAAAACCTCAAGGATCCAGGAAGTTTTACTATCCCTTGTTTTATTGGTGGTTCTAAGGTAAATAGAGCTTTATGTGATTTAGGAGCAAGTATAAATTTAATGCCTTTTTCTGTTTACAGGACCTTGGAGCTTGGAGAAGTCAGGGCGACTACCATCACATTACAGCTGGCTGATCGGAGTATCACATATCCACGTGATATTGTGGAGGATGTTTTGGTGCAAAATAGTATTCGAAATTACAAGTCACAGGAAACAATTTCCTTGTAACTCGATTTACTATTTAGAGCAGCAGGTAACAGGAACTTACCAAGCATTAATAAATATTGGAAAATTGGAAGTTCAAATCTGTGGAATTCCAGGAAAAGAAGTGGATCAGCTTCCTGGCCTAGAGTTTCTGGAGGACCATAAACCATGGAAACGCCTTGAAAAAGGAATAGAGTTTATGGCAAAAAAAAAAGACTTGAAGGATTCAATAAGAATTCTACGAGATGGAAAACCAAGACAATTGTATAAGGGACAATCCCTTAATCAGATTCGAAAACTCTGTTCACAAACAGAGGAAGAAGCAATTTTTGAAATTAGTAAGTCATGAACATGATTTACTAGAACACATTAAGGAAGTAGAAAGGAGTAACCATACTCTACCTTCTGAAGCCTTAGGAAAACTAAAGGTGAATAGTCTTAATCGGATTACTAAGGTACAACATAGTCTGTTAAAAATGGCGGAGCCATTTAGTAATCCCTTTAAAAAATGACGACAAGTCCTTTCTCCATATACATTCCGATTGGTATGTTGTATGAACAATATAAGGCTGAATACTTTGCAGCTTATATTGACTCGGGAGCAGGAATTTGTACAACAAAAAGGGGAGTCTTCCCTAAAGAATGTGAAGAAGAATTGCCAAAAATTGCTGGACGAGATTTCTCTCGAAGAATTTTAATTCTTTGCAAAGGAATAAAACAAGCAGAGATCCTTATGGGAGGAGCAGGTCAAACACCCTGGTACAAGGTTAAAACACCACCAATCTATTTCCATGATACAGGAGCAGACATCCTGTTAGGAAATAACTTCTTACAAATGTTTAAGAAGTACACACAAGACAACGAGTCAAGAAAACTTATGTTCACTACAATTTGTGATCATAAAATTATCGTTCAAAGACTCAAGGTTATTTTTTATCGACAATTTCCGATAATATTTCGAAGCCAGCGTGGTGATAAAGGACAACTTTTTTACCCAAAAATAAAAGATCCAAGAAGGTTTGGAGAAACCATGTTGAAAATAACAACAGAACAAGAACTCCAAACAGAGGATATGGATCTTCTTAAAGTAACTCTAAATCACAGAGATATAGGGTTAAAAAATAAGGTATCCCTTGAAGATGTCAAAAAGAGGATCAAAGAAAGTTACAATGAGCATCCTTTGGCATGGTGGGATAGAAATCAACTCAAAGTCAGTCTTACTCTAAAGGAAGGCAAAGAGTATGAATTTGTCAAATATAAGCCTATCCCAATGAACATAACAGATCAAAGGGATATGAGAATGATTATCAAGGAACATTTGGACATTGGTCTAATCAAAGAAGGAGTTTCACCATATAGCAGCCCAG
The DNA here is from genome assembly GCF_033568475.1 of Henckelia pumila. Taxonomy (NCBI): domain Eukaryota; kingdom Viridiplantae; phylum Streptophyta; class Magnoliopsida; order Lamiales; family Gesneriaceae; genus Henckelia; species Henckelia pumila. The sequence continues at coordinate 45,241,054 of NC_133121.1, forward strand.
GTTTTTTGGTCAGAAATCATGGTGAAATAAAAAGAGGAAAACCCAGGTTAGTTATTAACTACCAAGGTATTAATAAAATCCTGGAGTTTGATGGGTACTTCATACCTAGTAGAGAACATCTAATTAGCTGTGTACGAAATGCTAAAGTGTTCTCAAAATTTGATTGTAAGTCTGGATTCTACCAGATTCAAATGGAAGAAGGCAGTAAGAAATTCATAGCCTTCTCTACACCACAAGGACATTATATCTGGGAAGTTATGCCTATGAGATTGGCTAATGCACTCCAAATATTTCAAAGAAAAATGGATAATATTTTTAAAGATTATTTCAACTTCATGTTTGTTTATATTGATGATATTCTTATAGCATCAAAAAACATAGATGAACATGTTAAACATTTAAAGATTTTCTCTAAAATTTTTAAACAAGAAGGACTGGTTTTATCTGAAAAGAAAGCAGTCATAGCCACAAGAAAAATTGAATTCCTTGGGATTGAGATTGATGAAACTGGAATAATTCTACAACCCCATATTGTGGAAAAGGTAAAAAAATTTCCAGATAAACTCAAAGATGTAAAACAACTCCAAAGTTTTCTAGGAGTAGTTAATTTTGTAGGGATGTTCATAAACAATCTGGCAATATACAGAAAGGTGTTCAGTCCTTTGTTAAAAAAGGATATAAGGTTTATATGGACCGATGACCATACTAAAGGGGTGAACCAATTAAAGGAGATATGTAAGAATCTCCCAAAAATGGCTATACCCGTGGATGAAGATGATCTGGTGTTATTTGACGATGCTAGTGATGAATGGTAGGCAGCAGTGCTTACTAAGATCACTTCGGATGGAGAAATACCATGCAGATACTGTAGCGGTCATTTTTCAGAATCTAAAGCTATCAGATGTCATATCAACGAGAAGGAATTTTATGCAGTTAAAAGGGCTTTCGAAAAATGGCCATTATTTTTACTTGCTACAAAATTCACTTTGAAGGTTGATAACACTCAGGTAAAAGCTTTCCTAAAAAATAAGATTGAATCTAAACCTGAGAAAGCTAGGTTATTAAGATGGCAAGCTTTATGTCAAAATTATATTTTTCATATTGTTATTATTAAATCTCATGAAAATATTCTTGCAGATTTCTTAACAAGAGATGGAAGGAAGTGACGTAGATTCCATCATGAAAATGCAGAGGCGTCTCTGGGAACACCTTGGGCTGCTTCAAACCGAGTTCAATCAGCTTGTCCTTAGTGCCGATATGGCGGGCAGGTTACAACATGCTGATCGGATCAAAGTATCCAATCGAATCACAGGATGTATGCAAGCTCAAACTCAACTATAGGCTGCTATTCAAGGGCCAATTATGCGTGCCATAGAAAAACCACTAGTTTCTCAAAAACAAGAAATGTTAAAACCATTGGTTTTACAAGAACAAGAAATACAGCCACCGGTTGTAAAACAATATGTTGAGGATTCTAATACTCAAAAAACAAGCGCTAATCTACCATCAGCTTTTGATGATCTAGGTAAAGAAACAATTGATGATGATAACTCATCAAGTCAACCCTCCGCCTCTGGGGTAAAAGAGGAAGAGATCAATCTTAGGCCCCACACTGACAAGGGCAAATTTAAGATCGATACTAACCCAGCTGTCATTTTTCCATTTCAGGTTTATCAACAAAGATGGGAGAAATTAAGCACAAGATATGAAATCAACCCGATCACTTGCAGGGTTGATGTTGCAGGAATATATCCAAGGGTTTGGCTAAAAAACAATGTCAATCCTAAGGATGTAAAACTATGGTATGAATTTGGGGCTCTAGCCTCAATTTATACAACTTCACCAGGCTTCCAGGAAATATCACAACTACCAAAACGGATTCAGGAAGCAGTCCAAGAAACATGGGCAAAAAATGATCATTTGTCCAGAGGAGATGTGCTCGAGTTATACTTCTTTAGTGCAGCTCCAGAACCAACAGGGAAAGGATCACACGAGCCCTTACTTTTCATCAAGCTAAGGAGACCTGACATGAATAATCAAAGATTTATCAGGTTCCTATATCTGAAGAAATACCATTGGTGTCCACTTTTGGAGAAAATGAAATTTCAACCAGAAGGGCATGGGGTATTTGGGTTTGTCTCACCGAGATGGATAAGGTCAAGTTTCCGTTCAAATTTTATCAAAATTATGTGAACGGATCATTCCTGTTAAACACAATGACAAGAAAACCTACGGCTTTTGCGGAAGAACTATTCTAAAAGAAGATGAACTTTTTGTGGAACAACAAGCTGATGGGGAGTAAAGAAACTCGCCAAAAATTTTGTAACATGGCTCATATCGGAATATGGTCAGAAAATATCTGCCCAGAATATCCAAACCAGAAGGAGCCAGAATTCGAAAAAACCTTCAAACCCCGAACGGATCGAAAAGATTTTTCCGAGACAAGCAAAAGTGGACAGGGACCACCAAAACCGCGTTTTCCCAGGGGCCCACTACAAAAGCAAAAGATGCCCCGACAACAATAAAAAAGGCATGTGAGGAGAATAAATCCAAAAGAAAAAGTCAAGAATTTGACTCCTCCACTAGTAAAAGATGCCATCGGGCATGTGACTCTCCCACTAGCAAAAGATGCCATCAATAATGGCATAAAGAATTCAAGATAGCTGTAAGATTCCCTGAAGTTTCTCGGTGAAACGAGTGGAACTTCGGCTATAAATACAGGATTTTGAGGAAGCTGAAGACATCGATCATTCCCTTCAGTTTTCTTACGAAATAAAAATTATTGTAATATTTCTCTTTCTAAGTTGGTGTTACATTTCTGTTTCATGTATTTCAAGAACAAGGCTACTATGAGTAGCTAAACTAGTTATCTCCTCCTCTTCAAAGGAGGTTGATTTATGTAATAATATGTTGTCTGAATAAATTTCCTAAGTCTCTTGCTCATCCATGCTTATATTTTATAATTAATTTTATATCATACGCCTTAAGGTAGAAAACGAATTAAGGCTGTGCTGGGTGTCGTTGAAGGAGCGTGTGCAGAAACCATCTGTTGCGACTGCGTGGTTGAGTGTGAGGAGCAATTCGTAAAACTCGGCAGGTATGACCCGATGACACTATGGTCAAAGAGGTATTTAATTTTAATTAATCTTACGGAAGCATGATGGGCTGATGCATAAATTTAATAAAATTGGGAAATAAAGGGCATAATAGGTATTATTTAGTTTCAAGGACATGTTCGAGACACTTTTTAATTGAAAAGGGATATTTTCAGGATACGAAAAACAAAAGGGATATAATTGGCTCAATAACGAAACTAGAGGGATATATTTAGGAATTATCCTTTTAGAGGGACGATAGAACCTGGTGTAGAAAAATTTTACAACTGTTAATTTTATTGGATTGAATTCTTCAAGATTAATAGTTTTTTTTTTTAGTTTTGATTGTCTTTTCAATTTACTGACCATAAATTAATTTGTTATATTTATTTGAAATCATTTCTCGGGAGAGGAAATTTTGAATAGGACATTATAAAATACACTATTATTGTTTATATAGCTCGGGAGAGTATATAACGTTAATGGAGCTTTGAAATAACATTGTTTTTCACAAATCTATATGATTAGATTTTTAATAGGGATATTGAAATCAAATCATATTTGACATTTATTTGTTGCTCGGGAGAGGAAAATAATATAATTAAGTGTTCTTGGCTATTAATTGAATAGAATTCATGAAAATAAATTTATTACAAGTAGTTGTTGTCGAAACCAGGTGAAATGAAATCCTCTAGACATTTCTCTATCATTGATATTTTTTTGAAGTTGTGTGTGAGATTTTCTTAGAATTTCGGAATTATTTAAATTTTCAAAACAAAAATTCTCTATTTAATTTTCTATATAAAGTTTAGACTATTTTAATTACAAGTACTGAATACTTTTCACATTACTCCTCGTGGGAACGATACTTTACTCATTTTATATGAAAACTTGACACCGTGCACTTGCGGGCACAAAATTACGCAACAAGTTTTTGGCGTTGTTGCCGGGTGTAAATTGTTGATTTTATTTTAGTAATTTTACCAATTAGTCTAGATTTCAATTTAGAGTTTTTCTTTATTTTTAGTTACTAATTTATTTTTAATTCTTCTTGTGTAAAGTGTATGCAAAGATCTCAAAATGCTAATCCTATATTATTTGATCCGAAGATCGAACGAACTGCATGAGCTTTGCGATGGTTGAGAAGAGAAGAATAACTAAGGAATATGGCTAAAGATAATGCACAACAGGCTCCCTTGGTGCCTATTCAAGATCACTTCTGGCCTGCGGTTCAAGCTTATTATTCTGGAATTGCTCAAGGAACCATTAATGCAAATAATTTTGAGCTGAAACCTGCAATGATCGATATGGTTCAACAGAACCAATTTAATGGAGGCGCTACTGCTGATCCGCATCTGCACCTGAGGACTTTCTTGGAGATTACTGACACGGTAAAGATGAATGGTGTGTCAAAGGATATTATTTTTGTTCGTTTGTTCCCTTTTTCTCTTAGGGATCAAGCTAGGAGTTGGTTGCAGTCCTTGCCTTTGGGAAGCATAACTACTTGGGAGGACATGGTGGTCAAATTTTTTGCGAAGTATTTTCCACCTGCAAGGTCTACCCAACTCAAAATTGAAATCAGTACATTAAGGCAGTTTGATGCGGAGCAGTTGTATGAAGCATGGGAATGGCATAAAGATTTTTTGAAACATTTTCCTAACCATAATTTTGCAGATTGGGAGCAAATTAAGTTATTCTATAATGGGTTGAATGCGCCTACACGGATGTCAGTGGACTCTGATACTGGAGGTACAATTTTTTCTAAGTACCCTATTCAGGCCCATGATATGCTAGAACAGATGACTATTAATAGTTTTTTAATGGCCGTTTGAGAGAATGGGAGTGCAGAAAGCTGTATGAGTTTATGTAGTTGATCCTATCACTTCTATATATGCACAACTATCTGCGTTGACTACACAAGTGGTTGCATTGAACAAATTAAGCATAGAAGGATCAGAAATGTCAGTGGCCATTGAGGAGTTGCAACCTCCTAAACAAGCTCAGTACATCAATCAAAGAGGTTATGGAGGCTACAGAGGTAATCCTGTTCCCAATACTTATCACCCAGGCTTACGTAACCATAAAAACTTTTCTTATGCCAACAATAAAAATGTGTTGAATCCCCCTCCAGGGTTCAACACAAACAAGGGTGAGGGGAAGTCCTCGTTGGAAGATGTGGTAAGTATTTTTGTCACTGAATCTAGTAAGAAGATGGCGAGAACTGAAAATTGTCTTGATAGTTTGGAGACGTATGTGATCAACATGGGAGCCATGATGAAATCTATGAAAACTCAAATCGGGTAGCTTGAGAATGCATTGAAAGTTAATAATTTTGGTCAATTTCCAAGTAATACTGAGGTGAATCCCATAGAACAATGCAAGGTCATATAATTGCGGAGTGGAAAACAAATAGGTGCTGAAATAAGTAAATCTGAGAGTGAAAAATCTGAGAAGATAAAAAATTCAGTAGAGGAAAAGAAGTACGAAAGTTTTGAAGTTGAAAATAAAACTGAGAAGAAAATGGAGGAGAAAAAGTGTGAGACCTCGGTCGGATATAACAATAATGAAGCATACAAGATCCAAGACTAAAAGCAATAAAGAATTTTTTTAAAAAATAAACAATGCCTCGCTCGATCGGTAGAACTCAACCGATTGAGCGAGCAAGAAATCCAAGATTTTATGCCCGGCTAAAAACACCAGCACCGCTCGATCGGTAAAGTTCAACGATCGAGCGGGAAAGCTTTTTTTGAAAAAATGGAGAATAGGCTGCAGCTCTCTCGCTCAATCGGTTAAACTCTACCGATCGAGCGGCCAGATCTGAACAAGAGAAGTTAGGCATACCAAATCAACTCCAAAATTCATACAATGCATCACAAGGAGTATAAAATACATGCAACAACAGCATACAAACCTCAATACTCGCATAAACGATACAACAAATAATTAGAAGTTTGAGTTCTATACATGTTCAGACATAAACAAGATTGACATGATGATTCGACTTCTAAAACGAGTACCACTTGTATCTCTCACTCTTGATGTTAACCAGGTCTTCGCTGACTCGATCCTGCCCCACCTGTCGCCATGTACACATACAAAACAAAGCAACAACCATATAACTCTGGTGAGAATGATATTCCCAGTAAAAGCAACATAACATACAATAACAAGTAATATATATCAATAGCATGATATAAAGACAACATCTTCAAGGTTAATACGAATGAAATGCATGTCTTTAAAATAGGGATATCAACTCTGATACTCAAGGAATTGCTGCTCTGCTTTTGGGATCCCGAGGATGAGATCACGTAAACAACCCACCGACTCTCCCGATCGAGTTGGTGTCACGTATCTCCATCCTCTAGACTTTGGTGCGACTACAAGGAGTATGCTGACACTAGGTGAACCGCTACACCCAGGACACTCGATTATAGCCCCAAATCGTCTAACAAAAAGGGTTCGTTCTGCCCGCTGGAATCAAAGATTTGGCTCAAGATGAATGCTTAAAAAAAACATAAAGCATTAAGCCATATAACAAAAGCTCAATCAACAAAATACAAGTCCCACACTCTAGAACAAGTATTGATGCAAGTATGTGATTTAAGGGAAACTCAAGAACGAACTGTCTCAAGTGTGCTATCCCGCTAAAACGATGAGTGCTTGTACCTTTCGATACGAATAACTCCAAACTGTGGATAAGCTACAATAAAAGGTTATATCAAAAACTATATAACCTAAACAACAACATCGCTCAAGGTAAATTCTTTACCGCTCTTCGTCCAACTCTTCGACGATCAATTTTTGCTAACTATGGGCTCAACAAACTTCATACAAATCTGTACATAGGCAAAAAATGATCAACAACGATGAACAAACTCATTTGCCTAAGTTCTACGATTCAAACGGTTCAAAAATCTCAAAACTCAAATCGGCGGCATAACAGTTATAAACCAACTAACTGAAAATCACAGACAGCAATATAACGATCTGAAAAAACTCCCAACAACAACAAATTATCCAATAACAAACCATTTCTAAAACCCAACTTTCGAATTATGCCCTAAAAATCAAAACAAATCCGAAAGACGTTTTTTTTTCGATCCGGCTTCAAATATACGATATATGCTAGCTCAAGAATGACATATCCGAATTTAAAAAAAATTCTGACAACATCCCAAAATTGAAGTATATTGGATCGAAGAAAAACTTACGGTAGAACGGAGCTCTCGCAGCTGTGATCGCTAATCTGTCTTCAGATTGAAATTCTATCGGACGGATAAAGCTCGAAATGAAATCTGGAAGCTCAAAGATCTTTTTTGGCTCATCAATGGAGGAAGTGGCGTGGGAGAGAAGGAGAGAGGGAGGAAAATGAAGACCAAGTCAAAGCTATCAATATATAAAATCTCATTTTTGCACTTTGGTCCCTGAATTCTCCAAAATTTGCAGTTTAGTCCCTTATCGAATAACAATTAAATCCTCGAATTTCTTAATCTCTGATTATCAATCTTAATCTCCTAAAAACTCGATTAGGATAATTTTGGGGCTTTACAATTCTCCCTCTCTAAGAACTGATTTGGTCCTCGAAACCTAATCCAGTTCAATCTCAAAAGCTAATGGATAAAACCCAAACTGCAAGAGAATTCAACTCTCAGATTTAAGTTCAGAAATTTTTTTTCTCTAAATCGGACACTGCTCCCCCAATTTTCTTCTTCAAATCAGCAATGGCTCAAAGGTATTAACTCAAACTGAATCGATTAGTCTCGGAGTTGCTTCTCTGTTCGGTTCAAACTCTGAATCAGCCATCTCAAGCAATTCGGTAACTCATCAAATTCCGCTCTCATCAACTTAAGAATAAAAGAAAATCTGGTCGGGTAATTCAGAAACCTGGATCTGGTGATAATCCGCAACAAAAGACGGAATCACCTCGTAAAAACCAGAAGGAGACGGAACAAAACAAGTCTGTAAGCAAGATCGCCTATCAATTTTAGACTCTAGTGAGATTCAAAACAATCTCAAAGACGATCTTTCTCTCTTCTCATATCTGACAAATCCTCAGAGATTAGAAAGCTTCAGAAATATTCGACCTTTCCGATCAAAATACGAAAGTCTGCATCTAACATTCGTATACTACGACCGCTTAGTCCAAGTCCTCTTCATTATCGACACCCTATCATCAACTGATCATAAACTTCGAAACAAACTTGGTCCCAAAACAGGTGACTCAGAAAAATAATCATCCCAAAACAACAGAGGTTTTCAATTATGCTCGTACAACTCATCCAAATATACCTTCCAGATAATCGTCTGATAGCTGTTGTTGTACAGGAATTTCATAGGAGTAAGCGACACTCGACAGCTAGTGCAAGGATCAAGCACCATACTCCAGATCTTCTCCTCCAGAGTCAGGGAGTTTCATATCTTCTTCTAATACAAACCATGGACCTTCAGGATAGGTACCATGAATTACCAAGTCTGGTAATAATTGAGCTTAAGTGATGGCATGGACCGCTCACCCTCACCAAGCCCAAAATAGTCTATACATATATTGGGTCGTCCTAGCACTACAGCTCGGCAAGCCTCTAATAAAAAACGTCTGTTATGATTGTCCGTCGTTTTGAGGACAACAATAGTACTCAGCTGCAATCGAATAACAAAATCCTCTTCGAAGAATATACCAAACAAAGGGTATATCAAAGATCTTTTTCTGAAATAATCGAACGGTTTGACAAAAATTCTGACTGAATATCTATCATTTGATTATGTCTGAGAATCATTCTATATGGAATACAGAAGCAGCCTTCACCAATCGGTCAATATTAAACAGATAGTACCTCAAACTCAGACTTCTCCAAGAAGTTTCCTGACGAATCCATTAGAAACATGATCTCTATCCCATTCTGAACAAGAATAAACTGTATAATAGACCGTCGGGTCGTTCTCTCTCTGCTATCAACTTCATACAGTTCAGAACATCGGAAAAACATACCTCTAACATGGTTCTTCATCTGCTATTACTAGAACTGACTCTGCAATCATCGTATACCTTTCGATCATTTGAAATTATACTGAATAGACTACAACGTGCGAATCTCAAGATACAATGTCTCCATCAGAAACATCAGGAACAACAAAATGCTTAAACACAAATAAAGCATCAACACCAACCTGAATCTCAGACTGGTTCAGTTCTGACTTTTCTTCAACGAATACTGAAAAAATCGACTCAAATCTCTGATCGATCTTGATCTTCTCAAACAATTTCAATCTGGCTCGAAAGCAAGGTTCTGATAGACCTCATATCTGCTTCAAACTCTGATCATAAGTGCAGCAATCAAAGATCACAACAATATACCAAAAGTAGATAAAATAAGCACAGATCTTTCGGCTCAAAGCAACAGCTGATGCATTCAATTACTTCGGATATAAAGGATTTCCAATCGGAAATTCCTCAGTACCTCTAATCATCTTCTCTTTCTCATACCCGGTCCGTACGGAGAAGCCAGTACTATAGCTTCTAAGATCGGGAAGATTAAAGGAAATCTTCTCATAAGAAAATAGATACCAGATCTTCTAATCAATAAGATCGCTAGAAGCTCAAAATCCAGAATAAGACATTGAGTCTCGAGCGTCTTCAGCTGTTTCAATGCTCATGCTATAAGTGATTCTTATGAACAAGAATGTACCTCAAATCTCAATAAGAATAAGTGCAAGCACCAAAAGGTCATCAATACAGAAGAAATAAAAGAATAATGAAGAACTGATCTCTCTTCTTAAATCAATAAGAACTGGTTTCATAATATTAAGTCCAGAAAAAAAAACATATTCCGCTGAGTAATCGGCTTCACAACCGATAAGAATCCCTTGGAGAGTATGCGATAGAACTTGCAAAACAAAAAATCTTTAAATTCCAGGTAAGGACATCGCTCTAGATCAATTCATATCGGCTCTGGTCTTGAGGTGATCACCAGACGTTCCACCTTTGGATAATATGATCTAAGAAAGATAACTCGATCCTATCAAAATTTAGCCGTCGATAGAATAGAATACAACAGTTCGGCACGCATTTCTTCAAGATGATTCTCGAATGCTCTGCATGATCAGTACAAATCTCGATCCGAAATGATAAGAAATCATCGATAATATTAGTTACAATTTCATCCAATTATCTCTGAAAGATCCGGATCCAAAAATTCATACGCACTGCAGGAGCGCCTGCCAAAATAACCTGCAATATAAAGTTCAATCCACTCGTCTAACGAATCAGATCTAAAATCTGGCAACCTTTTGAAAATAATCCTTGGTTGCCCTATACTTGGTTAAATAGCTCAATGGATAATAACTCATAATCCGATAACCTAAGTACCAGCTGCCAAGTTCAATCTTATTCCCTACCAAATCAAGAGTTGTGACTAAAGTAACCCAAAAGCTTAACAAAAAGGGAATGCATCAAACTAGATTCCTCAAGAAAAATGTAGGGAAAGTACCAATATCTAACATTTAATAGGGAAAAAACCAAAAATTATAATGATTACATGTCTTATCATCTCCAGGTGCAGCCCGAGTCTGCGTATCCTCATTAATAGCAAATACTAAAGTCTGTTGCATTGTAGGTTGATTCATATTTGGATAACCTCCTAGTAGATTCTGCTGCGGCGGCTGAATGGAATGAACCACAGAAGGTTGCCGCTCCTGTGGAACCATCGGTCTAAAAGAACGCCCTGGCCGAGATCCAACGGTATCACGCTGAGGACATCTCCTCGCGTAGTGTCCGGTCTGATGGGAGATATTGCAACTACCATAAATTCCAAGACAGTGCTCGCTGAGGTGTCGACCTCCACAATTGCTGCAAGATAAACCGGAAGATCCAGAAATCTGTCCTGAACCAAACTGTTTGGATCCGCTGGAGCTAGAAGAACTGCTGCCATACTTCTTGAATTGTTTCCCTCTTGGTTGCAATTGATCTCTCGTATTACTTCCTCTATATCCAGTCGGTTGTTGGAACGGAATTTGCCGAAGAAATTATGGTTTAAATAAACTCCAAGAAACAACCAAACCTTGATTCTCCAAGGCTTTCTTCCTTGAAATCCACCAACCTTTGGCCATCTCCTGAAGTTGGTACACTACTAACCAAATTTGACGCTCATGGGTGTAGTCAAGAGAATCAAAAAACTGATCGATTTCTTCTATCCAATTCTCGCACTCCACAACATTCTCATTACTCTTCAGAGTTGGTGGGTTGAACGACTGAAACCTCAACAAAAGTGCTTCCAATGGTGTCAGAGTGACATCCATTCTTTCAGTTGCAGAACAATCTGTTCAATCGGGGTTTCTACTGAATGTCTCCTGATAAAAATTCATCGAGGAAACATATTTCATATTCAAGAGAATTAGGACACAAATATATCAATTCAAAAATCTCGTGTCCTTAATCTCTGTTCAAAAATCTCATTCCATATCAGAAATAATTAAATATGCAATTCTAATATATATCATGCTTTAATATTTAAATCACATAATCCTGTAATTAAAATAGTTCATGAAATAATAAAGCATGCTAGCATGAAGTTTAAATAATCATTTAAAGAATTCAATCACATGCGAGAAATCAAATCATGCGGACTCGATACCAATAACTTCTAGTTCAACCAATAACTTATTGCTCTGATACCACTTAATGTGAGACATCAGTTCTAAACATCTAATCTCGGATATAACAATAATTATGCATAAAATATCCAAGAATAAAACCAATAAAGAAATTTTTTTTAAAATAAATAGTGCCTGGCTCGATCGGTAGAACTCAACCGATCGAGCGAGCAAGAAATCCAAGACTTTCTGCCCGGCTGAAAACACCAGCATCGCTCGATCGGTAAAGTTCAACCGATCGAGTGGTGATAAGTTCATTTTGTGTGCATTATTTTATGTCTATTTGACATGCATTCATATGGTTTCATGTGTCTTTTTTTATGTTTTATTTGTAATTAATCTCATGCATGAGCATTTCACTCTCCGGGTTAATTTTGTAGGAAAATGGGTTTTTGAAGAATGAATTACGGAGCAGCCTTGATCAAAAATTAAAATTTAACTTTTGGGAGCTCCAAATCAAATCTTCATTGTCAAAATTAAATTTCAAAATGTTTTGAAGATGTTGTCAAAATTTTAGCTCAATCCGACGGTTAAAACTCATGTTATGATTTTTGCAAGATAACTGCGCGCTGAAAACTGGAGGCAGAACGTTTCAAGCCATGGCGTGATTTTTTCTGCGCCGTGGCGTGAACCAAGGATTTTGAAGAAGTGAAAACAGAAATTTTCACGCTATGGCGTGACATTGTCTGCGCCATGGAGTGAACTGGTAAAAATTTGAGAATCGAGACAGAAATTTTCACACTATGGCGTGACTTTTCTGCGCCATGGCGCGACGCGGACTGAAAAAATATTAATTTTCTAACATTAAAAGTTGCTATTTTTTGGGGCTTTATTGGATGGGCTTTCAACCACATATAAAAGGGGCATATCAGACGTGAGAAAGGGTTCTAAAGTTCCACACATCAGAAACTCAAGGGAGAGAGGCGGCCACCAAGCGAGAACCAAGAGCAAAAGAGGGAGACAACATGAAGATCTCAAGAACTGCGCAAACTAGTTTCTTCTTTTCTCTCTTATTTTTGTTGGGATTTAGGGGATCCTACCCCCAAAACTTTGTTTTGATTCTTCTTGAAGATTGAATTTGGTTTTTATGCATTCTTGATTATATTACTGTGTTTATTGAGTATTTGGAGATTGATCAACTTCGAATTGATTTTGTGTTATAATTGATACTGAAAGGAGATTTTATAACATGATAGGGTAATATAGTCCATGGATCTACAACTTACATAGACATATGAGGTTGGATACATGTTGATAGTCATAGTCCAATAGGTCGAAAGCTAGAGGATTCCACAAATCGTAATGCAATTGCAATTGTTAAATAACACAAGGACATTTGGTTATTGCAATTTGTTAATTAGATTAATATAACTCGACAGAGTATATTGATAGATTAGGGAATTCCGTCAAAATCATGACTTGAGAACTGAATTTCAATCATTAGAGAAGAAAAAGGGGTAGCTGAATCGAGATCCTAACAATCGTTTATTTATTTTTTTAATTTAATTTTATTATTTTGTTTTTTTTCCATCTTTTATTTTAGTTTATTAATTTATTATCATCTTATCTTAATTAACTAAAGAATAATACTTGAGTAATTTTGTCAGACATCAATCTCTGTGGGACGATACTCGTACTTTGTACACTATATTATTACTTGACTCGTGCACTTGCGATATATTCGAGCTTAATATATATATATTTAGGTTGATTTTCAGTGGTAATATTTGCTCGACCAAGTTTTTGGCGCCGTTGCCGAGGATTGAAATAGACAAATATTACTTTTTGTTATTTTCTTTAGTTAATTTCTTCTATTTTATTCCTGCGTTATCTACCGTTTTATATTTTTATTTTTGCAGGAATTCATCTGGTGAAATACTTTGAGATGATCCATCGACAAGTATTTACGAGTTTTACCTAGCAACATGGAGAGCCATTCTACGCAGCATGGGAAAGATTCAATAATTTGGCGAACACATTCCGGTATCATGATTTATCCAATTATTCTCTTCTTAAATTTTTTCTTAATGGTTTGGATGTAGTGACAAGGAGATGGGTAATTAATGGAGCTTTGCAAACTGGTTGTCCATTATTTTCCCGAGATGATGACAGTGCGATACACATATTAGATGATATGGTAGAATTTAACTACCACCGGTATTGAGATCTTACACCACAGATTTGGAGCCACCAAGACCCACAAGATACTTGTTACCCAGATTTTTCAAACCAACCATTCGAACTTCAAGAGGAGGAGGTAATTTGTTCTCAATTGATCATGCATTCATTAGAGGATATGGTGAGCAAGTACGTGGTCATGAACGAGCGAGCTATAGAAGATCTAATCAATTCTAGATGCCACCTTGAGGAGAAGATAGAGAATCTCAAAATATCAATTCTCCATGAACACCAAGAACATGAAGTGAAGAAAGATACTAAAACAGTGATTCCCCAAATTTGGTTCGATGATGATGACATAGAGAACCATGATTTGGAATGCGAATCAATTCATGATGAAGATCAAGAGGTGTTTGAGTCTTCTCTTCCCATTGAACCTCAATCGGAAGAAGTTCTGAAGGAGACAATATATGCAGATACACCGCCAACACAAATTTCACAAGAATTTGTTCTTCGAGACCCTACAGAGATGTTCTCCTCCCATTCTTATCAGCTGCTATGGAGTGTTGTTGAGGTGATGAGCATAAACTGCTTGCATCTGGCCAAGAATGAGGGCACATGGAACAAACACCCATTGGTGGTGTCATATGACACTTACTTTGGGCGTCAACTGCTCTTTGATGAGTGCTTCTGAGGGTCGAGCCGAAGACTGAAAATCAAGCGCTACTTGGGAGGCAACCCAAGATTTTTACATCATTTTTTTAGTGTTAGTTTTGAACTAGTTGTTGCTTTATATTGAATTGATCATGTTTAATCCATCAAAATTTTTGATTTGCAAGGTGAATATTTTGGAATATTGATGGCCTAAGAAATGTGGTGCAGCAGCGGCAGATGGATATACACCATGATGATTGATCAGGGGAGTGTTATTTTGGAATATTTTGGAATATTGTTATATTGGAATATTGATTTGCAAGGTGAATATTTTGGAATATTGTTGCTTTATTATTGCATATAGTTCGTATTCATGCATATCATTATATTTTGTGTTTGTGTTATGTGAATAAGTAGAATGATGACTGCTAGCCGATGATGATAAAGTTGAAAAAAATTGTTTTTGAAAAAATGTTGCTTTTGATTGAACATGAGAAGCTGTTGGTTGAATCGTGAATCATATTAAGCACGCATGTTTGATTGGTGTAGTGTAGCGAAGTAATTTACGAAGTTCGTGTTTGTTTGACCATTGCACGACAATAGATTCTTGTTGATCATGATAGTGTCTTTGGATTCTTGATGATTGTTAGACATTGCATGTGTGATCTTGGGCGTACCTATAAATTTTTTGAAAAAAAAACTTTTGTTGAAAATTAAGTTAACTCCATCTGGGTTACGAGTGAGGGATTGAAATCCTAATCCCTTGTTTTTGACTAAGTATGCGGAGTCCATGGGGTTAATACAAAAATTTTAAACAAATTTTAAAATAACAATTCTATCCGGGCCTGGAAAATGGTTGAAATCCTAATCAATTTTCCATGGCTAAGTTTGCGGGATAAATGAGATTGTAGTTCCATCCGGGCTATAGACGAGGGGATTGAAATTCGAATTCTATCTTAGTTATAGCTAAGTTTGCGGGTAATTATTGGGGCTTAGAAAAAAAATCGGGTGCAAAATCCGGAGGTACGTAATTATTCTCAAGAGAATGCATGTTTTGTTTGGGATTGTTTGGATGAAGGAGTGCTGGATTGTGATACTTGATTGAATTGTCATAGGTCGCTAAACATTCTTAGGATGGATTCTTTTGAAGTTGCACAAAACTGGAATAACGTGGCACACACACACATTTACGTTAAACTGATAGTGTATTGTGAACAATCAAAAGTTTGTGGTTTTAAATTTTTGAATATGGGAACTTTTCGGAGGCTGTGCACGTTCATGATTCATTCTTACTTTTGTAGTTGTTTGCATATTGTTTTGCATGTCTTGCTCGAGGGCGAGCAAGATTTAAGTATGGGGGTGTTGATAAGTGCATTTTGTGTGCATTATTTTATGTCTATTTGACATGCATTCATATGGTTTCATGTGTGTTTTTTTATGTTTTATTTGTAATTAATCTCATGCATGAGCATTTCACTCTCCGGGTTAATTTTGTAGGAAAATGGGTTTTTGAAGAATGAATTACGGTGCAGCCTTGATCAAAAATTAAAATTTAACTTTTGGGAGTTCCAAATAAAATCTCCACCGTCCAAATTAAATTTCAATATATTTTGAACATGTTGTCAAAATTTCAGCTCAATCCGACGGTTAGAACTCATGTTATGATTTTTGCAAGATAACTGCGCGCTGAAAACTGGAGGCAGAATTTTTCAAGCCATGGCGTGATTTTTTCTGCGCCGTGGCATGAACCGAGGATTTTGAAGAAGTGAAAACAGAACTTTTCACGCTATGGCGTGACATTGTCTGCGCCATGGCGTGAACTGGTAAAAATTTGAGAATCGAGACAGAACTTTTCACGCTATGGCGTGACTTTTCTGCGCCATAGCGCGACGCGGACTGAAAAATATTAATTTTCTAACATTAAAAGTTGCTATTTTTTGGGGCTTTATTGGATGGACTTTCAACCACATATAAAAGGAGACATATCAGACGTGAAAAAGGGTTCCAAAGTTTCACACATCAGAAACGCAAGGGAGAGAGGCGGCCACCAAGCGAGAACCAAGAGCAAAAGAGGGAGACGGCATGAAGATCTCAAGAACCGCGCAAACTAGTTTTTTCTTTTCTCTCTTATTTTTGTTGGGATTTAGGGGATCCTGCCCCCAAAACTTTGTTTTGATTTCTTCTTGAAGATTGAATTTGGTTTTTATGCATTCTTGATTATATTACTGTGTTTATTGAGTATTTGGAGATTGATCAACTTCGAATTGGTTTTATGTGTTATAATTGATACTGAAAGGAGATTTTATAACATGATAGGGTAATATAGTCCATGGATCTACAACTTACATAGACATATGAGGTTGGATACATGTTGATAGTCATAGTCCAATAGGTCGAAAGCTAGAGGATTCCACAAATCGTAATGCAATTGCAATTGTTAAATAACACAAGGACACTTGGTTATTGCAATTTGTTAATTAGATTAATATAACTCGACATAGTATATTGATAGATTAGGGAATTCCGTCAAAAGCATGACTTGAGAACTGAATTTCAATCATTAGAGAAGAAAAATGGGTAGGTGAACCGAGATCCTAATAATCGTTTATTTATTTTCTGAATTTAATTTTATTATTTTGTTTTTTTTCCATATTTTATTTTAGTTTATTAATTTATTATCATCTTATCTTAATTAACTAAATAATAATACTTGAGTAATTTTGTCAAACATCAATCTCTGTGGGACGATACTTGTACTTTGTACACTATATTATTACTTGACTCGTGCACTTGCGATATATTCGAGCTTAATTGATATATATATTTAGGTTGATTTTCAGTGTTAGTATTTTCTCGACCAAGCGGGCAAGATTTTTTTGCAAAAAACAGAGAATAGGCTGCAGCTCTCTTGCTCGATCGGTTAAACTCTACCGATCGAGCGGCCAACTCCGAACAAGAATTTCCAGAAATTAAGCATACCAAATCAACTCCAAAATTCATACAATGCATCGCAAGGAGTATAAAATACATGCAAAAACAGCATACAAACCTCAATACTCGCATAAACGATACAACAGATAATAAGAAGTTCGAGTTCTAAACATGTTCCAACATAAACTAGATTGACATGCTGATTTGACTTCTAAACCGAGTTTCACTTCTATCTCTCACCCTTGATGTTAACCAGGTCTTCGCTGACTCGATCCTGCCCCACCTGTCGCCAAGTACACATACAAAACAAAGCAACAGCCGGATAACTCCGGTGAGAATGATATTCCCAATAAAAGCAACATAACATGCAATAGCAAGTAATATATATCAATATCATGATGTAAAGATAACATCTTCAATTTAATACGAATGAAATGCATGTCTTTAAAACAGTGTAATGCCCCGATTTTATTATAATTGAGTTTAATCGAGATAATCAGAGTTTTCAGTATTTAAGAATCGTATTGATATTTAGCAGGGGGTTACTTTGCAAGATTGGAAAAATAAAGGACTGAAATGCAAAAGATGGGGTTTTATTATTAATATCATCAAATTGGTTGACCCATCACCTCACCCCATACCTCTCCTTCCTCCCAACTCTCTCTCTCGATTTCTCTCTCCCAGAAGCCATGAAAATCGATTTCCACGCTTTTCTTTCCGTCCTATTCGCATGATCCGACCGTTAGATTTTCATTCCGAGTTGAGATTGACGATCACCGCAACGAGGGCTTCATTCTAACGTAAGTTTTGCTACGATCTCTTGAACTTTGATTTTTTTGAGTTTTCAGAATTTGATAATATTGGAGTATGTTATTCTTGAGTTAGCATAGATCGTGTATTCGAAGTCGGTTTGGAAAAAGAACGAAGTTTGGATTTTATATGGTTTTTGAGGCATATATTCAAAAATGGTGATTTTGATTGAGGTTGGATTTGAGTTGTTTTGATGGATTGTGATGATGATTGAGCTATTGTGATGTTGTTGGATGGTTTGTATTTTCCGGATAGTTAGTTTATAGTCGTTATGCCGTCGAAATCGAGTTTGAGTTATCGGTTTTGGTTCGGTTTGATTTGTATATCGAATTTGATTGAGTTTGAACTCCGAGTTGATATCGAATCCGTGTCTCGATGTTTTGACAGTTGATTAGAGATTGGAATTGGAGGACTTGGAGATCGGTTACCAATCGAAGAGTTGGAAGACGGTATAGATTGTTTGATTTATTGACTTTGAGTTTCGAATTGTTTAGAGTTTGAATCGAGTTGTATCTTGTTTGACAGGAGTGATTGAAGCTTTGAGAAAAAGGTAAAAGTTGACATTGAAATGAATGGGAACGAATACCCGAGATAGATTTATTCTCGAGTTCCCGAAAATCACATACTACATGTTTATTTGCTTGAGTGATTTTAATTGTTATTCTATTTTCACTTGCATTCCATATTGAGCCAATTTCTTGATTCGTTTTGAAATTAGATGATTTAGGGAGCTATATTGAAGTGGCTTTGGATTTCGAGTTTTTCCAATTGCCAGAATACTTCTTATAGTTGCTCTGAAGTCTAGGAGTTGAGTTGAACGACATCCATCCCGAATGGGTGTGTCGGTGAGTTGTTGTGAAGACTTGGCCCCGGGATCCCAACCGAATAACGATTGATATTTCGATTATCTGATTTGATAGTCCCGAGTTTTGAAGTCATGCATTCATTCATTCTCACTTTGATTTGTTACTGATTATTACATTTCAATCTGAGGTGTTTACTTGATATTGCATGTCTGTCTCTTTTATTTAGAAATTATATTTCTAACCGGTTTATCCGGCAGTTGTCTTTGTTTGTATGTGTACTTGGAAACAGGAGGATCAGGAGCTGGACCAAGTAGTTTGGGTTAGCTCGGGGTGTGATGATAGAAGTGAGACACCGTGTATCTTAGGGTCATACCTTTTGGAGTTGTACTGTTTTGTTTAGTCGAACGAACCCCTACCGTCAAACTTGTACTGTTAAACATCGTTTGATTGGTGTTTCAACTCCTTAGATCTCGTGTATTTATGATGTTTGAACCTTGGTTGCTTGAGTTTTTGAGTTTAGTTTGTTAGAATTCTTCTTTTTGCCCTGGAGTTCAGCAGTTCGAGAGGGCGGCGCGGGCGCGCTGTTCTTGACGTGGGCGCGCTGTTGATTTTTGAAGTGAGGGGCGCGGGCGCACTGTTCTTGGCGTGGGCGCGCTGTTGATTTTCGAAGAGAGGGAGCGGGCACGCTGTTCTTGGCGCGGGCGCGCTATTGATTTTCTAAGAGAGGGCGCGGGCGCTTGGTTCTTGGCGCGGCGTGCCGTTGTTTTGCGAAGGCTCGGCGCGGGCACGCCTGATTATGGCGCGGGCGCACAGTGCTTTTAAAAAAAAATTTGATTCATTTTTCGTGGTTTATTGTGTTCGATTATGTTTACTTATTCGATAATAGAGGATTAGAAATAGGGTCTCGCATTAAGTGGCATCAAAGCGATAAGATTCTTGGAGTTGAACTAGAGTGAGCGGGGTAGATCGAGTCCGCATGAATTGAACTCTCGCATGTGATTGATTTATTTAAATGATTATTTTAAATATGTGCGAGCATGCTTTATTGATTCTTGGATTAATTGAATTACATGAGTTGTGGTTTAATTTATAAAGCATGAATTATATGATATATATCTGTCATTGTGTATCGTTGAGATTCATGAGTTCTCAGAGCAGAGTTTTGGACACCGAGGTTATGAGATTGAGAATAAGTCTGAGATATTGTGTCCTAACCCTTGATATCAGATGGCACCTCGACGATCATTGAGAAGGAATCAACCACCCTTGACTCCTCCTTCTACTGAGAATCCTCCGCCAGTTATTACTCCTCCGAATGATCAGGATAGTACAGGAGTGATCAGTTTGATGCAACCGCGACCCCGATGGAGACTATTCTGAAGAGATTCTGATCTTTTCGACCGCCTACTTTAACGGGTACCGAGAAATCCGTTGCTTGTGACAGTTGGCTAGAAGAAATGGATGAGCTCTTCGATTCCCTCGACTATACCGATGACCGCAGAATCAGGTTAGTCAGTCATCAGTTGCAGGGTGTTGCTAAATTGGTGGACCACAACCAAGAGAGCGAATGAGAACCGAGGCACCGCCATTACTTGGAGCTTGTTCAAGACTGAGTTCTCTAAGCGTTTCTTTCCTTTCTCGTATCGAAAGGAAAAGGTTGCCGAATTTGCGAATCTGAAACAAGGGAACTTGAGCATTGAGGACTATGTGAGCAAATTTGACATTCTCTTGAGGTTTGCACCTCATGTTGCAGATAACGAAGAAGCCAAGGCCGACCATTTCATCAATGGATTGAACCCTGATATATTTACCTTGGTCAATACCGGAAGACCCACTAGAAACAGAAACTGCATCAAAATGCCCTCGCTCGATCCGCAACATATTTCCGATCGAGTGGCGACAGAAACAGAGCCAAAAACAGCAGAATTTCATGTTAGAAACTTGAGTCCGATATCAACAAAATATAATCATGCATTACAATCCCAAACTCTCCAATTAATGCATGAAGTACTGGAGTTATACAACCGCTCCAAATATAGAATATGTGATGATAACATGTCTACAAGGCTCGCATAATCAATACAACATAAAAACGAAGTTCGATAACTAAGCATGTTCTAATATATACTAGGTAGACATGCTGACACGACTTCTAAACCGAGTCTCACTACTAGCTCTCCCTCTTGATGTTAATCAGGCCTTCGCTGACTTGGTCCTGCTCACCTGTTGCCAAGTACACATACAAAACGAAGCAACAGCCGGATAACCGGTGAGAATGATAATCCCAGTAAAAGCAACATAACAAGTAATACAACAATAAACATGCTTTCAAGACAATGATGAAATCAATAACAACGTAATGAAATGCATGTCTTTAAACAGGGATATCAAATCTGATAAACGAGGGATTGCTGCTGTGCTTTTGGGATCCCGATGATGAGATCACGTAACGACTCACCGACTCTCCCAATCGAGGTGGTGCCACGTATCCCACTTCTCTAGACTTTGAGCAACTATAATGAGTATTCTAGTACCAGGCGAAATGACTACGACCTAGGCCACTCAATCATAGTTCCCAAACGTCTAAACAAAAAGGGGCGGTTTTGCCCACTAGAAACAAGATTGGCTCAAGATGAATGCATATCAAAACATAAACATAAGCCACATAAATAACTCAAATAACAACCAAAATACAAGTTCCACATGCTAGAACAAGTATTGATGCAATATGTGATTTGAAAGGGAAACTCGAGAACCAACAGTCCCGAGTATGCTATCCCGCTACAATGACTGCTTTTACCTTTCAATGTCGTAGATCCAACTCAGGACAAGCTACAACAAAAGATTGTATCAACAACTATACAACTTAAACAACAAACAACGGTTCAAGGAAAACTCTTTACCGATCTTTGTCCAACTCTCGACGAACAATGCTGCTAACACGGGGCTTGACAAACTCCAAATGAATCTGTTCAGATAAAAATCAAAGATCAATTACCATGATCGACTTACAAGCCAAGTTCAACAACTTCAAAAATGGTTCAAATCTCTAAAACTCAAACCGACGGCATAACGGCTATAACTGAACAAACCGACAACGCAGACATCAGTTCAATAGCGATATAACCTCATAACAATTCTAAGACAACCAAAACAAGGCAATCCCAACAAATCTCAAATCACAATTTTCGAAAATGGCTTTCAAAAATCATAACAATTCCGAACGTCGCTCAAATTCAAAACCGACAGATAATAGACGATCAGAACTCTTTAGAGAACAACATACTCGAATCTAGAATGATTCTAACAACATCCAAAAACTAGAATGTATCTGATCGTAGAAAAACTTACGATATAACAGAGCTCTCACTGCAGTGATCGATAATCTGCCTTCAGAAACAATTTCTAACGGACGGATCGAGCTCGGACTGAAATTTAGAAACTTGGAAAAGGTTGGAGGCGTCTTCAATGGAGCTCACGATTTGGAAGAGGAAGAAGAAGACTTTGTCAACAAAATCTAAGTGTAGATAATATATAAAATCCACTATTTTCATTTTAGTCCCTGAAATTTCCAAAATTTGCAAAAAGGACCCTAATCAAAATCAAGTCGGCTCGAGAACTCTGTAATCTCCGATTAACTCAAATAAACTCATTTAAGATAAAAATGGGGCATTAAAATTCTCCCCCACTAAGAAAAGATTTCGTCCTCGAAATCAACAAGAACCACAACTCATAAGATAGAATAAAGACTAAAGACAGTAAAAAGAACTCACGTCATCTGAATAACTCCGGAAATTGCTGACTCATGTCAGATTATGTCTCCCAAGTCGCTTACTCGACTCCGTGACGGCTCCACTGCACTTTTACCAATGGAATCAACTTGGTTCTGAGTTGTTTCTCCTTCCGATCAAGGATCTGAATCGGTCGCTCAAAGTAGCTCAGAGTCTCGTCTAACTCAGCTTCGTCAGGCTGAAGAACATGAGAAGGATCTGGATGATACTTTCACAGCATAAAGACGTGAAAAACGTTGTGAATACCAGATAAATACGGAGGAAGTGCAAGTCTGTAGGCAAGATCGCCTATCTTCTCGAGAATCTCGTACGGCCCGATGAATCTCAGAGATAACTTCCCTCTCTTACCGAATCTGACAGTGCCTCTGAAAGGTGAAATCTTCAGAAAGACTTGGTCTCCCTGATCAAAACTTAGAGGTCTATGCCTGACATTCGCATACTTCGCCTGTCTATCTTGAGCTGACTTCATTCTGGTCTGAATGATCTTAACCTGCTCTGCCATATCTCTAAGCATCTCCGGTCCCAAATCTGGTGACTCGGACAATTCATCCCAAAACAATGGAGATCGGCACCTCTTACCATACAAAGCCTCAAAAGGCGCCATACCGATACTCGCTTGGAAGTTGTTGTTGTAAGAAAACTCGACAAGAGGCAAAGAATCCTGCCAACTAGTGCCAAAGTCTAGCACTACCACTCGCAGCATATCATCTAACGTCTGGATAGTCCGCTCTGACTGTCCATCGATCTGAGGATGATAAGCTGTACTCAGATGCAATCGAGTACCAAGTGCCCCCTGAAGACTGTGCCAAAAGTGAGAAGTGAATCTAGGATCTCTGTCTGAAACGATCGACTTTGGCACACCATGCAATCTCACAACATTGCTAACATACAACTCAGCCATCTGATAATGACGATACATCATCCTGTACGGAATAAAACACGCAGACTTCGTCAATCGGTCGATCACTACCCAAATGGCATCGCATCCTCGAACGGATCGTGGTAGCTTCGTGACGAAATCAATGGAAATGTGATCCCACTTCCATTCAGGAACAGATAGACTGTGCAACAGACCTCCTGGTCGCATCCGTTCTGCTTTTACTTGCTGACAGTTCAAAAACCGAGATACAAATCTTGCAACATCGCTCTTCATTCTCTTCCACCAGAACTGGTTCTTCAGGTCGTTGTACATCTTACGACCTCCAGGATGAATAGCAAACCGACTGCAATGAGCCTCTCGGAGAATACGCTGTCTCAATTTCGAAATATCAGGCACAACAATACGGTTATTCACAAATAAAACATCATCTCTAACCTGAAATTCAAACTGATGCCCATATCTGACTTTCTCTACTGAAACCTGAATGCTCGGCTCTGACCTCTGTGCTTCTCTGATTGCAACAAACAACTCCATCTTGGCTTGAATAGCAAACACTCTGATAGTCTCCCTATCTGTTTCAAACTCTAAACCAGAAGTGCAACAATCATCGATCAACTGAGAAACACCAATAGTAGAAAGAGATAAAGAACAAAGCTTTCGGCTCAAGGCATCTGCAACTGCATTCGACTTTCCCGGATAATACTTGATTTAACAGTCGAAATCCTTCAACAGATCTAACCATATTCTCTTTCTCATATTCAGCTCTGCCTGTGAAAACAAGTACTTAAGGCTCTTATGGTCAGAAAAGATCTCGAAAGACTCACCATAAAGATAGTGACGCCAGATCTTCAGAGCAAAGAAGATCGCAGCTAGTTCAAGATCATGAACTGGATAACGAGTCTCGTGCAGTTTCAGCTGCCTCGATGCATACGCTATCACATGCTTATGCTGCATAAGAACACAACCCAAGCCTCGGTTAGAAGCATCACAATAGACTGTGAAACCTCCAGTACCCTTCGGAATAGAAAGAATTGGAGCACTGGTCAGTCTCCTCTTCAGATCAACAAAGCCAGCCTCATAATCTGGAGTCCAAACAAAAGGCGCATTCTTCTGAGTCAGCTGGGTAATTGGCTTGGCAATAGACGAGAAACCCTCGATGAAACGACGGTAATAACCAGCTAAACCCATGAAGTTTTGGATCTCCGGCACTGAAGTAGGTCTAGGCCAATTCATAACCGCTTCAATCTTGCTGGGATCGACAGAAATCCCATCTTCAGAAATAATATGACCGAGAAAGACAACTCGATCTAACCAGAATTCATACTTAGACAGCTTGGCAAACAACTGCTCAACTCGCAAAATCTGCAGTACGGTCCTCAAGTGCTCTGCATGGTCAGTACGGTTCTTCGAGTAGATAAGAATATCATCGATAAAGATAATGACAAACTCATCTAAATAACGTTGAAAGATACGGTTCATCAAACCCATAAAAACAGCTGGAGCGTTAGTCAAACCGAACGGCATGATAAACTCAAAATGACCATACCTCGTTCTGAATGCGGTCTTAGGAATGTCTTCCTCTCGCACTCTCAACTGGTGATAACCTGACCTCAGATCAATCTTAGAGTAGACAGAAGAACCCTGCAGTTGATCAAAAAGGTCATCTATTTTGGGTAAAGGATACCTGTTCTTAACTGTAGCCTGATTCAATTGGCGGTAGTCGATACAGAGCCGCATATAACTATCCTTGTAGTCACCCAACCCGGATGCACTAACTAATCAGAGCTATAGGAAAAGCACACGCAATAAAAGCCTAAAGCGTAAAGAGCGGATAATTAAAATACAACAAATTCAATCGGCAGAATACAACCGACGTTATCACAATTGTATAAATACTGTTATACAACCAAATCGAAGGTTCAGGGTAAATAAATCCCTACCCTCTACAACCTCGCACTCCCCAAGCTCAATCCTGCTAAGAGCCGCCTGGACCGTCCAACCTCAAACCTGCCCCGCCACAAGGTACACAATACCCAAACACAGAGGCGTGAGCTAGAATGCTCAATACGAAGCAATGATATAAATACAAATATGCGCACACAGATGATTTAAAACTCAAGTGAAAACACTTTACTCATGGAACCGGGAATATACAGTACCGGCTAGGGAGCTACTCCGCGGGGTACTCGTATATTCCATATCAGGGCTGAGCCAACCCCATCCTGACCCGAATCCAAAACAGGATACGAGTCCCATATGAAAACTGTCATACCTGACTCGAGTCCAAAATGAGATCATCGTTCCTTATGGAGACTGTCAATGACTCACATCTCTCCGGATGCAGTCATATGTAAAATCATGTATGTGCTAAGGCGGTAAAACATGCTAAAACATGATAAAACATATAGCACATACTCATGCAACATATAAGCAAATATATCATGCCGGCTATCTCGATCAGTACTTACGTACCTCTAACACTGCTGGTCAAACCTAGCTCTGCTTGTCTAGACTCCAAGCCTACTAGTCAAGTCTACTAGCTACAACAATGAAAATATCCATGCATCAATAATTAAGCTCTAAAAGCCTTAACTAAGCTATTGCATACTCCTAAATATTTTTAGGATGCCAAAGCTATACCTGCGTCCGTCGTTAGCCCTATGCTGACGATAGCCTCAAAACTAGGCTGTAGCTCCGCGACGACGTCTAGATCACTAAGCCACTTCCGGATTCCCCGTAGGACGCCTAGATCTCCCTAGATCTGAGTTAGAAGGCTTAGGAATCGAGAGAGAAGAGAGGAAATTGGTGTGAGAAAATGAATTCTCGGACCCTCTATTTATAGGCAACGTTCGGGCCATTCGAACTCGGCTTCGGGCCCTCCGAACTGGTTCGGATCCTCCGATCATGACTTCGGATCGTCCGAACACGATCGGACCGTCCGATCCTTACTTCGGGTCTTCTGAAGTCACATCAGTGATATCATCCATGACGTCACCTTGCTGACGTAGTTGATGACGTAAGCCCTAACCCTGTTCGGATCCTTCGATCCCACCGACGGAGCCTCCGATCCTCTTCGGATCCTCCGAACTCCAGTTCGGAGCGTCCGAACCTCCCGAGCCATGCCCACCATGTTCGAGTATCCTGGATCTGTTTCTGAAGTCCGTTATCCCATCAGGAACTTACATAATCATGTTTTACTTAATCTAACCATGATCACGTGATTAATTACTCATTAATCACTAATTAGAAATGCGGGTTACTACATTCTCCCCCACTTAAGAAATTTCATCCTCGAAATTTAAGTCTTAGAGGAAAACATAAATAGCCAACCAAACGTTATTTATTACAACTGAACAAGTATAACTCGCTACAAAAAAGTACAAAATCTCAAAATAACTCGGGGTGCTCGGCTAACATCCGATTCTCCAACTCCCAAGTAGCTTCCTCTGTACCTCTACGCTGCCATTGCACCATAACCAATGGTATTCGCTTGTTACGAAGTCCTTTGTCCTTCCTGTCAAGAATCCGTAGGGGTTTCTCCACATAAGATAGATCCCGATCTACCTTTACCTCGGTCGGGTGCAAAATATGCGACTCATCCGCCACATACTACCTCAACAAGGACACGTGGAACACATCGTGGATCTCCGAAAGATCGGGTGGCAAGGCCAGACGATAAGCAACATCCCCAACCTTCTCGAGAATCTCAAAAGGACCAATGAATCTAGGTGTCAGCTTACCCTTGTGACCAAACCTCATCACCTTCCGAAAAGGTGACACATGCAAGAAAACATACTCTCCTACCTCTAAATGAAGTGGCCTGCGGTGAGTGTTCGCGTAGCTAGCCTGTCGATCCTGGGCTGCCTTAACCCTGCGTCAGATCAACTCTACTGCATCAATCATCTGCTGAATCATCTGAGGACCCTCTACCTGACGCTCGCCAACCTCATCCCAAAACAAAGGTGTACGACAACGGCGTCCATAAAGAGCCTCAAATGGTGTCATGCCAATGCTACGATGGTAACTATTGTTATAGGCGAACTCCACCAATGGTAATTGATCATGCCACGTTGGACCAAAATCCATCACCGCCACGCGAAGCATATCCTCTAGAGTGCGAATAGTATGCTCCGACTGTCCGTCCTTCTCTGGATGATAAGCCGTACTCAAGCTCAAAGTAGTACCAAGGGCTCGCTGGAAACTACCCCAAAATCTCTAGGTGAATCTCGGATCTCTATCGCTGACAATGCTCAACGGAATCCCATGCAATCGAACAATATCCCGCACATACAATTGCGCCATCCTATCAAAGGTGTAATCACAGTTATAGGGAAGAAAATGCGCTGATTTCGACAACCGATCCACGACAACCCAAATAGCATCACAATTCCTGGAAGACATAGGCAAGTGGGTGACAAAGTCCATCGTCACATGCTCCCACTTCCATTCAGGAATCTCTAAGCTGTGAAGTAACCCTCCGGGTCGTCTAAACTCTGCCTTGACTTGTTGACACACAAGGCATCGGGATACAAACTGATAAACGTTGTGCTTCATCCATTTCCACCAAAATCGAGTGCGAAGATCCTTGTACATCTTCATGCTGCCTGGATGTACAGAGAATCGACTATGGTGAGCTTGCGATAAGATCTCATCCCTCAAAGTAGAATCCTCGGGTACCACAACTCGACCAGAAAGACACAACAGACCGTATCCTTGCCGATCGGGCCAACTTCTGAGTCTTCAGATCAGAATTCTGAGCTTCCCGGATTCGTATGTATAGCGCTGGCTCTGCAAGAACAGAAGAGGCACGAATCCCTTGTTGTTCTTTCTTATGATGGAACGTGAATCCCAAAGAACAACACTCTTCGACTGCCTTCGAAACCGAACTGGTACGAATGGAACTCATATAAACTTTGCGACTAAGCGCATCAGCAACAGGATTTGAAGAACCTGGATGGTACTTGATCTCACAATCATAATCCTTCAACAGATCCATCCAACGATGCTGCCGCATGTTCAACTCAGCCTGAGTGAACAGATACTTCAAACTCTTATGATCGGTGAAGATCTCGAAACGTTCTCCGTACAAATAGTGATGTCATATCTTAAGAGCAAAGACAATGGTTGCAAGCTCTAAATCATGTACGGGATAGTTCTCCTCGTGAGTCTTCAGCTGTCTGGAAGCATAAGCGATCACGTGGCCATTCTGAGTCAACACACACCCCAAACCTTGGAGAGAAGCATCAGTGAAGACTACAAAACCACCTGATCCAGACGGTAAAGCAAGAACTGGAGTTGTCGTCAGACGACGTCTCAACTCACAAAAACTGTCTTCACAAGCATCAGACCAAATGAAAGAAACTTCTTTCTTTGTTAACTGAGTCAAAGGCTTAGCTATCTAAGAGAAATTCTCCACAAAACGACGATAGTATCCTGCTAAACCAAGAAAACTACGAATCTCAGAAGCTGTAGTCGGACACGACCAATTCAAAATAGCTTCTGTCTTGCTAGGATCAACAGATACGCCATCTTGAGAAATGACATGACCAAGGAACACAACTCGGTCAATCCAGAAGTCACACTTACTCAGCTTTGCATACAAATGTCTCTCCCTCAAGACCTGAAGTACAGTATAGAGATGGTAGGCATGCTCATCCATGCTGTGAGAATACACCAAAATGTCATCGATGAACACCACCACGAACTTATCCAGAAAGTCGCGGAAAACTCTGTTCATCAGATCCATAAAAATAGCTGGAGCATTCGTCAAACCAAACGGCATCACTAGAAAATCATAGTGTCCATACCGCGTATGAAATGCTGTCTTAGGAACATCCTCCTGTCGAACTCGCAATTGATGATACCCAGACCGAAGATCAATCTTCGAATAGATAGAAGTACCCTGCAACTGATCAAAGAGATCATCTATCCGCGGAAGAGGATACTTATTCTTCACTGTCACCTAATTCAACTGACGGTAGTCAATACACAACCGCATCGAACCATCCTTCTTCTTGACAAACAGTACTGGGGCTCCCCATGGCGAAACACTAGGTCTAATATAACCCTTATCAAGAAGATCTTGCAATTGCTTCTGCAGCTCTTTCATTTCTGACGGTGCCAATCGGTAAGGAGATCTGGAAATCGGTGCAGTCTCTGGCACTAACTCAATGCCAAACTCAATCTCCCTTACTGGTGGAAAGCTTGGAATCTCTTCCGAAAATACATCTGGAAAGTCTCGAACCACTGGTATCTCTTGGATATCTGGCTCTCCTAAGGATGCATCAATGGCGTAGATAAGGTAGCCTTCCCTGCCAGACTCTAAAGCAAGTCGGGCCTTCAGAGCTGAAACCACTGGCATCGGGGGTCGCACTCCCTCACCATAGAAATACCATGACTCGTCATCCTCTGGATGAAACTGGACGAACCTCTGATAGCAATCCACTATCGCTTGGTAGGTAGTCAATAGATCTATCCCAATAATGCAATCGAAATCCTCCATCGCTAGAATCATTAGGTTAGCACTAAGCTGATGTCCCTCAAAATCCAAAACACAACCGCCAACTAGACGCTTGGCTAAAACCTCGCTCCCCATAGGAGTAGAAACCACTAGCAACACGTCTAAAGGAATAAATGGCAATCTATACTTCTTAGCGAAACGTGCTGAGACAAAAGAATGCAATGCACCGGTATCAATTAAAACATATGCAGGAAAACCACATAAACTACAGATACCTGCTATCATCCGATCATTGTCAGCCTCTGCCTGCTCCTGGTTAAGCGCAAAAACCTGACCCTGGGCACGTGGCCTCAAAGAAGAATGACCCCGAGAAGGAGTCTGAGTAGGCTGTCTCTGAGACTGCTGCGGATGCTGGCGCTGCTGCGAAAACTGCTGCTGGAAAGGTGGCTGTTGGTACTGAGGTGTCTGAACAGATGCCTGAGAACCTCCGGAACCACTCGCTGCCCCAATCAGCATAGGAAAATCTCTCTTTATGTGACCCTCCTGGCCACACTGGAAACATGCAGTGGTCGATCAACCACACTGTCCTGGCGGATTCCTGCGTTGGCACTGAGTACACCGGTTTGGTCTCTGTCCACCAAAACGATGCACTCCACCAGATCCAGAGGAAGAAGAAGAAGTACCTCCTGGATTCTTAAAGGACTGTCCTCTCGGACCCAAAGGACTAGAGCTCGCTGGCCTGGAAGAAGAGTAAAGTCCCCTGTTCCTCCGAATACTATCCTCGGCCTGGCGACAACGGTCCACCAAATCCTCGTAAGTCCCATCGCCTCCCACAGCAACCATACGATGAATGTCAGGATTCAAACCCTAAAAGAAATGATCAAACTTCGCCATAGAACTATCAGCAATATGAGGACAAAAGGGTAGCAGAACAAAGAAATTCTGCTGGTACTCCTCGATCGTCATCGTCCCCTGTCGCAAACTCAACAACTCGCTTGCTTTCGCCTGACGAAGAGCTGGAGGAAAATAAAATATCTGATAGGCAGTCCGGAACTCAACCCAAGTAGTTGCACCTCTAGCTGCTATGAACGGTGCGAAAGTAGATCTCCACCACTTCCTCGCTCTGCCCTCAAGCATAAAGGCAAGAATCTCCATCCTATCCTCAGCCGTGCAACGGAACTCCTGGAAGCACTGCTCCATCCTCTCCATCCAATCCTCCGCCTCTTCAGCTGTCTCACCACTCGTCAAAGGCTTCGGGCTAACTTCCTTAAACCTACGCATGCTTACTTTCCTGCGCTCCTCATGCTGTCCCCGACGTCTACGATCGTCCGGATCGCCCCAACGACCGCCTTCTATGCTACCGTGACTCTCGTCGTAATCTGCCATCTGTTACATAAGAACAGATAATTACTTAATCCGCTTTACGATATTCTCAGTGCAATGCGTCGCTCTGATACCAAAAATGTAGTGACCCAACCCGGATCCACTAACTAATCAGAGTTATAGGAAAAGCGCACGCAATAAAAGCCTAAAGCGTAAAGAGCGGATAATTAAAATACAACAAATCCAATCGGCAGAATACAACCGACGTTATCACAATTGTATAAATACTGTTATAAAACCAAATCGAAGGTTCAGGGTAAATAAATCCCTACCCTCTACAACCTCGCACTCCCCAAGCTCAATCCTGCTGAGAGCCGCCTGGACCGTCCAGCCTCAAACCTACCCCGCCACAAGGTACACAATACCCAAACACAGGGGCGTGAGCTAGAATGCTCAATATGAAGCAATGATATAAATAGAAATATGCACACACAGATGATTTAAAACTCAAGTGAAAACACTTTGCTCATGGCGCCGGGAATATACAGCACCGGCTAGAGAGCTACTCCGCGGGGTACTCGTACATTCCATATCAGGGCTGAGCCAACCCCATCCTGACCCGAATCCAAAACAGGATACGAGTCCCATATGGAAACTGTCATACCTGATCATCGTTCTCTATGGAGACTGTCAATGACTCACATCTCTCCAGATGCAGTCATACGTAAAATCATGTATGTGCTAAGGCGGTAAAACATGCTAAAACATGATAAAACATATAGCACATACTCATGCAACATATAAGCAAATATATCATGCCGACTATCTCGGTCAGTACTTACGTACCTCTAACACTGCTGGTCAAACCTAGCTCTGCTGGTCTAGACTCCAAGCCTACTAGTCCAGTCTACTAGCTACTACAATGCAAATATCCATGCATCAATAATTAAGCTCTAAAAACCTTAACTAAGCTATTGCATACTCCTAAATATTTTTAGGATGCCAAAGCTATACCTGCGTCCGTCGTTAGTCCTTTGCTGACGATAGCCTCAAAACTAGGCCGTAGCTCCGCGACGACGTCTAGATCACTAAGCCACTTTCGGATTCCCCGTAGGATGCCTAGATCTCCCTAGATCTGAGTTAGAAGGCTTAGGAATCGAGAGAGAAGAGAGGAAATTGGTGTGAGAAAATGAATTCTCGGACCCTCTATTTATAGGAAACGTTCGGGCCGTTCGAACTCGGCTTCGGGCCCTCCGAACTGGTTTGGATCCTTCGATCATGACTTCGGATCGTCCGAACACGATCGGACCGTCCGATCCTTACTTTAGGACTTTCAAAGTCACATAAGTGATGTCATCCATGACGTCACCTTGCTGACGTAGTTGATGACGTAAGCCCTAACCCTGTTCGGATCCTCCGATCCCACCGACGGAGCCTCCGATCCTCTTCGGATCCTCCGAACTCCAGTTCGGAGCGTCCGAACCTCCCGAGCCATGCCCATCATGTTCGAGTATCCTGGATCTGTTTCTGAAGTCCGTTATCCCATCAGGAACTTACATAATCATGTTTTACTTAATCTAACCATGTTCACGTGATTAATTACTCATTAATCACTAATTAGAAATGCGGGTTACTACAATCCTTCTTCCGAACAAAAAGCACAGGAGCAACCCAAGGCGATACACTAGGTCTGATGTATCCCTTGGCAATCAAATCCTCAAGCTGCTCCTTCAACTCTCTCAATTCAATAAGTGTCATACGATAAGGAGCTTTTGAAATAGGTTGAGTACCTGGCACTAAGTCAATACTGAATTCGATTTCTCGAATAGGTGGCAAACCAGGAACCTCTTCCGGGAACACATCAGCAAATTCTCTAACCACCGATAAATCTACCAAAGCTGGGCTAGATTTCAGTACATCAACTGCAAACACCAAAAATCCTTCTGCACCTTTCTGTAGTAAACGAGTCATGGATAACACTGAAATCAAAGGAATTCTAGATCGAGAACCCTTACCAAAGAATTTCCACTCGTCGGCCATTTCAGGTCTGAACCTGACAACTTTCAGAAAGCAATCGACGGTTGCCCTGTACTTGGTTAAAGCATCTATACCGACAATACAATCAAAATCTGACAATCCAAGTACAATACAGTCGAATTCTGACAAATTTCCTTCAAAACACAGTTCACAGTTCCTGACTAATCTGACAGAAACAATTCCTCCACCCAAAGGTGAAGTAACAGCTACTACTGTAGGCAACAACTCAATAGGCAAAGCATGCAATAACACAAATTTCTCAGAGATAAAGGAATGGGAAGCACCTGTATCTATCAAAACATGAGCAGAATGACCAAAAATCGAACAGTTACCTTATATAACATCATCAGGTGCTGCCTGAGCCTGATCCTCTATCAAGGCAAAAACTCGTGCCTGCTGTCTCTGGGGCTGGTTTGCAGTAGGGTTACCTCCCTATCTGTTCTGCTGCTGGGGCTGGAAAGAGTGAACTGCAGGAGACTGCCTCTCAGGCTGAGCTGTAGGCCGAGATGAACTCCCACTCTGAGCTCGATCTCTAAAACGCTGAGGGCACACCTTAGAGAAGTGTCCCGGTTGCTGACAGGTGTTACAATTACCGAAGACTCCCACACACTGATCCGATGAGTGTCTTCCCCCACACTTGCTGCAGTACAAGGATGATGATCCAGAACTCTGTCCTGAACCGAATTGCTTCGAACCACTGGAACTAGAAGAACTGTTCCCCTGCCTCTTGAACTGTTTACCTCTTGATTTGTACTGATCTTTTCTGTTTCCCCCACTGTTTCCACCTTCATACCTTTGCTACTGGTTCTGATGCTGCGGTGGCTGATTCTGATACTAAGATGGTGGGTTCTGATACTGCCTCTATTGCTGAGGTGCTACCTGGTTACCTCTTTGCCTCCACAAGCCTGCTTCTGCTCCCTTTGCATGATTCATGGCAACCGCAAAGTTGTTAGGCCTGTTGGTATTTACCAACGTGAAGACGTCGGGGTTCAAACCATTGATGAACTGATCTGCCTTAGCTTCTTCATCTCCGGCAATTAGCGGAGCAAAACGCAACAGACTATCAAACTTAGCCACGTACTCTTCAATGTTCATATTCCCTTGCCTCAGATTGGCAAACTCTGCTCCCTTATCTTTGCGATACGAGATAGGGAAAAACCGCTTATAAAATTCAGATTTAAAAAGAGTCCAAGTAACTTCCGTACCTCTACTCTCCATTGCTTTCTTTGTCATGATCCACCAGCTCTTAGCAACCCCACGTAGCTGATGAATGACTAACCTGATTCTGCGGTCATCTGTGTAATCAATGGAATCGAACAGCTGATCAATATCATCCAACCAACTCTCGCAGTCAACTGGATTTTCTGAACCCATCAATAACGACGGATTGAACGACTGAAACCTCTTCAGCAAGGTTTCCATAGGCGTTGCTGAAGCATCCAACTGATCAACTTCAGTGCTAGCTTGCTCAGTCGCAGGGATAACTGGCGGTGTGTTTCTATTTATCACTCGACGAGGACCCATCTGAATAACAAAGGTTAGGACACAAGATATTTAAATCGCTACAATCAGTGCCCTTACAACCGCTTGGAAAAACCGGATATCAGTCGATAACAGAAACAGTTATATATCAAGTAGATCATTCTTTACAAATTAAATCACAAAACCATGTAATTCAATAATTTCAATAATAAAGCATGCTCGCATGGAATTAAGTACATAGTTAAATAATTCAAACAAATGCGAGGAGCCAATACACGCAGACTCAATCTACCCCGCTCACTCTAGTTCAACCAAGAATCTTAACGCTTTGATACCACTTAATGTGTGTAAGGCCCGTAAATATTAAGTTCTTAATGACGGAATTTAAGATTTAAATTCCGGATATGAGAAAATATTTATTTGAAGAAGTTAAGAAATGTGGAATTGCAATTTCGGGTCAGAAATATTTAATTTGAGGATTTTCGGATTTTAAGAAGTTTATTATCCGGAATTCTTAAATTAAAAGATTAAAAATATTTGCAATTGATATTTATGGAATTTAAGATGTGAATTCCAAGATGATAAATATCAAGAATGAATTTTGAAGATAAAATCCGAGAAAGGGCCAATTTGCAAATATTGAGCAATTCAGGGACTAAAGTGCAATAATGTCCAAAATGATTTAATTTTAATCCAAAAATATTTAATTTGAGAATATTTAGAGTTTATACTTGAATTCTAATATTCTTAAATTATTTAGGATTAAATTGAATTAAATCGCTTGTTCAGGGATTGAATTGCAATTAGGCCAAAGTGCAGGGACCAAAATGCAATAATCATGCAACTTGTCACTTAAAAACGTGTAAGTTGATCAGATTGTAGCCAAAAATTCCAGAGGTGGTCGAGAGGGAGAAAAGAAAAGGGGTTTCAACCATTTTTGCCTTTTCGAGTCCCGATTAAATTCAATCCGCCCGGTAGAATTTCCGATTGATCATATATTTGCGATCACAGCTCCGAGTGCTACGTTTTGACGTAAGTTTTATGAAGTTCTACCATGTTTTAATTTTATGTTGTTGTTAGAATTAAGATTTGATTGTATAAACATGTTCTAGCATATACGACGATAGTATATCTAAGACGGATCGAGAAAAGATCGTCGTTTGGACATGTTTTGGAATATTGAAAGAATTATAGCAATTATGATTTTTAGGGGATGATGTTCACGTTATTTTCTGCTAGAAGTGGTGATGATATGTGATTGATATGATTGTCTAAATGATGTTTAAGCTTTTGGATAGACCGAAATCATATCGTTACGCCGCCGGTTCAAGATTTTGAATTGATATGTATTATCAATGTCTAAAGCTCATCCTCAAGTGTTTAGTGGATGAATTGAATATGCAATTGAGTTTAGAATGATATTTGAATCGAAAGAATTATCGAAGTCGAATAGTTGCGACGTCGGTTTGAATTCCGATTGTATTAATCAGATTTGAAATGTATCAGCTTTAAAGAAACATCGATTCAGATTGGAAATTGATGTTTAGATATGTTATACATTATTTCAGATTTGACTTGAAGATTATCGAAGTTGAATTGACGAGTTCGAGTTCGAATGACTTGAAGTGTTTGAAGTTGAATCAAGAATACCTTCAAGTAGCACTGATTGAAATAAGCAGAATTTGATGTCAGATTTGGACAGCTTGTAGTTGATCAAGAATTGACAGAGTGTCAGCTATTTGAATCAGAAATGCAGGTATGAATAGACATTAATAAGATGGGCAGAATAACTCGAGATTGTTTTGCTTATCGAGTTGCCTAAAATCACATACTTGCCTGTTTTTATATATGTTATGGTTTACGTTTACATAAATGGGATAGATTATTCAGGATAGCTATTTTCTTGAATTTCCCAGAACATTTATGTAAATGTTTACCTGTGTAAGCTGATTTGTATTATTTGCTGTATTGAACATGTTTTACATGTTTTATGAGATGCTTGCAGATTTATTGCTATCTTTATGTGATTAGCTGCTTTGTTTTGCTTAGTTGGTTATTGAGCAAGTGTTCAAGGTGTTTTATAGCTTTTAATGCATACAGCTTATGTTGAATTCATCTTGAACTCCAGCCTTAATGGCACAGAGGGCAGCCATCGCCTAGAGTGCAGATGACGTTTGGAGAGCTGTAGTGAGTGGCATGGAATGTAGATTTATTTTTAGAGTCAGCTTGACTCATGGCACAGAATATGGATTTATGTTCAGAGCCAGAAGACTCACTATAGTTGCACCAAAGTCAGAGGAGTAAAATACTTGATGCTGCCTCGAATGGGCGTGTCGGTAGTTTGAGAGCTATTTTATTCCTCAGGATCCCAAAGAACCAAGCTTTATTGATATCAGCTTTGCTAGCCTATCCTTTGGCACATGCATTGCATTTATGCATTAACCTAGAGACTTCTATGGTTTAGATTATGCGTTTATAAATGCTAGCATGTTATGTTATTATATGGTATTCAAGATGTGAATTAGTTTATATGCTTAAATGATGTATATGCATGCTATTCATACTGAGATTTATTCTCACCGGAGCTATCCGGGTGTTGCTTTGTTTGTATGTGTGCATTGCATCAGGTTGGGGGCATGATCAAGCTAGAGTTGGCTTGGATAGCATCAAGAAGAGTTTTAGCAAGTGAGGACTCGGGTTTAGCAGAAAGACTTGTACTTGTATTACTTATACATGTTAGAGAGCAAGAACCTTTATATAGGTTGTTTATGTCAAGTATAGATTTTTACTTGAGAATTCATGTATTCTAGACCACTTGATATTATTTTGAATGCATGTAAATATATAGAATCATGTTGAAAGAGTATATGGATGTTTGAGATTTGATATACCATGTTTCATAGTTGGAATGGTTGTTTTTATCAGCAAATGAAGTCTGCAGCATTCTGAAGCAGAGTAGCTCGCTCGATCGGTAGAATATGCCGGATCGAGCGAGGCCTTTAATTTCCAAAGTAGAGAAATCAATTTTCTTTCTCGCTCGATCGGTAAAAGTTCACCGATCGATCGAGACCAAAAATGTTGCAGGCCGAGAGTTTTTATGTTGCGCTCGCTCGATCGGGAAAGTTTCACCGATCGAGCGAGACACTGTGTTTTAAAAAAAATAAAAAAAATTTCTTTTTAGCTCTTGGTTTGAATATTCTTTTAGGCTATGATTAATTGCTTATTAATTGTTTATTTCCCTAAGATGAGATTAGCAACCCGAGGTCCCCACAACAGGTGGTATCAGAGCGTAAATTCATGGACTAAGATATAAGTTGAGCAGGGTAGATTGAGTCGCATGCATTTATAGTATTGCATGATTATGCTTTACTTGCTTTTGCTTCTTTGTATGCGACTATGATTATTTGATTGAACACTACTTGCTTTATTGAGATAAGAATTACATGCTTATATGCTGATATGTATGCCTGATTTCTTGAATTCATTAGCATAAATGAATTCGTTGCAAGCATGTATTATTTGAAAAAGCATGATATTTTGCAAGTATGTGTTCTAGTCAGAAGCATGAGATTATATGTATGTTATACTGTAATTGTATTTTATAATCCCTGCCATATATATTGCTTCTGTTATCAAATCAGGCAGGTTGTGCAGATAGCATAAGAACCTCAGATAGAACAGAATAGCAGATAGCACAGAACAGTGTTGAGGTAAGTATTTGAATTCAGTACACTGAGGAGTATGTTAGTTGAACAACTCCAAAGCTATTGATCACAAACCAGAAAGATACAGCATAGGCTATGTCTAGAAAGGGGTTGAATTGACGAGCTGGATCAGCTGTTCAAGAGAAGCATATTCAGATGAACATAGAATCAGCTTGATTTTATATCAACTCCAGGACTTAGCTAGAAGTTGGTGAAGCCAGAAAAAGTATTGCAATTGTTTGGCAGGTAAGTAAACATAATTGTTTATTTCCATATATGCTACAAAAGATAGAACAGTAGACTTTGCAGAATAGAAGTACAAGTTGATTTCAAGCCAGAAAAAAAAAAACAAAATCATGAACCGGTAGTATGAGGCAGAGTTGAATTCTTTTTCACGCCTCACAATTATGATCATCACCAGATATTCCATAGCAGTATAGCTATGCAGCAAGAACAGCAAGAAATAGTGGCAACATCAGCAAAGATTGATTCAATCTCAACGTCAGCAAATGAATAACTATAAGAATAAGTACCCTAGCTGAAACAGATCAAGAGAACAGTTGAATGACAGATAATTGCTTAGGCAATAAGAAAGTACAGAAAATACGGCTCAAGTTGTATCAGATAAGAATCTTACAGGTAAGTGAGTTAATTCTAGTTAACCACTTGTATATTGATTATATAGCATACATTCATAGATCAGTGATTTGTTATGCTATAATCTGTATTTGATGAGCCTTTATTTATTGTATTTGCTGATATTTTGTCTTTAAGTATATGGAATGCATGTGCAAGATTAGTTATAGACGATGCAATACAGAATTGAGGAAATAAGATTGAATGTACTGATATCAGATATGGGATATTAAGCTAGAAATTTTTGCAATGGTAAAGCAATAGAAATGTATAGAAATGTGTGATATTAGTTTCAGACATAAGATTTTGTTATTTCGGTACTGATTAGATCATGTTGACTGTAGAAGAATGTCAGTAGAAGTCTAGTCGATATACTGAACTAGTACAGCATTAACCTAGAATTGACAGCTATGTCAGTGGTTAGAATGTACAGAAATAGTTCAAGCCTATTTCGACTTTTCTATGACATGAATGCAATTCTTTTTAGAGTGGTGTCTAGTACGAAAGTATTATGACAACTTGTATAGAAGAGCATTACTTGATCTGAGGAACTTCAGAAACAGCTAGCAGATTGAGTAGAAAAGAATTATGTAGTACCGAAATGATTCTATGACGATAAGTTATGTCGAAAAGATTATATTCGACTATCGTCAGCTCAGAATTAATAAATGAACTCATATCATTAGAGAATCAGAAA
This sequence comes from Henckelia pumila, assembly GCF_033568475.1. NCBI lineage: Eukaryota > Viridiplantae > Streptophyta > Magnoliopsida > Lamiales > Gesneriaceae > Henckelia > Henckelia pumila. The sequence continues at coordinate 45,281,127 of NC_133121.1, forward strand.
ATCAGTTACAGTTGAGCTATATCTTCAATTTTGCTGAAGCTATTACATCATAGAAATCATGATTCTTGAATTTCTTGATATCGATGCAGATGTTGTTTTCTTTGACCTCGATTGATATTGATTGACTCTTATTTCTTTGCTAGAGTCTACATTGATTCACTCGCTGTCATTCAGAATATTTGATTTTGAGTGAAATTTCCTTAAGCGAGTTTCTTTGTTTGGAAATTTGAGAATTCTTGATGATTTGATGTGTTTATTCAGTATATTTTGAAGTATTTGGCTCGTAACTGATAGAAATTCAGATTCAGACCATCAGCAAGATTTATGGGTTTTAGCTAATTGATGGATTTATTGGGTACAGATCTGTATTTGTTGTAAGTTTGTGCTTGACAGATATTTAAAAGATCAGAATTGTTGCGATCCAAGCTAAACTTGATTGGTTTGAAAAGATAAAAGAAACATTGATTTTAGATCAAGCAATAGACTATTGATTGAGAATGCAAGATTAAGATAAGAGATAAGACAGCAGAGCAGAACAGATGAATTTTGCAGTGACTAATTGTTGAATTATGCCAAATATTCTAGATATGTAATATCAGATTCTGAAAAAGGCATATGACAACAGATTAATATCCATTCAGTTGTCTAAACATGTATGATTTACATGTAGTATTACTTGGAAATAAGTATTAGTGAAAGAAATGAAAGCAGATACGACAGAATTGACGTTACCAATATTAGAATTCCAGTAAAAGAAGTAGAAAAGAAGAACTCAAGTGAGTTATGTAACAGATTAGTTACATAAAAGTTGAAAGAAGATCAACTTTACGAACAACTTTAGTTCAAATCTACTTGAATCGTCATGATTGTGCAAATTTAGATTGTAGTTGATTTCGACAGATTCAAGAATATGGTGTATTAGATATGATACAACCATAAAAGATAATGGTTATGCATTTAGCAAGATGATCAGATTACAGGAATGAGTGAAATCTATTGTCCAGATAGAGACTTTAGATTGGTTTTCTAGATTGTGGCAGTGATTGTCAGATGTTCTGAGTGTTGGGTTGTATGAGATTTCAGTATACCATCCTCTGATTAGTGGACTATAGATGTGATTATCCAGATTTCCGAGGATATGCTCAGAACTAGAGTACTAGATTCGGTACTAATTGATTGATTATTTGCCACTTGATTACTATGATTCCTGTAAGAGCTCTTGAATAGCTATAAAGACAGTATTTTGATGATTGATTGATCAGAAACACAGAAATGTCTTTATATAGAAATGATCTTTCAGAACTATCAGCTATTTGACCAGCTATGAGTCAAGAAATGATAGAGAATGTGAAGATTGTTTTGAACAGAAATAGAACAGCAGTGACTGAGCTAGAAAATGGGCAACAGATATAGAGATTTGAAGCCTGAGCAGAATGATCAATTCAGAAATTGTTTATCGAGCATCAGTAGATTTAGAAAGAAATTTCAGAATTGATTTCTATGAGTATTTGATCTAGCTTATTGATTAATACTCAAGCATGAAATATCAGATAGATGAATTGTTATCCATATGCATTGGCTGAAGAATATCAGCTAGAACATGTATGTGTATTCAATTCAGTTGCAACAGAAGTTGATAATATTGTAAGCAAGACAAAGTAATTGATGCAGAGTTAAATCACAAGAAAGAGCAACTTAGATATAAGTTGACTCAGTGATTATATGTGAATGCGAATAGATATGATTGCAGAAACAATCAGAAAGAAGATTAAGCTATGATAGAAGAGAAGATATCAGAATAAATATCGATAGCTCAGAGAATTGAAGTTAGTATTACTTCAGTCAGCTACACAGCCTACAAGAATCAGCAGTAAGATCGATGCGATTTCGAGGACGAAATCATTCCTTAGAGAGGAGGAAATGTAAGGCCCGTAAATATTAAGTTCTTAATGACGGGATTTAAGATTTAAATTCCGGATATGAGAAAATATTTATTTGAATAAGTTAAGAAATGTGGAATTGCAATTTCGGGTCAGAAATATTTAATTTGAGGATTTTCGGAATTTAAGAAGTTTATTATCCGGAATTCTTAAATTAAAAGATTAAAAATATTTGCAATTGATATTTATGGAATTTAAGATGTGAATTCCAAGATGATAAATATCAAGAATGAATTTTGAGGATAAAATCCGAGAAAGGGCCAATTTGCAAATATTGAGCAATTCTGGGACTAAAGTGCAATAATGTCCAAAATGATTTAATTTTAATCCAAGAATATTTAGATTGAGAATATTTAGAGTTTATACTTGAATTCTAATATTTTTAAATTATTTAGGATTGAAATTGAATTAAATCGCTTGTTCAGGGACTGAATTTCAATTAGGCCAAAGAGCAGGGACCAAAATGCAATAATCATGCAACTTGTCACTTAAAAACGTGTAAGTTGATCAGATTTTAGCAAAAAATTCCAGAGGTGGTCTAGAGGGAGAAAAGAAAAGGGGTTTCAACCATTTTTGCCTTTTCGAGTCCCGATTAAATTCAATCCGCCCGGTAGAATTTCCGATTGATCATATATTTGCGATCACAGCTCCGAGTGCTACGTTTTGACGTAAGTTTTATGAAGTTCTACCATGTTTTAATTTTATGTTGTTGTTAGAATTAAGATTTGATTGTATAAACATGTTCTAGCATATACGACGATAGTATATCTAAGACGGGTCGAGAAAAGATCGTCATTTGGACATGTTTTGGAATATTGAAAGAATTATAGCAATTCTGATTTTTAGGGGATGATGTTCACGTTATTTGCTGCTAGAAGTGGTGATGATATGTGATTGATATGATTGTCTAAATGATGTTTAAGCTTTTGGATAGACCGAAATCATATCGTTACGCCGCCGGTTCATGATTTTGAATTGATATGTATTATCAATGTCTAAAGCTCATCCTCAAGTGTTTAGTGGATGAATTGAATATGCAATTGAGTTTAGAATGATATTTGAATCGAAAGAATTATCGAAGTCGTCGGTTTGAATTCCGATTGTATTAGTCAGATTTGAAATGTATCAGCTTTAAAGAAACATCGATTCAGATTGGAAATTGATGTTTAGATATGTTATACATTATTTCAGATTTGACTTGAAGATTATCGAAGTTGAATTGACGAGTTCGAGTTCGAATGACTTGAAGTGTTTGAAGTTGAATCAAGAATACCTTCAAGTAGCACTGATTGAAATAAGCAGAATTTGATGTCAGATTTGGACAGCTTGTAGTTGATCAAGAATTGACAGAGTGTCAGCTATTTGAATCAGAAATGCAGGTATGAATAGACATTAATAAGATGGGCAGAATAACTCGAGATTGTTTTGCTTATCGAGTTGCCTAAAATCACATACTTTCCTGTTTTTATATATGTTATGGTTTACGTTTACATAAATGGGATAGATTATTCAGGATAGCTATTTTCTTGAATTTTCCAGAACATTTATGTAAATGTTTACCTGTGTAAACTGATTTGTATTATTTGATGTATTGAACATGTTTTACATGTTTTATGAGATGCTTGCAGATTTATTGCTATCTTTATGTGATTAGCTGCTTTGTTTTGCTTAGTTGGTTATTGAGCAAGTGTTCAAGGTGTTTTATAGCTTTTAATGCATACAGCTTATGTTGCATTCATCTTGAACTCCAGCCTTAATAGCACAGAGGGCAGCCATCGCCTAGAGTGCAGATGACGTTTGGAGAGCTGTAGTGAGTGGCATGGAATGTAGATTTATTTCTAGAGTCAGCTTGACTCATGGCACAGAATATGGATTTATGTTCAGAGCCAGAAGACTCACTATAGTTGCACCAAAGTCAGAGGAGTAAAATACTTGATGCTGCCTCGAATGGGCGTGTCGGTAGTTTGAGAGCTATTTTATTCCTCGGGATCCCAAAGAACCAAGCTTTATTGATATCAGCTTTGCTAGCCTATCCTTTGGCACATGCATTGCATTTATGCATTAACCTAGAGAATTCAATGATTTAGATTATGTGTTTATAAATGCTAGCATGTTATGTTATTATATGGTATTCAAGATGTGAATTAGTTTATATGCTTAAATGATGTATATGCATGCTATTCATACTGAGATTTATTCTCACCGGAGCTATCCGGGTGTTGCTTTGTTTGTATGTGTGCATTGCATCAGGTTGGGGGCATGATCAAGCTAGAGTTGGCTTGGATAGCATCAAGAAGAGTTTTAGCAAGTGAGGACTCGGGTTTAGCAGAAATACTTGTACTTGTATTACTTATACATGTTAGAGAGCAAGAACCTTTATATAGGTTGTTTATGTCAAGTATAGATTTTTACTTGAGAATTCATGTATTCTAGACCACTTGATATTAGTTTGAATGCATGTAAATATATAGAATCATGTTGAAAGAGTATATGGATGTTTGAGATTTGATATACCATGTTTCATAGTTGGAATGGTTGTTTTTATCAGCAAATGAAGTCTGCAGCATTCTGAAGCAGAGTAGCTCGCTCGATCGGTAGAATATTCCGGATCGAGCGAGGCCTTTATTTTCCAAAGTAGAGAAATCAATTTTATTTCTCGCTCGATCGGTAAAAGTTCACCGATCGAGAGAGACCAAAAATGTTGCAGTCCGAGAGTTTTTATGTTGCGCTCGCTCGATCGGGCAAGTTTCACCGATCGAGCGAGACACTGTGTTTTAAAAAATATATATATATATATTTTTTTTAGCTCTTGGTTTGAATATTCTTTTAGGCTATGACTAATTTCTTATTAATCGTTTATTGCCCTAAGATGAGATTAGCAACCCGAGGTCCCCACAATGTGAGACCTCGGTTCCAAAAAACTATTCTCGGGATTAAACAACAATAAGGCATACAATAACCAAAGGTTAAAAGCAATAAAGATTTTTTTTTTTTGAAATAGTGCCTCGCTCGATCGGTAAGATCTTACCGATCGAGCGAGCCAAAAACTCAAACGGTTCTGCTCGAGAAAACCAGCCCTCACTCGATCCGCAAGATCTTGTGGATCGAGCGAGCCACAAAAATTCCAAAACAGAAACTGCATCAAAATGCCCTCGCTCGATCCGCAACATATTGCCGATCGAGCGGCGATAGAAACAGAGCCAAAAACAGCAGAATTTCATGTTAGAAACTTGAGTCCGATATCAACAAAATATAATCATGCATTACAATCCCAAACTCTCCAATTAATGCATGAAGTACTGGAGTTATACAACTGCTCCAAATATAGAATATGTGATGATAACATGTCGACAAGGCTCGCATAATCAATACAATATAAAAACGAAGTTCGATAACTAAGCATGTTCTAACATATACAAGGTAGATATGCTGACACGACTTCTAAACCGAGTCTCACTACTAGCTCTCCCTCTTGATGTTAACCAGGCCTTCGGTGACTTGGTCCTACCCCACCTATTGCCAAGTACACATACAAAACGAAGCAACAGCCGGATAACCGGTGAGAATGATAATCCCAGTAAAAGAAACATAACAAGTAATACAACAATAAACATGCTTTCAAGACAACGATGAAATCAATAATTACGTAATAAAATGCATGTCTTTAAACTGGGATATCAAATCTGATAAACAAGGGATTGCTGCTGTGCTTTTGGGATCCCGAGGATGAGATCACGTAACGACTCACCAACTCTCCCAATCGAGGTGGTGCCACGTATCCCACTCCTCTAGACTTTGAGCAACTATAATGAGTATGCTAGCACCAGGCGAAACGACTACGACCTAGGCCACTCAATCATAGTTCCCAAACGTCTAAACAAAAATGGGCGGTTCTGCCCTCTAGAAACAAGATTGGCTCAAGATGAATGCATATCAAAACATAAACATAAGCCACATAAACAACTCAAATAACAACCAAAATACAAGTTCCACATGCTAGGACAAGTATTGATGCAATATGTGATTTGAAAGGGAAACTCGAGAACCAACAGTCCCGAGTATGCTATCCCGCTACAATGACTGCTTTTACCTTTCAATGACGTAGATCCAACTCCGGAAAAGCTACAACAAAAGATTGTATCAACAACTATACAACCTAAACAACAAACAATGGTTCAAGGAAAACTCTTTACCGATCTTCGTCCAACTCTCGACGAACAATGCTGCAAACACGGGGCTTGACAAACTCCAAATGAATGTGTTCAGATACAAATCAAAGATCAATTACCATGATTGACTTACAAGCCAAGTTCAACAACTTCAAAAACGGTTCAAATCTCCAAAACTCAAACCGACGGCATAACGGCTATAACTGAACAAACCGACAATGCAGACAGCAGTTCAATAGCGATATAACCTCATAACAATTCTAAGACAACCAAAACAAGGCAATCCCAACAAATCTCAAATCACAATTTTCGAAAATGGCTTCCAAAAATCATAACAATTCCAAACGTCGCTCAAATTCAAAACCGACAGATAATAGACGATCAGAACTCTGTAGAGAACAACATACTCGAATCTAGAACGATTCTAACAACATCCAAAAACTAGAATGTATCTGATCGTAGAAAAACTTACGATATAACAGAGCTCTCACTGCAGTGATCGATAATCTGCCTTCAGAAACAATTTCTAACGGACGGATCGAGCTCGGACTGAAATCTAGAAGCTTGGAAAAGGTTGGAGGCGTCTTCAATGGAGCTCACAGTTTGGAGGAGGAAGAAGAAGACTTTGTCAACAAAATCTAAGTGTAGATAATATATAAAATCCACTATTTGCGTTTTTGTCCCTGAAATTTCCAAAATTTGCAAAAAGGACCCTGATCAAAATCAAGTCGGCTCGAGAACTCTGTAATCTCTGATTAACTTAAATAAACTCATTTAAGATAAAAACGAGGCGTTACAAAGTGTGGCTTTTGGATTGACAGAGTTGTAATCCTTGGTCATGTTATTTCTCAGAAGGGCGTATCTGTTGACCCCAGCAAGATAGAGGCTATTCTGAATTGGTAGAGTCCGACTACAGCTTCTGAGATTCGTAGTTTCCTTTGTTTAGCAGGATACTACCGAAGTTTTGTGGAGAACTTCTCTCAGATAGCTAGGCCTTTGACACAACTGATGAAGAAAGATGCTTCTTTCTTATGGTCTGATGCTTGTGAAGACAGTTTTTGTGAGTTGAGACGCCGTTTGTCGACAACACCAATTCTTGCTCTGCTGTCTGGATCAGGTGGGTTTTTAGTCTACATTGATGCTTCTCTCCAGGGTTTGGGGTGTGTGTTGACTCAGAATGGCCACGTGATCGTGTATGATTTCAGACAGTTGAAAACTCACAAGGAGAACTATCCCATACATGATCTAGAGCTTGCAGCCATTGTCTTTGCTCTGAAGATATGGCGTCACTATTTGTACGGAGAAAGATTCGAGATCTTCACCGATCATAAGAGTTTGAAGTATCTGTTCACTCAGGCTGAGTTGAACATGCGGCAGCATCGTTGGATGGATCTGTTGAAGGATTATGATTGTGAGATCAAGTACCATCCAGGTTCTTCAAACCCCGTTGTTGATGCGCTTAGTCGCAAGGTCTATGTGAGTTCCCTTCGTACCAGTTCAGTTGCGAAGGTAGTGGAGGAATGTTGTTCTTTGGGATTTACGTTCCGTCATAAGAAAGAACAGCAAGGGATTCGTGTTTTTTCTGTGCTTGCAGAGCCAGCATTGTATTGACGAATCCGAGAAGCTCAGAATTCTGATCTGAGGACTCAGAAGTTAGCCCGTTTGGCTGAGAGTTGTTGTGAAAAATACTCGCAAGCGTACGAGTGTCAAGTTTTAGTATAGTGAAAGAGAGAGTGTCGATCCCACGAAGAGTAATTTCAAAATATTCAATACTTGTAATTAAAATAGTCTTAATTTTATCTAGAAAATCAAACTTTGGAAATTTGCTAAAAACTTAAATAAGTAATGAAGAATTACCAAGCTCACGCGCACACAAATTTTGAGAAATTATCAATCAGAGAAAAAAATAGTCCAGAGGTTTTGATTTCACTTGGTCTCAACAATATTCAATCCTAATTAATCTATTTTATGAATTTCTTTCGATTAATAAACAAAAACACTTAGATTATTCTATTCCCCTCTCCCGAGCAATAAATAGAGTGTATCAACTACAGTTCGATTTCAATATCCCTATTAAAAATCTAGATGTAGTGAAATGTGTAAAAAGATGTTCATTAAAGGTTTTATTAAAGATATATACTCTCCCGAGCTATATAAACAATTAATAGTGTAGTTCCTATTGATCCTACTCAAAATCCCCTCTCCCGAGCAACGATTCTAAGTAAATATAACAACTCAATTTATGGCCAGTAAATTAAGAAGACATTCAATTCTAGAAACACAATTAATCTATAGAAATACAATGCATTAAAATCAAAGATTCATGAATATGTCTCAACCAGCTACGTCAACCTCTAGACTAGAAAAGTTTAGTTCATGCTCAAATTCAATAAAAACAAAATCATGTTTAATATCTCAAACATAATTCAACAATCAAAAGAAAATAAATAAAAAGAAATAACAAAGCCGTAGTCTTTCTTCCGTGTCCGGTTGAAAATCTTCGTCTTCGTTCCAAGCAATCTTCAATTTTTGATCTTAAAAACTCACAAAAGTGCTCTCAAGAATATTGTGTGTATTGGCGGCTGATAGATAGATTAATGACTCAGAAAAATCTCTTAAATATGACCTAACAATCGTCCAAACATAATACCAAAGATATCCCCAAAGTTTCCATAAACAGTCAAACTCTTTATTTCCTCACAGACGACGGCGCGGGCGCGCAGGGAACAGGGCGGGCGCGCCTCCACTTCGCAAAACACTCTTCAGAATTTTCTTCAACAGCGCGGGCGCGCTTCAGCTCGACTTTTCTGCCTAATTCTTCAATAACAGCGCGGGCACCCCATCAGTTGGCGCGGGCACGCCTTGACCTCGATTTTTTGCTTTTCTTCTCTTTTTAAACTCTTGATTCTTCCTTTAATTTTCATCTTTTAGGCTCAAATCCTTTAAATACTCATCAAGGTCCATAACTACCTACAAACAAAAAAACAACAACAATTTCACGCAATATCTACCAGTAAATATCAAAAATCAAGTAAAATCATATGCAAATTACGTGCACAAAATGCACTTTTCAAATTCCCCCAAACTTGAACTTTTGTTCGTCTCGAGCAAAACTAACACAAACTCACCACAAATGCAAGAAAAATAACCATCAAGAATTACTATGGATCAATGACCTCAGTTTGTAATTCCAAAACAATTTAAATCCAATCAAATTTATCCTACTAACACTTGAAAAATAAGTTAACCAGAAAAATAATTCAACCTCATAAACTAAGAAACCCCGCAACTCACAGTTCAAAATACTCTTCTCTTAACTCAATTCAAACATGCACAAATCATGAGGACTTTCATGGTAGCACAGGATCAAATTCAAGGAGGTATCATCAAAAACACTCACAATCAGGGTAATTCAAAGAATAATAGTGTGTGCGTGTTTCGATCAAGAATTCATAATCATTAAGAGTTTCAATCAACAGTTCTTAGGCTAAATTCTCGCAACCCCTCTCCACTAGAATATTGGGCAACTGTGACTCGGTCAATAGGACTTAATCAGCTTATAATGTTAGGCTTGGCTCATGGCTACAATTGAAGGATAAGAATTCAAAATAAGGAGTAATTTATATTCATGCTCAATTTAACTTCAACTCATTTTCTTTCACCGTTTCACACTTTTATTTTTCTTTACTTCAATGATCTTTCATCTATTTCCAAACTTCTTTCACAACCACATTTTTTTTTCAACTTTTTCAAACCCCTTTTTAACTTTCATATTTTTTTTCTTTCTTTTCTACTATTTCTTTTCATCTTTTCAATTTATCCACTCCATTCCTTTTTTCACAAATATCAACTAGGAGTATATAAAAATTTAGCATTCAAATTACTCCCTTAAAGGTAGGAAATAGTGTATAAGCTATTCAGGTAGTCAATGTAGGATCTTGAAATAATAACGAATGGGGGTTTATCACACGTTTACACGAATGCCATTCGATTTTCAAATAAAGCTCAAACACGGTACTAGGGATACATGCATTACAAGGTAGCTTGAAAGGCTCAAACGATTTCAGAAAAATTGCCTAAATCATTCCTAATCACAGTTATTGTAGTAGCCCGTACCCTAATTGAGTAATTAAAGGATTAATGCTAATTAATTCAATTAGGTATTGGACGGATCGGAAGCTCCGAAGGCACGATCGGAAGCTCCGAACAGGATCGGAAGCTCCGATGAGCGATCGGAGGCACCGATGTTATTACGTCAGGCATGACGTGTGGTTGGATCGGAAGCTCCGATCAGGATCGGAGGCTCCGATCACCCCTATCCGGAGTCAACAAGTGATATTTTGACACGTGGCAGATTAGGATCTTCGGAAGCTCCGATGGCAGGATCGGACGTTCCGATCGAGGTTCGGACGTTCCGATCAAGGATCGGAAGTTCCGATCGTTGTCTATAAATAGAAGGCCGAGACTTCACTTTCAATTGCCAATTCCGAGTTCTCCTTTCTATTCTAGTCCTTTTGGAGCTGTTCTAGTCTTCTTAGGCTTGGTTCGGAGGTCGGCGAGGCGTTCGGTAGTCGTAGCGGAGTTGTGCCCAAGTTCTGGAGGCATCGACATCAAAGGGCTAACGACGGACGAAGGTATAGCTTTTGCTTCCTATAAATATTTAGGAGTATGCAATAGCTTAGTTAAGGCTTTTAGAGCACTTTAATGATAGTAGTATCATTTGGCAGTGTAGAGCAGACTATAGGCGTGGACCTAGAGTTGGTAGAGCTTGCACTGTTTTGAGGTACGAAAGTACTGTTCGAGATATCCTGACTGAGTATGCATGTATTATGTGACTGCATGATTTATATGCCATGATATTATGCTGCATTCATTTGCATCTTGCTGTATCTCCTTCGAGATGTCTGTAGTAGGGTTGTACCCTATCCTGTTAGTGGATGGACTTCCATCGATTTGGGTCCGGCGTTTCCACGGTTATCTCGGTATGGGAGCCACCTCCTGAAGCGACGGCACAGCGTGCTACATACCAGGGCCCGGTCTGTCTCTGTTATCTGATCCTTGACCTCGAGTCTTTAGGGAGTTCAATTTGCATGCATGTATACTCATACTCTCGCACTGAGCGTTTTATGCTCACGTCTCGTACTTTTTATTTTCTGGACACCCTATTCCATGGGGCAGGTTTGCGATTGGACGAGGAGGGTGGATCCAGGAGGGGCTAGTCAGTGGTTGGCCAGCTGGAGCTTCGTTTAGGTTTTATTACTGTTGTTTGGGTTTATACAGCTATTCGATTTGGTTGTATATTATTGGATAAATTACAGATTCCTTTACTTGGGGTTGTAAACTATTTTATGGTTTCCGCAGTTTTATTCTGATATCTATTTAATCAAGTTAAATGCATGCCTAAGTTCTGTTTAGTAGGTGATCTGGGTAAGGGTCACTACAGTTATGCCCGTATTTCACCTCGAGGAGGGTTTGAACTAGTTATAAACAAGTCTCAATCCACAATTAAATCATACGAATTCCAATCAGTGCAGGAAAGAATAATCATCAGCAGTAAACGATGATTTTCACAACAATTCAGAATTTTCAGTACCTCAATGTACTAATAAACGTGTAGGCTCAACTGGGCAACTAAGGATACATTGATTCAATAAGATTCAGGCCCAAAAAGTCCAAACAATGCCTCAATAATTTTTATGTTTGTCTGTCTCAAGATTCAGATTCAAGCAAAATCACAGAGTATATAGGAGTTAAATTGTTCACTTGGTTCCGTTTATTTCAAAATTTTGTCATCTAGGCTGATAGTCATGGATTTTAGTTACAAAACAAAAAAGTTAACATCATTGGCCATCAATCCATTTCATTCCTGACTTCTCAACGTCATTCACAAAAACACAACTACATGAATTTCTCAAATTCAGCCACACACCAACACAACACAACGCCTAAGAACCAAACAACTTAAAAAAACACAAAACAAAATAAAAGCAAAAGCAAAAACAAAAACACCAAATGTCAAAAAGGACACAATCCCCCCAAACTTAGTACATTCATTGTCCTTAAGGAATTAAAACAAGAAAGCATAAAGGACATGTACCACAAACAACGACCATCAGTGGTCATCGCCATCACCAGCAACATCATCATGGGCAGGACCGGAAGGGCCAAAAGTGGGCGGCCACTGTGGATACGGAGGAAATGGATGAGTTGAACTAGCAGCCTGTGGAAACTGATGTTGCAAAGCATCTGTAAAATCCATCATGTAGTCCATAAAGACACCAATAGTCTGCTGAAATGTCCGAAACTCTTGACGGTGCAATCGCAATTCATCCTCCAGAATAGCAACACGATCAGGCGCAATTGGGGGAACCTGAGGTTGGGTGGCAGGGCCGCTTCGTGTAGCTGCTCTCTCATTAAAATCTCGCTTCTCAGCGCGAGTTCTATGCTCAGAAGCTGGTATCATATGAAAAGGAGCATGACGAAAAATAGGAGCAGTAGCTTTTAGCAATTCTTCATTCTGGATCCACTCTACTCCCGCCTGTTCACAAAGGTCAGTGATAAGTGCCTGCAATGCAAACCCGCCAGTCGTCTTACCTGCTGCCGCACCTTGAATCTTTGCTTGACAAATCTGTCCCAAATCAATTGCTTTGCCCTCCAAAATACAATAAACAAGAATCGCTCGTTCTCGTGTCACCTCATGCTCGTGGTCAGTCGGTTTAAGGCGAGCACACACAAAGTTATACCACAGCTTAGCATCAGGAATTAGCTCTGTCTTCTTCAATTTGGAGGGCAAATGATCATGGCCCATGCGCCATTCCGCGCCCGAAACACATATGCGGCTCAGAATCGCCGCGTAATCCACTTCATTAGCTCGGTATTCCTCGTACTCATCGTGAAACACTGGCGGGAGGTTGCACATGGTGTTAATAGTGTGAGCATCAAAAGGCACCAGCTGGCCGTGGACAAGCACTTTAAACTGCATGTGCTTTACTTTCAAGTTCGCATAAAATTCACGAACTACTGGGACGACTGCATTCTGAGGTGGCTTAACAAAATTTAACCATTGACGCCCAGCCACAGCTCGACCAATTGTACTCACAAACTCATCATTCTCAAATCCCGATGTCATATCAAACCCACGCTCCGGTAGTATCGTTTTCCCTAGACAGCGTTGGCAATGCTCTTCTGCAATTTCATTCCAAAAACGTTGCGGTTCAGGCTCCGGAGCAGCAGTAGAAGATGATGCAACAGATTTTAGCTTCTTCTTTGGTGCCATTAATCAAACACTTCGGATTCAAACCAAGTAACACAACAATTAACCAATTTGCAACAATCAAAACTCCCCCAAACTTGAATCGAATCCACAATCCACACACAACAACAATCGCTTCAACGACAATCCAATAAAATCCAAACTCCAAAGATTGATTAATCACATAAGACTTCAATACCCACGAATCGCAAGAGATAAAATTTCAGAATACTCACCACCCAAATCACGGTTATGATCACAAGAAGAATTAACTTACTCCAAATGAGTCCGATAATAATAATAGAGAATGCAAAAGTGTCCCTTTTGTAGAGCCGACAGACAGTGGAATTTTGGCGCGCCCCTTGAAAGGTGATAACACCGACCCGCTTCGAGAAGAGGATCATGAAAGAAATTAGATAGTGTATGTTGGAGATTAGGAGATAGAAGATCCGATTATATCAGTAGAAGAATGGAAGGAAACATGAGGAAGGAGGCGGAAAAGGAATTAGGGAAAAAGTGGAAGAAAGGAAATAACATAGGCGGATATATGGAATAAAGTAGGGGCGGGGCGGGCGCGCCTTCAGTTCGGCGGTGTGCAGTTGTATTAGAGCAGGAACGGGGCGGGCGCGCCTTGTGCTCGCATAAAAAAACGTTGGAATGATACAAGGGCTGCGCGGGCGCGGCTTTGGATAGGGCGGGCGCCCCTTGGGCTCGAACTTGGGCTCCAAAATCCTGAAAAAAAACATAGAAAAATAACCAAATTACTTCCAAAGCATACAAAAATAATAGTAAAAACTAAAAATCAAAAATAAAACGAGAAAATAAGGAAAAATAAAGACATAAACTAAAAGGTTTGGGTTGCCTCCCAAAAAGCGCTTGGTTTAAAGTCATCAGCCCGACTTACACCAGTCTTTAGTTGGGATCATCAAGCAATGCGCTGGATGCGGGTGGTACATCATTGCCAAAGTAGTGCTTGACTCTCTGCCCATTAACCTTGAAAGTTCTTCCATCTGTACACCGCAATTCAATGGCGCCATGTGGATAAACGGTCTCCACGAGAAACGGCCCGGACGATCGCGATTTCAACTTCCCTGAAAATAATTTCAAACGAGAGTTAAATAACAAAACTTTTTGACCCATTTCGAATTCCCTATGCACAATGTTTTTATCATGCCACTTCTTTGTTTGCTCTTTGTATAGCTTGGCATTCTCATATGCTTCACTTCGAAACTCGTCCAATTCCATCAATTGTAATTTACGTAACTCCCCGGATGCTTCGAGATCCATGTTTAGCTTCTTGATAGCCCAAAATGCCTTGTGCTCCAACTCCAAAGGTAAATAGCATGCCTTACCAAAAACCAGTTTGTAGGGAGACATCCAAATTGGTGTTTTGAATGCAGTGCAGTAGGCCCAAATGGCGTCATCTAGCTTGATTGCCCAATCTTTCCGATTTGTCTTAACCGTTTTCTCCAAGATTTGCTTGATTTCCCGGTTAGAGATCTCCGCCTGGCCATTAGTTTGAGGATGGTATGCACACGCCACCTTATGCCTGACACCATACTTAGTGAGCAAGATATTAAAAATCTTATTGCAAAAGTGCGTACCTTCATTACTGATTATTGCTCGTGGAGTTCCAAACCTCGTAAAGATATTCTTTTGCAGAAAATTTACTACAACACGAGCATCATTAGTAAAGGTGGCAATGACTTCCACCCATTTCGAAACATAATCAACTGCTAATAAAATATAAGTGTACCCAAAAGAAGGGAGAAAGGGACCCATAAAATCAATACCCTACACATCAAATAATTCCACTTCTAAAATATTTGTGAGGGGTAATTCATGCCTTCTAGAAATATTTCCCATTCTTTGACACTTGTCACATGATTTCACTAAGGTATAACTATCTCTAAACAATTTAGGCCAATAAAAACCAGATTGTAGTACCACAGCAGAAGTTCGTGTGGCTCCAAAATGTCCTCCATAGGGTGAGGAATGATATTGTTCCAAAATTTAATTTGCCTCTTGCCCCGCCACACATCTCCAAATCACTTGATCGGCACAACGTTTGAAAACATAGGGATCATCCCACAAGTAGAACTTAACGTCATGAAAAAAAAAAAATTCTGATGTCGGTTCAATTCCGGAGGCATAGCACCACAAGACAAAAAATTAGCGAAATCAGCAAACCATGGAATAGAGGAACTTACCTCAAAGATCTGTTCATCTAGAAACAATTCCTTTATGTTGTCCTCCACTTTAACGTCTTCTAGCTCCAATCGCGACAAGTGATCAGCAACTTGATTTTCACTACCCTTTTTATCCTTGATCTCAAAATCAAACTCTTTTAAAAGTAGAATCCACCTTATCATGCATGGCTTAGCATCCTTTTTGCCAAACAAGTAGCGAATCGTTGCATGGTCAGTATAAACAACTACTTTAGTACCAATTAAATATGGACGAAATTTATTGTAGTGACCCTTACCCGGATCACCTACTAAACAGAACTTATGCATGCAATTAACTTAATTAAACAGATATCAGAATGAAACTGCGGAATCCATAAACAAATATACAATCCCAATAAAAGGAATCTGTAATTTATCAAATAATATACAACCAAATCGAATAGCTGCATAAACCCAAACAACAGTAGTAAAACCTAAACGAAGCTCCAGCTGGTCAACCACTGACTAGCCCCTCCTGGATCCACCCTCCTCGTCCAATCACAAACCTGCCCCATGGAATAGGGTGTCCAGAAAAAAATACAGAGTACGAGACGTGAGCATAAAACACTCAGTGCGAGAGTATGAGTATACATGCATGCAAAGTGAACTCCCTATAGACTCGAGGTCAAGGATCAGATAACAGAGACAGACCGGGCCCTGGTATGTAGCACGATGTGCCGTCGCTTCAGGAGGTGGCTCCCATACCGAGATAACCGTGGATACGCCGGACCCAAATCGATGGAAGTCCATCCACTAACAGGATAGGATACAACCCTACTAACAGACATCTCGAAAGAGATACAGCAAGATGCAAATGAATGCAGCATAATATCATGGCATATAATTCATGCAGTCACATAATACATGCATACTCAGTCAGGATATCTCGAACAGTACTTTCGTACCTCAAAACAGAGCAAGCTCTACCAACTCTAGGTCTACGCCTATAGTCTGCTCTACACTGCCAAATGATACTACTATCATTAAAGTGCTCTAAAAGCCTTAACTAAGCTATTGCATACTCCTAAATATTTATAGGAAGCAAAAGCTATACCTTCGTCCGTCGTTAGACCTTTGATGTCGATGTCTCCAGAACTTGGGCACAACTCCGCTACGACTACCGAATGCCTCGCCGACCTCCGGACCAAGCCTAAGAAGACTAGAACAGCTCCAAAAGGACTAGAATGGAAAGGAGAACTCGGAATTGGCAAATGAAAGTGAAGCCTCGGCCTTCTATTTATAGATAACGATCGAAACTTCCGATCCTTGATCGGAACGTCCGAACCCCGATTGGAACGTCCGATCCTGCCATCGGAGCTTCCGAAGATCCAGATCTGCCACGTGTCAAAATATCACTTGTTGACTCCGGATAGGGGTGATCGGAGCTTCCGGTCCTGATCGGAGCTTCCGATCTAGCCACACGTCATGCCTGACGTAATATTGATCGGAGCTTCCGATCCTGTTCGGAGCTTCCGATCCTGATCGGAGCTTTCGATCTCACCTTCGGAGCTTCCGAACTCTACCCAAGTAATTATGATCAATTCCTTAATTACTGATTTGGTTACGGGCTACTACATTCTCCCCCACTTAAGATATTTCGTCCTCGAAATCAGATCTTAAGTACCGAATGCAAATACAGAAATCAGAAACATTCTTTATTCAAATCAAACGTTTACAGAGTTTGCAACTGAATACAACTCAAAGAATGAAATCAAAACAACTCAGGATGGTCTTTACGCATCCTGTCCTCAAGCTCCCAAGTAGCTTCCTCAGTGCCTCGGCACTGCCACTGAACTAAAACCAAAGGAATGACTTTGTTTCGTAAAACCTTATCCTTATAATCCAGGATACGAAGGGGTTTTTCAACATAAGTCAAATCCTTATCTACCTGAACCTCAGACCGCTGCAGAATATGAGATTCATCCGCCACATACCTTCTCAACAGAGATACGTGGAACACGTCGTGAATACTGGATAGATGCGTTGGCAAAGCTAGTCGATAAGCCAAATCGCCAATGCTCTCCAAGATCTCAAACGGACCGATAAATCTGGGAGACAACTTGCCCTTAAGGCCAAATCTGAGAATCTTGCGGAAATGTGACACTCTCAGAAACACTTTCTCCCCGACCTCAAACTGCAAAGGCCTACGCTTGATATTAGCATAATTGGCCTGACGATCCTGTGCAGTCTTAATCCGTTTCTTGATTTGATCAACAATATCTATCGCCTGCTGGATAAACTCCGGTCCCTCAGCCTGTCTCTCCCCCACTTCTTCCCAGAAGAGTGGAGTACGACAACGTCGCCCATACAACGCCTCAAAAGGTGTCATCCCAATACTAGTGTGATAGATATTGTTGTAAGCGAACTCGACCAACGGCAAATGATCCTGCCAGGCTGAACCAAAATCCATGACGCACGCTCTAAGCATATCCTCTAAAGTACGGATAGTGCGCTCTGACTGACCATCAGTCTCCGGATGATAGGCTGTACTCAAACTGAGAGTAGTACCCATCGCACGCTGAACACTCCCCCAGAATCTAGAAGTAAACCTGGGGTCCCGATCACTGACAATGCTCACAGGCACTCCATGAAGTCGGACGATCTCCTGAATGTACATCCGTGCCATGCGATCCACAAAATACTCTCGGCTATAGGCAATGAAATGCGCTGACTTGGTGAGTCGGTCCACCACAACCCAGATAGCATCACAATTCTTCGGGGATATCGGCAAATGGGTCACAAAGTCCATTGTGATAAACTCCCCTTTCAATTCAGGAATAGGCAGACTGTGAAGCAATCCTCCAGGTCATCGGTGCTCTGCCTTGACCTGTTGACACACCAAACATCTCGAAACAAACTGATAAACACTGCGTTTCATTCCCTTCCACCAGAAACGAGTACGTAGATCCTTGTACATCTTGTTGCTCCCAGGATGAATACTCAACTTAGTGCGATGCGCCTGAGACAAAATCTCCTCTCGCAACTCTTCATCCTGAGGAATCACAAGCATACCTGACAAACACAGAAAGCCATCTGACTGATAATGAAATCCAGACGAGCTACCCTCGTTAGCTAGACGAGCTAAACGCTGGGTCTTTGAATCAGACATCTGAGCATCTCGGATCCGCGAATACAAGGCTGGCTCAGATAGTATCGCAAACATCTGGATACTCTGCATACCTTTCTTATGCTTGAAGGTATAACCTGAAGTACAACAGTCACTGATCGCACTAGTCATTGAACAAGTCAGAAGTGCGGATAGTCGCACCTTGCGACTCAAAGCATCAGCGGTGAGATTAGCAGCTCCCGGATGGTATTTAATCTCGCAATCATAGTCCTTAAGCAAGTCCATCCAACGTCTCTGCCTCATGTTCAACTCCGCCTAAGTGAACAAATACTTGAGACTCTTATGATCGGTGAAGATCTCAAATTTCTCGCCATACAGATAATGACGCCAGATCTTCAAAGAGAACACAATGGCTGCTAATTCCAAATCATGGACTGGGTAGTTGTCCTCGTGAAGCTTCAACTGTCTAGAAGCGTATGCGATCACATGCCCATTCTGAGCCAGAACACAACCTAAACCCTGAAGAGAAGCATCCGTGTAAACTACATACCCTCCAGATCCTGACGGTAATGCCAATACCGGCGCAAAAGTCAACCGCCGTTGAAGTTCACGGAAATTCTCCTCGCACTCGGAAGACCACTCGAAATCCACACCCTTGCGGGTAAGCTGCATCAACGGTCGAGCTAACTGAGAGAAGTTCAAAATGAAGCGACGATAATACCCTGCTAGACCCAGAAAACTACGGATCTCAGCAACTGTCGTCGGACGCGACCAATTAAGTACCGCTTCAATTTGCTTTGATCAACAGAAATTCCCTCCATGGATATGATATGGCCAAGAAAGACCACTCTATCCATCCAGAACTCACACTTGCTCAGCTTGGCGTACAACTGCTCATCTCGAAGAGTCTGTAGTACCAACCGTAAGTGAGAAACATGCTCTTCCGTATTACGTGAATACACTAAGATGTCGTCAATGAAGACCACGACAAACTTGTCCAAATACTCCCTGAAGACGCGGTTCATCAAATCCATGAATATAGCCGGCGCATTAGTCAAACCAAATGGCATCACTAGGAACTCGTAATGCCCATAACGAGTACGGAATGCAGTTTTGGCTACGTCCTGATCACGGACTATAGACTGATGATACCCAGATCTCAAGTCAATCTTGGAGTAAACTGACGTGCCCTCTAGCTGATCAAACAAGTCATCAATACGAGGCAACGGATACTTGTTCTTTACAGTGACTCGATTCAGCTGCCGATAGTCAATGCACAGCCGCATCGACCCATCCTTCTTCTTCACGAAGAGAACAGGAGCTCCCCAAGGAGACATACAAGGACGAATGTACCCCTTGTCCAAAAGATCCTGTAGCTGATTCTTCAACTCACGCATCTCTGACGGAGCCAGACGATACGGTGCTCTAGAAATAGGCGAAGTACCCGGCATCAACTCTATGCCAAACTCGACTTCCCTAGCAGGAGGAAAGCCCAGAATCTCATCAGGAAACAAATCTGGAAATTCATCCACAACAGGAATGCTCTCTATCCCAATACTCTCAGCGGACAAATCAACTGCATAGATAAGGTAGCCTTCCCCGCCGGACTCTAGAGATCGACAGGCTCTCAAAGCTGATACCAAAGGCATCGGGGGTCGCTCTCCCTCACCATAGAAAAACCAGCTCTCACTCCCCTCCGGATGAAAGCATACTAATCTCTGATAGCAGTCCACTGAAGCTCGATAGGTAGTCAACATATCTATTCCCAGAATGCAATCAAAGTCATCCATCGCCAGGACCATGAGATTCGCTAACAGAATGTTCCCTTCGAACTCTAAAGGACAACCCATCACTAGACGCTTAGCCAAAGCAGATTGGCCCGTCGGAGTAGAAATAGACATCACTACGTCTAGTGCAATGCATGGTAACTTATGCCTCTTAACAAAACGTGCAGAAATGAAGGAATGAGATGCACCAGTGTCAATAAGTACAAGAGCAGGTATACCATAAAGCAGAAATGTACCTGCGATGACTTTCTCATTCTCCTCCACAGCCTGATCATGTCTCAGGGCAAACACCTGGCCAGAAGCTCGTGGCTTCAAATGAGAACTCCCAGCAGACTATCCCTGCGACCTCTGCTGTATGGTGGCCTGAGAACCCGATCCTGAACCAGATCCAGAACCGCCTCCCCCAGACAGTGGACAATCCCTCCGGATGTGACCAGTCTCTCCACAACGGAAACAAGCTCCAGAAGCTCTACGGCACTTGTCGGATGGATGGTTCTTCCCACAGTGATCACACTTGTCCTTTTTACCGTAACGGACAACACCTCCAGAACCAGAGGAAGAAGAAGATGCTGACTTCTTGAAAGTTTGGGCACGGGGACACAAAGAACTAGCAGGTCTCGACAGAGAGAAAGACGTGTTCCACCGAATGCTGTCCTCCGCCTGGTGACAACGGCTCACCAAACCCTCGTAGGACATGTCGTCGCCAACCACCACACGGTCATGGATCTCAGGGTTAAGGCCCTGAAGGAACAGATTATACTTCATCTCTGAGCTATCAGAAATCTCGGGGCAATAGGATAGCAGATCAAAGAACCTCTGCTGATACTCATCAATAGACATGGCTCCCTGTCGTAGACTCAGTAGCTCGCCTGCCTTTGACTGACGGAGTGCAGGAGGAAAATACCGCTTTTGGAAAGCTGTGCGGAACTCGGCCCAGGTGGCCACTCCTCTCACCGCAACAAAAGGTGCAGAAGTAAACCTCCACCACCTGCGCGCATGCCCATCCAAAAGATAGCCAAGGGGCTCCACCTTCTACTCCTCGGTGCATTGAAAAGTCTGAAAAGTCGTCTCCATGCGGTCTAACCAGTTCTCCGCATCCTCCGGAGACTCACCTCCAACTAAGGGCTTAGGACCCATAGCTAAGAATCGACGCACAGTGAAACGCTCGTCATCATGATGACGATGACGCCGTTCTCGACGAGGCTCCCGGTCGGCATCACCCCAATGCCCACCAACACTGCCATGAGAACTCCGGTCTTCATGATTTGCCATCTACAAAAATACCTCAAAATGAGACTAAATCCCAAGAATTCTTTTGCATGCTCTGATACCATAAATGTAGTAACCCTTACCCGGATCACCTATTAAACAGAACTTATGCATGCAATTAACTTAATTAAACAGATATCAGAATGAAACTGCGGAATCCATAAAAAAATATACAATCCCAAGAAAAGGAATCTGTAATTTATCCAATAATATACAACCAAATCGAATAGCTGCATAAACCCAAACAACAGTAGTAAAACCTAAGCGAAGCTCCAGCTGGTCAACCACTGACTAGCCCCTCCTGGATCCACCCTCTACATCCAATCGCAAACCTGCCCCATGGAATAGGGTGTCCAGAAAAAAATACAGAGTACGAGATGTGAGCATAAAACGCTCAGTGCGAGAGTATGAGTTTACATGCATGCAAAGTGAACTCCCTATAGACTCGAGGTCAAGGATCAGATAACAGAGAAAGACCGGGCCCTGGTATGTAGCACGCTGTGCCGTCGCTTCAGGAGGTGGCTCCCATACCGAGATAATCGTGGATACGCCGGACCGAAATCGATGGAAGTCCATCCACTAACAGGATAGGATACAACCCTACTAACAGACATCTCAAAAGAGATACAGCTAGATGCAAATGAATGCAGCATAATATCATGGCATATAATTCATGCAGTCACATAATACATGCATACTCAGTCAGGATATCTCGAACAGTACTTTTGTACCTCAAAACAGAGCAAGCTCTACCAACTCTAGGTCCACGCCTATAGTCTGCTCTACACTGCCAAATGATACTACTATCATTAAAGTGCTCTAAAAGCCTTAACTAAGCGATTGCATACTCCTAAATATTTATAGGAAGCAAAAGCTATACCTTCGTCCGTCGTTAGCCCTTTGATGTCGATGTCTCCAGAACTTGGGCACAACTCCGCTACGACTACCGAACGCCTCGCCGACCTCCGGACCAAGCCTAAGAAGACTAGAACAGCTCCAAAAGGACTAGAATGGAAAGGAGAACTCGGAATTGGCAAATGAAAGTGAAGCCTCGGCCTTCTATTTATAGACAATGATCGGAACTTCCGATCCTTGATCGGAACGTCCGAACCTCGATCGGAACGTCCGATCCTGCCATCGGAGCTTTCGAAGATCCTGATCTGCCACGTGTCAAAATATCACTTGTTGACTCCGGATAGGGGTGATCGGAGCTTCCGGTCCTGATCGGAGCTTCCGATCGTGCCACACGTCATGCCTGACGTAATACCGATCGGAGCTTCCGATCCTGTTCGGAGCTTCCGATCCTGATCGGTGCTTTCGAACTCACCTTCGGAGCTTCCGAACTTTACCCAAGTAATTATGATTAATCCCTCAATTACTGATTTTGGTTATGGGCTACTACATTTATCAATAGCAAAAACTACTGCAAGCATCTGTTTTTCTGCAGTAGTATAGTTTTGCTGCGCGGCATCCATGGTGCGACTGGCGTAATAGATTTCTCTGAAAATCTTATCTCTCCTATGGCCTAATACAGCGCCCACTGCATAGTCACTAGCTTCGAACATAAGCTCAAAGGGCTCCTTTCAATCCGGCACAATCATGATGGGTGCGGTGGTCAACGCCGTCATGATCTTTTCAAAGGCCTGCAAACAATCATCATCAAAAATGAATGTAGAATCTTTTTCAAGTAAATTACACAAAGGTTTTGTGATTTTAGAAAAATCCTTGATGAAACGCCGATAAAACCCTGCATGGCCTAAAAAACTTCTGATGCCCTTGATATTCTTCGAAGGTGGAAGCTTCTCAATTGCAGCCACTTTGGCTCGATCCACCTCTAATCCATTGGATGTCACTTTGTGTCCAAGGACAATGCCCTCTTGAACCATAAAGTGACACTTCTCCCAGTTAATAACTAAATTCTTTTCCTGGCACCTCTGCAAAACAAGAGACAGATTATGCAAGCAATGATCAAAAGAGGTACCAAATACTGAAAAGTCATCCATAAAGACTTCCATCACTTCCTCCACCATATCTGCAAAATCGCCATCATACACCGCTGAAAAGTTGCAGGTGCATTACACAGTCCAAACGGCATCCTCCTGAAAGCAAACGTTCCATAGGGACATGTAAAAGTAATCTTCTCCTGATCCTCCGGTGCGATAGCAATTTGATTATAACCTGAATAACCATCTAAGAAGCACTAATAGCAATAACCAACAAGTCTATCAAGCATTTGATCAATGAAAGGAAGTGGAAAATGATCCTTACGAGTAGCTTTATTCAACTTCCTATAATCTATACAAACTCGTCAGCCAGTTACTGTACGTGTGGAGATTAACTCATTATTTTTGTTTTTAACCACGGTAATCCCACCCTTCTTAGGCACCACTTGAACAGGAGATACCCAACTACTGTCAGAAATAGCATAAATCACTCCCGCATTCAACAACTTTAAAACTTCTTTCTTAACTACTTCTTTCATGGCAGGATTCAACCGCCTATGATGATCAACATAAGGGGTATAAGACTCTTCCATCAAAATTTTATGCATGCAAATTGTTGGACTAATACCCTTAATGTCAGAAATTGAACATCCTAGAGCAGTTTTAAAATTTTTCAAAACTCGCAACAACTTATCTTTTTCTACAGCAGACAGGTGAGCAGAGATAATAACAGGACAAGTAGAATTTTCACCAAGGAATTCATAACATAAATGCGCAGGCAATTCTTTCAGATCATGAGTTTCAGTGGATACCTCTGGCGCACTATTTTCCAATGCTTCAGATTCCTTAGTACTCACCATTTTTTCTTTCGGGGCGCTGTCAAGGAATGATTTTTGTTCATGTAACTCCCAATCCTCTTCCTTATCAACCACCTCATCCGCCACCAAACATCTTTCGAGCGGATCAATAATTCCTGCACATGAAAAAGAATTATGAGAATCAACAATTTCAATACTTTTACTTGTACTTACCTCGTTTGGTCCCCTCATGGTGTGATAAATATTAAAAATCACAGCTTCACCACCAACTCGGAGTGTGAGCTCTCCCTTGTGGACATCGATCAGTGCTCGTGCAGTAGCTAAAAAAGGTCGCCCAAAGATCAAAGGAGTTTCTTCATCTTCATCCATGTCTAAAATCACAAAGTCTGCTGGAAATATAAACTTTGAGCCGGATTCGATTGAGTTGAATGTGATTATTGATGTTCTATTCTTCTTGTAGTGACCCTGCATGGAATCACCTACTAACTGGCAACTAATAGCATGCATTAAACTTAATAAAGCAAGAAACTGTCTAAAACATGCGGAAACATAATCCATAATTTACGTATCAGCTTAGTAAAACATATCCAGGATTAATACTGTAGTGATACAACCATATCGAAAATCTCAAAATAAACCTGTCTAAAACATTTATACAACTAAACAAATCCCAATGTATAAAATCCCACTGAAAAGCTCTGGCTCCCTAATCCTGCCTCGAACCACCAGCTCCGTCCATCCTGCGACCTTCCATGGAATAGGGTGTCCAAGATAATAACTAGGACGTGAGCGCTAACGGCCAGTACATAAATAAGAGTAAACATATAAATATGATGCATGCAACATGATGACTGGTACAGGGTCATCTGAAAAGTCATGCTCAGTACCGGCGCCACATGAGTGCTGCCACCGCACTGATCAACCTCTGGGTGAAACCACACTCGTCTAGTACACCATAGTAGTCAGACATACTTGTACCCACCATCGCAGTACTCTCAGTGACAGACTATCGAGTATAGAGCTGGGCGGCTGTAGCGACCCAACCCGGATCCACTACCTAATCAGAGTTAAGAGCATAATTAAGCATGCATTAAATAAAATCGCTGCGGAAGACTTAAATACAAGCAGACCGGCATAATACAACCGGCTAACAAACTCGATTTATACAACCCAATCGAATTACTTAGATAAAAACCTACAGCTAAATACTGCTATCTTCAAGGTCGCTGGCTCCTCCAGGCTCCTGGTGCTCAATCCTGCACCTACACCTACCCCGTCGAAATAGGGTATCCAGATACACAAAAAATACTGGACGTGAGCTCTAAGTTCAATACGAAAGCACGGATAAACATACAAATATGATGCATGCAAATGACAGGGTATCCATATCTGGGATAACTGTATACGAACTACTCAGACTGGCGCCTGGGATATAAGCTCGTCACATCGGGGTAGCTAACCACTGTGTGCGACCACTCATTCCTGAATCATGGACACGGACCACGGAGTCCTTCAGGTATCAGTACCTAAGGGTACTCGATATCAAACGTCCTAACAGGGCTGAGCAACCCTAACTGGCTCATCTCGAAAGATATACAGATGTACAGGCACAAGATGATATGCACATGCTGCATAACAATAATAACATGCAGACACATAAATGCAACATATAAGCATGCATATCCGCTGGCAATCTCAGTCAGTACTTACGTACCTTTCTAAGGCAGTCCTAGTAGTCCCACTCTAGGTTCCAAGCCTATCATCAAGTCTACAATGCAAATACCCATGCATCATTCAATAAGCGCTAAAAGCCTTAACTAAGCTATTGTATACTCCTAAATAATTTAAGGAGACCATAGCTATACCTACGTCCGTCGTCAGCCCACTGATGGCGACTATCCCGCAACTAGGGCATTCCCCTGCTGCAAATCCACAGCCTCAAATACGGCTCTACAACACGATCACTGCTTCGCTACTATGTCAGACACTGTCTGACTATACTAAAACAAATATCCTACTCCAACTCTAGAATAAGAGTACCCAAAGCCTTAAAATAGGACCACGAGGGCGAAGGAGAGAATTCGGAATTGGCAAGAAATTAATGCCTCGGACCTTATATTTATAGGCATCGATCGGAACCTACGATCCTCGATCGGAACATCCGATCCTTGATCGGAACGTCCGATCCTGCCATCGGAGCTTCCGAACATCCTTATCTGCCACATGTCAAAATCTCACTGGTTGACTTTGGATAGGGGTGATCGGAGCTTCCGATCCTGTTCGGAGCTTCCGATCAACCACACGTCATGGATGACGTAATTCGATCGGAGCTTCCGATCGTTCATCGGAGCTTCCGATCACCTTCGGAGCATCCGATCCTAACTTCGGAGCTTCCGATCTGTCTGATCCTCCGAACCATTTTTGATCATTTTGGGTCTATTTTCGGGATCCGTTAATCCATTTAGAAGTCTCCTTAATCACGTTTTACTAAATATAACATGATCAAACGATAATTACTCATTATCGTTAATTCTGGATATGGGCCACTACAGCGGCTCTATAATTAGGTATAACAAGGTATAGGCTCAAAGTGTATGTGCACATGATATATGAATATATAAAGCTGTAAAACATACATCATGTCACATAATAATGCCAAATAAATTGAACATATAAACATGTATACTCGCTGGTAATCTCAGTCAATGTGTACGTACCTCTAGGCTAGTTCGAGTCTAATAGGATCCTAGGTTCTAAGCCTATATTAAAAAGTTCACCGTATCACTACACAAGTTTTATAAGCCTTAAATAAGCTAATAAGTATTCCCAAAACTTAAATAGATTCCTGGACCATACCTTTGTCCGTAGTAAGCCCTTTAAAGTTGCTAGTCCCGGATGACTATAACCACACCTTGGTTATTCCAGAACATCTATAATTACCGATAGGGCCCTCAAGTGTATGTCTCATACTATATAACTGAAGAAGGAAACTCGGGAATTCATATCAAATTATGACTCCTAAGAGCCCTATTTATAGGAAAATTTGTGATCAAGTTCGGACCCTCCGAACTCAGGTTCGGATCGTCTGATCCAGCTCACTGCCTGCATGCAAGAAACGCCGAGTTTCGACCATCTGATCACCACTTCGGGCCGTCCGAAGTGTTCTAAATCCAACACTTGTCAAAATCAATGGCTGAGTAATCTTGCCTACTTGCATAAGGTAGTTCGGGCCGTCCGATCCTGGTTCGGACCGCCCAAATGTGCCTTAACTCCAAAGTCAACATGCCCTTCTTCGGAGCCCCCGGCTTGCTAAGTTCGGATCGTCCGAAGTCCTCTTCGGACCGTCCAAACTGGCCAAAACTTTGGAGGTCCAATTCTTAATTCTGAATTCCAATTAAACCCTGAAATTGGTTAATTACTAACCCTTAATCATGTTTAACATATTATTATCTTAAAATAGAATCTAAGTTACTACACTTCTTCTTTCAGACTTTCGTGAACATCGTAGGGCTCAGAGTTTTCAGAGTTTAAATCGCTAGTGAGTTGACGAGGATCGGTAATGAGTTTTACCTAGTTTGGTTGAATGAGTTTGAATTGGATATTGATTTATTCCTTATCATTGAATTACAGATTTGGAGCACCTTTGAATCGAATAAGGAATAAGCTAACATCGATCTAATGGGATTGAATACTGGAGAATGATTCGAAGCTCGAGTTTCCCCTAAACCACATACTTGCATGTTATTTGATTTTGAATGGGTTTTTCTTGACTATATGCTCTTATGTGAATTCATGAATTTAGTGGAAAGCATATCGAAGTGTAATTGCATTCATATTGAGCCTTTACCTTTATTTGAAAGGGCAGAATCGCCCGAATACGAATTATACGTTTTGGGGACTATAACTGAGTGGCCTGGGTCGTGGATTTCGCCCAGAGTTCAAAATACTCTTTATATGTTGCTCTAATTCTATAGGGTAGAGATAAGTGACCCCAGCCCTATCGGGGGAGTCGGTAGTAAGTCATGAAATCTTGGCCTCGGGATCCCCACCGAACGAACGAATGTCCTTTTGATTATCTGATTTTGATAATCCCAAATTTTAAAGAAATGAATCTCATTTTTAGCATTATTGAATCTTATATATTTCATATCATGATATTGATATGCTAATTTTTATTGCATGTTCTGTTGCTTTTACTGTGATTTATTCTCATCGGAGTTATCCGACTGTTGCTTTGTTTTGTATGTGTACTTGGCGGCAGGTGGGGCGGGATCGAGTCAGAGACGACAGGGATAAATCAAGAATGAGGAATAGAAGTGGGCTTTGGTTTAGAAGTTGAAAAGCATTCCAATTTAGTTTATGTTTTGAGAGCATTTTTATAACTCGAACTACGTTTGATTTTGGTTGTATCGAATATTCGAATATTGAGGTTTATTTGTTGTCGTTTCATGTAAATTTACCTCGTTTTGTATTTATTAGATTTGGAGTTGAAGTATTTGAGGAAGAGCAAAATCTGGATTTGAGACAGGGTTGGGCTCGCTCGATCGGTTGAGTTTTACCGATCGAGCGAGGAGTCCTGCTTCTGCGGGACAGGGTTTTTCTCAATCGATAGGTAACTTTGTACCGATCGAGCAAGATTCCCTATAGGATGTTTGACAGGGATTTGCTTGCTCGATCGGTTGAGTTCTACCGATCGAGCGAGCACTGTTTACCTGGTAAAATAAATATTTTTTTTTGGATTTATCTCTTGGATCTTGTATGCTTATAGATTTTTTTATCCGCGTTTAGAAGTTTAGGATCGAGGTCTCACATTCAGTGGGATCAAAGCGATAAGTTCTTGGACTTTTAGAAGTGAGCGAGGTAGATCGAGTCCGCTTGACTTGAATTTTTGCTTGTGATTGAACTCCTTATTTGATTATTCGAATTCCATGTGAGCATGTTTTATTATCTGGTGAATGACTGAATTACATGATTATGTGATCAGTTTCTAAATCATGATTTACTTGAGATATCAATTGCTTGGATTCCTGGATCGAATTAGAAACTTCTCGAGATGGTTGAATTATTCGAGAAAGAGGTTTTGGGCGTCGAATGTAATTGTTGAAATTGAATTATCTGCGTCCTAACCCTTTAATTATCAGTTATGGCCCCTCGGAGAGTGTTGAATAGGAACCACCACCAATTATTCCTCCGAATGAGAATCCGTCGGCAGTCACTCCTTTGAACGAACAGGGTAGTACAGTGACAGATGAGATGGATGTCACAGCTACGCCAATGGAGACCTTATTGAAGAGGTTCCAATCCTCCCGACCCCCGATTCTGAAGGGTATGGAGAATCCAGTTGACTGTGAGAGCTGGTTGGAGGATATAGATCAGCTTTTTGATTCTCTCGACTACTCTAACGACCGCAGAACCCGGTTGGTTATTTATCAGCTGCAGGGTGTTTCTAAGAACTGGTGGATCACGACAAAGAGAGCCATTGATAATCGAGTTACGACTATTAATTGGAATCTTTTCAAATCTGAGTTTTATAAGCGGTTTTTCCCAGTTTCATACAGAAAGGATAAGGGTGCCGAGTTTGCTAATCTGAAACAAGGGAACTTGAATATTGAGGATTATGTTACCAATTTTGACAACTTAATGAGGTTCGCACCGCACATTGCTATCAATGAGGAAGAAAAAGCCGATCAGTTCATCAAAGGCTTGAATCCTGATATCTTTACTCTTGTGAATACTGGGAGGCCCAATAATTTTGCGGATGCAATGGATCAGGACAAGGGTCTTGAGACAGGACTGATGAGGCAGAGGGGGAATCAGTTTGCACCTCAGCAACAGCAAAGACAGTTTCTGAAAACCGCAGAACCCGGTGGGTTATTTATCAGCTGCAGGGTGTTTTTAAGAACTGGTGGATCACGACAAAGAGAGCCATTGATAATCGAGGTACGACTATTAACTGGAATCTTTTCAAATCTGAGTTTTATAAGCGGTTTTTCCCAGTTTCGTATAGAAAGGATAAGGGTGCCGAGTTTGCTAATCTGAAACAAGGGAACTTGAATATTGAGGACTATGTTACCAATTTTGACAACTTAATGAGGTTCGCACCGCACATTGCTAACAATGAGGAAGAAAAATCCGATCAGTTCATCAACGGCTTGAATCCTGATATCTTTACTCTTGTGAATATTGGGAGGCCCAATAATGTTGCGGATGCAATGGATCAGGCCAAGGGTGCTGAGACATGACTGATGAGGCAGAGGGGGAATCAGTTTTCACCTCAGCAATAGCTGAGACAGTTTCAAGCACAACCATCTCAGTTTCAGAACCAACCACTGAGGTATGAAGGAGGTAGCAGTAGCAATAACTTAATAGATCAATTCCGACCAAAGGGTAAGTAGTTTAAGAAGCCAGGGAATAGTTTTTCGAGTTCCAGTGGCTCGAAGCAATTTGGCTCTGGCCAAAGTTCTGGTTATTCAGATATTTCTTGCAGAAGGTGCGAAGGTCACACCATATTGATCAATGCCAAGGAATAACTTGTAGCTGCAATATCTGTTATAAAACTAGACACTATGCCAGAGTGTGTCCTCAGAAGGGTTCTTACCAAGCTCAGATTGGGATTTCTTCTAGACCAACAGCTCCGTCCAAGAGGCAAGCTTCTGCGGTTCACTATTTTCAGCCACAACAGCAAAATCGACAGAGACATAACCAGAATGCGAATCAACCTTCGAGGCCTCAGACATGAGTCTTTGCTTTGACTGAGGATCAGGCTCAGGCTGCACCCGATGATGTTATTGTAGATAACTGTTCCATTTTTGGTTATTCTGCTCATGTATTGATAGATACTGGTGCTTCTCATTCCTTTATCTCTAAGAAATTTGTGCTGATGCATGCTTTGATTACTGAGACTTTTCCTGTCTGTTACTTCACCTTTGGGTGGAGGAATTGTTTCTGTGAGATTAATCAGGAACTGTGAACTGCGATTTGATGAGAATGTGATTGAATTTGATTGTATAGTACTTGGATTATCCGATTTCGATTGCATTGTTGGTATAGATGGTTGACCAAGTACAGGGCTACAGTCGATTGTTTTCAGAAGGTGGTCAGATTTTGACTCGAGATGGCAGATGAGTGAAAATTATTTGGTAAGGGTTCTCGATCCAAAATTCCTTTGATATATATGTTATCGATGACTCGTTTATTACAAAACTGTGCAAAGGGATTTTTGGTTTATGTAGTTGATGTACTGAAATCTAGCCCCGAATTGGTAGATACCAGTGGTTAGAGAGTTTGCTGATGTCTTTCCAGACAAGATTCCTGGATTGCCTCCTATTCGTGAGATAGAATTCAACATAGAATTAATGACTGGTATGCAACCAACTTCTAAAGCCCCTTACCGAATGGCTCTTGTTGAGCTGAAAGAATTAAAAGATCAGTGGGAAGATTTGATCGCCAAGGGATACATTCGACCTAGTGTGTCGCCTTGGGGTGCCCCTGTTTTGTTTGTGAGAAAGAAAGATGAATCTATGCGGCTCTGTATTGATTACGGCCAATTGAACCAAACGACGGTAAAGAATAGGTATCCATTTCCTCGAATAGATGACCTTTTCGATCAACTGTAGGGTTCTTCTATCTATTCGAATATTGATTTTAGGTCGGGATATCATCATTTGAGGGTTCGTGAAGACGATGTGCCTAAGACTGCTTTCAGAACGAGGTATGGCCTTTTTGAATTCATTGTCATGCCGTTCGATTTAACTAATTCTCCAGCAGTTTTTATGGGTTTGATGAACCATATCTTTCAACGTTATTTGGATGAGTTTGTTATTATTTTCATCGATGATATTCTTATCTATTCGAAGAGCAATACTGACCATGCAGATCTCTTGAGGATCGTCTTGCAGATTTTGTGAACAAAACAGTTGTATGCCAAGCTGTATAAGTGCAAGTTGTGGTTGGACCGAGTGGTCTTTCTTGGTCATATTATATCTCGCAGTGGGATTTCTGTCGATCCCAGCAAGATCAAAGCAGTTATGAACTGGCATAGACCGACATCTGTCCCCGAAATTTGATGTTTTATGGGATTAGCTGGCTATTATCGACGATTCATCAAAATTTTCTCATCTATTAAGAATCCAATTACGCAGCTAACTCAGAAGAATGCACCTTTTGTATGGTCAGAGGCTTGTGAGGCAAGCTTTGTTGAGTTGAAGAAGAGGATGACCAGTGCACCAGTGTTCTCTATTCCTTCAGGTACTGATGGTTATTCTATTTATTGTTATGCATCTCATCTAGGTCTAGGATGCGTTCTTATGCAAAGGAAGCATATGATAGCTTATGCATCGAGGCAGCTGAAGCCACACGAGACTCGATATCCGATTCATGACCTTGAGCTTGAGGCGATTGTTTTTTCCTTGAAGATCTGGTGTCACTATCTTTATGGTGAGTCTTTCAAGATTTTTTCTGATCATAAAAGCCTTAAGTATTTGTTTTCACAGTCTGAACTGAACATGAGACGGAGGAGATGGTTAGACTTACTAAAGGATTTTGACTGTGAGATCAAATATTATCCGGGAAAATCGAATGCAGCCACTGATGCATTGAGCAGAAAGCTTTGTACTTTATCTCTGTCTACTATCGATGTTTCTAGATTGATCAACGACTGTTGCACTTCTGGTTTGGAGTTTATGACTGATAGGAGATCTATCTAAGTTTTTGATATTCAAGCCAAGTCAGAATTAATTGTGATGATCAAAGAAGCACAGAAGTCTGATCCGAGCATTCAAAATTCGGTAGAGAAAGTCAGATCTGGACATCAGTCTGAGTTTCAGGTCAGGGATGAGGTCTTGTTTGTGAATAACCGTATTGTTGTGCCTGATAATTCTGAGTTGAGACATCGTATTCTTTGAGAGGCACATTGCATTCGGTTCAGTGTTCATCCAAGTGGCCGTAAGATGTATAATGATTTGAAGAATCAGTTCTGGTGGAAGCTGATGAAGAGAGATGTCACGAGATTTGTATTTCAATGTTTGAATTGTCAACAAGTGAAAGCCAAGAGAAAGAGACCGGGTGGTATACTGCACATTTTATCTATCCCTGAATGGAAATGGGATCATATCTCGATGGATTTTGTCACAAAACTACCACGATCTGTCCGAGGTTGCAATGTTGTTTGGGTAGTGATCGACCGACTGACGAAATCTGCTTGTTTCATTCCGTACCGAATGACGTATCGTCACGATTAAATGGCCGAGTTGTATGTCAGTAATGTTGTGAGATTGCACGGATTGTCAAAGTCGATTGTTTCTGATCGAGATCCTCGATTTACTTCTCATTTTTGGCACAGTCTTCAAGAGGCTCTTGGAACTCGATTGCATTTGAGTACTGCATATCATCCTCAGACTGACGAACAGTCTGAGCGAACAATTCAGACCTTGGAGGATATGCTGCGAGCAGTGGTGCTTGATTTTGGCACTAGTTGGCAAGATTCCTTACCTCTTGTCGAGTTTTCTTACAACAACAGTTTCTATGCGAGTATCGGTATGACACCTTTCGAAGCATTGTACGGTAAGAAGTGCTGATCTCATTTGTATTGGGACGATGTGTCTGAGTCACCTGAATTGGGACCAGATATGATTTGAGATATTTCTGAGCAGGAGAAGATTATCCAGTCGAGAATGAAGATATCTCAGGAATGACAGGAAAATTATGTGAATATCAGACGTAGACCTCTGAGTTTTGATCAGTGAGATCGAGCATTCTTGAATATTTCTCCTTTCAGAGGCACTGTTAGATTTGAAAAGAGAGAGAAGTTATCTCCGAGATTCATCGGACCGTATGAGATTCTCGAGAAGTTAGGTGATCTTGCCTATAGACTAGCTCTTCCTCCATCTTTATCTGGTATTCACGACGTTTTCCACGTCTCTATGTTGCGGAAATATCATCCAGATCCTTTTCATGTTCTTCAGCCAGATGAGGCAGAACTCGATGAGACGTTGAGCTACTTCAAAAGACCGATTTAGATTCCCAACCGCAAAGAAAAGCAGCACAGAACCAAGTCGATTCCATTAGTAAAAGTGCAATGGAGCCGGCATGGAGTCGAGAAAGAAACTTGGGAGACAGAGTCTGATATGAGACAGCGGTTTCCAGAACTATTTTGATGATGTGCGTTCTTATTTCAGTTTCTTGATTCCTTATTATCTATCTTATGAGTGGTTTTTATTTGATTTCGAGGACGAAATCAATTCTTAGAGGGGGGGAATTGTAACGCCCCAAATTTATCTTAATTGAATTTATTTGAGATAATCAGAGATTATAGAAGTCGAGGACCCATTAATTTTTGATCAGGATTGAATTGAAATTTTCAAAATTTTCAGGGACTAAAATGCAAATATTGAATTTGTTAGATATTTAAGGCATCTGACTTCATTCCTCTTTCACTTCATCTCTCCCACATGCCTTCTTCCTCCATTATTGAAGCAAAACATGTCTTTGAGCTTTGGATTTCTCGTTTTGCTCGATCCGTCCGATAGAAACTAAATCTGAAGGTGGTTTCGCGATCACAACATTGAGAGCTCCGTTCTGAAATAAGATTCATTTATTTTTGCGGTGTTTGAATTTTTGAAGGTTTTTAGAATCGAATTATATTTGGAGATGTTGTTCTCAAGCTAGTAATTATCGTTTATTCTCAGTCGGATCGGAAATAGAACGTCGTTCGGATTTGTTATGAATTTTTGAAGTTTTGTTCGAAAATGGAGTTTTGTGATTTGTTAGTATTGAATTGTTATTGATGATTTAGTATTGGTGTGAGTTGGTTTCGATATTGTACTGTTGTCAGTGATTTTGGTTGATCAGAATATAGCTGTTATGCCGTCGGTTTGAGTTTTTGGAATATCGTTGGTTTGAAATGTTTGAGCTAGATTCTGTAGTAACCCAGATTCCATTTTAAGATAATGATATGTTAAACATGATTAAGGGTTAGTAATTAACCAATTCCAGGGCATAATTGGACTTCAGAATTACCAGATGAATCGCTGCATATAAGGGTGATAGCCAAGTTCCACTTTCCATGCTATGATATGGCATATAATTTTAAATGTGGCAAAACATGATTAAGGAGTCCTTATTTGGTAAAAATAAGTGGAAAATCATCTCCGGAACGTCCGAAAATGGTAGGAAGGGTCCTGAGGGTCTCGGACAGTTCGGAGGCACCGAAATGAGTTCGGACCATCCGAACTCAAATACAAAGTTCGGAGGATCCGAACCTGGGCTCCGAACTCAGCCATTTCGGAGGCTCCGAACTCCCCCAGACAGCAATGCTAGAAGACTAATCCGTGATTTTTGTCAAGTGTCATACATGCTGGTTCGGAGGGTCCGAACCCAGTTCGGAGGCTCCAAACTCCGACAGATTTTTGGCTATAAATAGGGCTCTTCGGAGTCATAATTTGAAATACAAATTCCCGAGGTTCTTTCTTCAGTTATATAGTGTGAGTTATACACTTGAGGGCCCTATCGGTTATAATAGAGGTTCTGGAATAACCAAGGAGTGGTTATAGTCATCCGGGACTAGCGACTCCAAAGGGCTATCTACGGACGAAGGTATGGTTCGGGAATCTATTTAAGTTTTGGGAGTACTTATTAGCTTAGTTAAGGCTTATAGAATTCATGTAGTGATACGGTGAACTTTTGAATATAGGCTTGGAACCTAGGATCCTACTATACTTGAACTAGCCTAGAGGTACGTACACATTGACTGAGATTTCCAGCGAGTATACATGTTTATATATTGCATTTATTTGGCATTATTATATGGCATGATATATGATTTACCGCTTTCTATATTTATATGTCATGTGCATATACACGTTGAGCCTATACCTTATTATACCTGACTATAGAGCCGCTCAGCTCTATATTCGATAGTCTGTCACTGAGAGTACCGCGACGGCGGGGGCATTTATGTCTGTCTACTCTGGTGTACTTGACGAGTGTGGTTGCACCCAGAGGTTGATCCGTGCGGTGGAAGCACTCATGTGGCGCCGGTACTGAGCATGACTTTTCAGATGACCCTTTACCAGTCATCATGTTGCATGCATCATATTTATACGTGTACTCATGTTTATGTACTGGGCGTTAGCGCTCACATCCTAGTTGTTATCTTGGACACCCTATTCCATGGGGCAGGTCGCATGATGGACGGAGCTGGTAGTTCAAGGCAGGACTAGAGAGCAGGAGCCTTGAGGAGTTTATTATACAGCAGGATTTGATATAGCTGTATAATGTTTACTTTTAAGTTTTTGATATGGTTGTATCACTATAGATTTAAGCATGGATTATGTTACTAAGATGATATGTAAATTATGGTTAAGTTTTCGCATGTTTTTACTCTGTTAAGTATTTTGATGTATTAAGTTTAATGCATGCTATTAGTTGCCAGTTAGTTGGTGATTCCATGCAGGGTCACTACAGATTCGATTGAGTTGAATGTAATTATTGATGTTCTATTCTTCTTCTTTCAGACTTTCATGAACCTCGTAGGGCTCAGAGTTTTCAGAGTTTGAATCGATAGCGAGTTGACGAGGATCGGTAATGAGTTTTACCTAGTTTGGTTGAATGAGTTTGAATTGGATATTGATTTATTCCTGATCATTGAATTACAGATTTGGAGCACCTTTGAATCGAATAAGGTATAAGCTAACATCGATCGAATGAGATTGAATACTCGAGAATGATTCAAAGCTCGAGTTTCCCCTAAACCACATACTTGCATGTTATTTGATTTTGAATTGGTTTTTCTTGACTATATGCTCTTATGTGAATTCATAAATTTATTGTAATGCATATCGAAGTGTAATTGCATTCATATTGAGCCTTTACCTTTATTTGAAAGGGCAGAACCGCCCGAATACGAATTAGACGTTTTGGGGACTATAACTGAGTGGCTTGGGTCGTGGATTTTGCCCACAGTTCAGAATATTCTTTATATGTTGCTCAAAGTCTAGAGGATAGAGATAAGTGACCCCAACCCGATCGGGGGAGTCGGTGGTAAGTCATGAGATCTTGGCCTCGGGATCCCAACCGAACGAATGAATGTCCTTTTTGATTATCTGATTTTGATAATCCCAAATTTTAAATACTTGCATCTCATTTTTAGCATTATTGAATCTTATGTATGTCATATTATGATATTGATATGCTAATTGTTATTGCATGTTTTGTTGCTTTTACTGGGATTTATTTTCACCGGAGTTATCCGGCTGTTGCTTTGTTTTGTATGTGTACTTGGCGACGGGTGGGGCAAAATCAAGTCAGAGACGACAGGGATAAATCGAGAATGAGAAAAAGAAGTGGAACTTTGGTTTAGAAGTTGAAAAGCATGCAATTCTAGTTTATGTTTTGAGAGCATTTTTAGAACTCGAACTACGTTTGATTTTGGTTGTATCGAATATTCGAATATTGAGGTTTATTTGTTGTCGTTTCATGTAACTTTACCTCGTTTTGTATTGATTATATTTGGAGTTGAAGTATTTGAGGAAGAGAAAAATCTGGATTTGAGACAGGGTTGGGCTCGCTCGATCGGTTGAGTTTTCTCGCTCGATCGGTAACTTTGTACCGATCAAGCGAGATTCCCTGTAGGATGTTTGACAGGGATTTGCTCGCTCGATTGGTTGAGTTCTACCGATCGAGCGAGCACTGTTCTCCTGGTAAAATAATATTTTTTTTATTTGGATTTATCTCTTGGATCTTGCATGCTTATAGATTGTTTTATCCGCGTTTAGAATTTTGGGATCAAGGTCTCTTAACTGGCATAGGGTTGCGCTTCTTCTCTGTCTATTTATCAACTCCTACAGTCCACAGTACTTGGTATATTCCATCATTTTTTCCCAATGAAACCCATCATCACTTGGAAACAACCCAACAAAGTCTAAATTAGCTGGTCTAGAAAAACTGCCCAGATCAAATCATACAAACTGGTATAAATCATTTCCTTGATGAAACACATCATTCCTGGCACAAACCTCAAAGTCAATAAATTATCCAACATTTTATGGAAACGCCTAGAACTAATCATGTCAAGTTCTTACAATAAGACTACTCAATCAATCCAAACACAGGAAAGTAAATCAAAATGCTTGAACCACATACTCAGGTTCTGTACAATTCTTATTACAATCCCAAAATAACAATACACAACAACCAAATAAAATTAGATAAACCCATAAAGACTCATCCATCGAAATCACCTAGGGTATCTTCATCTATTATAGACTGAGTCTGAGCTCCCTGCAAATCATACATCTGACCCTGCATTCGAGACTACTGACCACCTCCACGATGCAGGCCCTGGGTCCTCTGCTATACTGACGCCTCAGACGATCTACTAACCTGAGATTCAATCCTAGATTCTTGAACACTCTCTCATCCGCGCATGGGACAATCCATCTTGAAGTGATCCACATTTACACAGATAAAACAAGCTTCAGAAGCAGCTCGACAATGCTCAGTGAGATTATCTCTCTTACAATGATCACACTGCAACTTCTTCTTGCCCGAGTGACGAGTCTCACCAGATCCCGCAGATGAAGAAGATCTAGACATATTAAACGACTGCCCTCTCAGCGCCAACATACTTGGAGTCCCACCCGTCTGTAAAGACTTCTATCTCTGGATGTTGATTTCTTCTTGACGACACCGATTCACCAAGCTCTCATAAGAGGTAGGATTATCGCACACAGACACACGATCAAATATCCCCTGATTCAATCCATGAAGAAAATGATCATACTTCGTTGTGGATCGAACTCTCACTGATTTGGGGACAAAAAGGCAACAAGTCGATGAACTTCTGCTGGTATTCATCAATCAACAAATCTCCCTACTTCAAGCTCAATAATTCCATTGCTCCTGCCTAACGGAGAGCTGGAGGAAAATGCAAGTCTATGAATGCCTTGCGAAAATCTGCCTAAGTAACACGCCCTTGCATAGTCAAAATAGATGCAGACGCATATCTCCACCATTTGCGAGCTCTACCCTCTAGAAGACACTCTGCGCCCTCCATCTACTGCTTCTCCGAGAAACCAAAAGACCGAAAACAATGCTCCATCCGCTCTAGACAATCTTCGGAAACTTCCAGGATCTCACAGCCAACCAACGGCTTAGGTCCTATATGGAGAAACATACTCAAATCAAACCTGAGACGATCATCTTGATGATGACGATCTTGGGGATGCCTATGAGCTTCATCTCCCCAATGCCCATCACTGCTATCACCATCACGACCAGCCATCACTATACAAAGATAACCCAAATTAACCGAAATATACTAGAACAAAATCCCAAAGATTCCTATTGCATGCTCAGATACCATAAATGTAGTGACCCGCTCTGTGATCACCTACTAATAAGAAAACTTAATCATGCATGTAAACTTAAACAAAATAATCAGAGTTAAACTGTGGAACTAAATCAAATTTCTGAACCGGAAGAATACAACCGGTAAATAAATCCAATAATACAACCTAATCGAAAGACAATAAATACCGAATAAAATATTAATCTAAAACCCTCTAGTGACCCCTGCTACCAAGCCCTGGTCACCGACCAACCACTGATCTCGCTCCTGGAACACCTGCAAACCTACCCCGCCAAATGGGGTGTCCGAGATAAAAGCAAGGACGTGAGCGCTAACTCCCAGTACTTAATGTATCGAATATACAAGTTTATAAGATGCATGCAACATGAAATATGAATTCTCGGACAAATTCGGATCATATCTGGAAATAATGCTCAGAACATAGGCGTCTCCAGTATGCGCACGCTGCTCCAAAGATTCAGTGGGTTCCACAATCCGATCTCGAACATAGAACTGCCCTGGGTAAACCACACACACTACCCCTTCGGTCCAATGGGTGTCACATGGTACTCGATCGTATAATAAAACAATCTTAGGGTTGAGCGATAACAGACTCAACATGATATGAAAATACCGCATACAAATCATGAATAGTATATCATGCATCTCATGACAAATAGTAATGCAACACAAAATCATGCAACAAATTAACATGTATATTCAGCTGGTTATCTCATTCTGTACTTACGTAACTCTAAAAAGGCAGTCCTATGATCAACACTCTAGGATTTAAGCTTGCAAGCCAATATTTACCAAGTCACTATTACTGAACTAAAAACCTTAACTAGGCTAATAGCTACTCCCAAAATCTAATCAGAGTCTAGATTTATATCTTCGTCCGTCGTCAGCCCGTAGATGTCGAATGCCCCAGAACTTGGGCACAACTATGGTACGACTCCGAGACACCTCGCCAATGCTCGCCCCTAGCCAAATATGGCTGGAAAACCACTATAACTACCTAGAATCGAGGGACAGAGTTTTTGAATTGGTGATCAAAATGTGATCTCGGGCCCTATATTTATAGGACGCAATCGGAGCTTCCGATCATCCTGATGATGACGATCTCGGGGATGCCTATGAGCCTCATCTTCGAAACTCCCATCACTGCTATCGCCATCACGACCAGCCATCACTCTACAATGATAACCCAAATTAACCAAATTATACTAGAACTAAATCCCAAAAAATCCTATTGCATGCTCTGATACCATAAATGTAGTGACCTGCTCCGTGATTACCTACTAATCAAGATAGAAAAATCTTGCTCAAACAATAAGCGTCGTGGTATGTAGCATGGTGGGCCATCACATCAAGAGGTACTCCCATACCATAAGAATAAGTTGATAAAAGTAACCAGACCCGAATCCACAGAATCCATCCACAATAACTCGGGGCTGAGCAATCCATCTACTAGTAATATAAAGGTATATGCTCAAAATGATAATGCGTGTGGAAGTTATAACCGTGGCATAATAAATGAACTTAATCCATGCCATATAAATTAAATCATGCAAACATAGAACATGTATACTCAACCAGGATATATCAGATAGTATGTTCATACCTCTATTAAGCAACTCAAGAAACCTAAAATCACTGGCTCACTAGTCCAAGCTTATAAGCGGATTATCATCATATCATCACTTATTGTCTACTACAAATCTTAACTAGAATAATAGCAACATATAGAAGATAATCAGAGTCTTGAATTTATACCTGCGTCCGTTATAAGCCTTTGATGCAATGACCTCAAAACCTAGGCACAACTTCTCTATGATTTCGGTAGCACCTTTCTATCGTATGACCTTCGAACCGATGCCTAAAACTGCTAGAATCGAGCTAAAGTTCGAGAGAGAGAATTGATTGTGAAAAGATCAGACCTTTTGATTAGATATCGAAGCTTTCGATCTCTATCTTCTGAACGCGTGTCTCTAGTTGGAAAACATACTGCTGTTGACAGAGTTCGAACCTTTCGAAGTGGGGTTTAGAGCTTTGGATCTTAGTCACATCAAGTCACCAATCAGAAAGTCCATACTTTCTTATCCAATGATGATCGGACCTTCTGATCCTAAGTTCGGAGCTTCCGAACTCAACATTTTCCACTGAGTACAACGTTACTTCCAAACTGGTTTGGTGCTTTCGAACTACTCTTCGAATCTTCTGAACTATCCAATAACTTGAAGCCGTTGGAACCATTTAAGAACCCCTTTATCATATTTAGGCAGTCGATTAACTTAATTAAGAATCGGGGTACTATTGTCATTCAGTTGAGATGTCAAGTTCAATCGTTTAATTTTTCTTGACTTCAGTCTTTAATCTTCAGTCGATAATATCGTAAGCTTCAGTCATGCAATTCAATTGTAGATATATCTTAATGTAGCTTGGTACTTCGTCGACTGATATTGTCCAGTTGAATAACGTAGTTCGACTGATATTGTCCAGTTGAATAACGTAGTTCATTTTAGTTATTCTTTATCAATCGTCTTATTTTTCTTTAATTGTTAAACTCCAAAATCTTAAATTATTCTCCAACAATTTATTATATATATATATAAAATATGTTATATTATTATTTTTATTTAAATTTGGTGTTATTTTTCTCAATAGCAAAATCATGATTACACTAAAAGAGAGGAATCTCTTCTCCAACACATAATCGTGTCCTCTTTAGCCACTTTTTGGTGGAACGCTATTATTATTGGAAACGGAATGCATGAAATGACAATGAAAGAAAGCCAGCGACATGACATGGACCATTCTCAAAAGATCATCTATCAATCATTATTGGGAATTCCTTTATTTTCATTTATTTTTCTTATTTTGGAATTTTCCATATTAGTTAATATATTCCTTTATTGGTAATATATGTGCTGCGTCTTAAAATATATTCCCTCTTAAATTCAATGTTAACATTTTTTTAGTTGAGGTAATTCCCAACCATTATTTTTCGATATATATTATGTTAACTAATCTTGATCTAATATAATAACATGCAAATCATACTAGTAATGCAGAAGCAGGGTAGATTTCAATCTAGCGTATGGGTAATATCCCAATGATAGATCTAATGTCACATGATTTGTCACGTCAACAACATATAATTAATTACGCTTATATATAAAAGTACGAACCGTTGGATGCATGATTTGGGTATTACTCATATGCTAGGATCTCGTCTACCAGCAGAAGCAGCGACAGACCTAAGTGTATAAGTAAATGACCAGCTCCTTTAATAATTGAAAATACCATGTAGCATATTGATAGACAATTTTAAAATTTCGTGATTCCCATGTTCTAATCCAACTTATCTCCTATTTTGCAAAGTGTTATTTATTTATTATTTGATTTCATATTCGAATATCCAAAAAGATTTATTGGAAAAAATGTACGTTTATTATATTTGTATTTTATAATGAGTATATAAATTTTTTTTCATCAATTTGTTCTCAATAACTTCAAAAAATTTTGTGAAAACATATTATTTCATACTTTTTCATTATATTTATGTAATAAGATTTTCGTTTTTTAATGCGTAACAACGTTTTCTTTGTTATGTTATTGAAACTCGATAAGTTTCCAATAATTAGTATAAAAGTTTGTTGTATTGAAAATCTAATGATGAAATCGTAAATACTCTAAAAAAAAATGGCATCGCTTCCAATTTAATGTCAAGTTACGGTATATGTTTTTTTAAAAAAAAATTAATTTCAAATAATCGAGTAATTTTAAAAGTCTTTTGAATTAATAATAAATTATATATATCATAAATTAGAGGTGAAATTTTGGTTTCTTGGAATTTTATGTTGCTATAGATCACGTATCAACAAAAAATTAACAAGGTATAGTTGACCATGTTAAACTAGACTTCAGAGCAATATGAAATATGATTTTCGTTTGGTTCTATTGATGATATTTATTACAAGATAAATAGTTAAAAATATTTGCACTCATGCTATCATTGAACACTTCGAAAATTTTTAGGAACCGAGAATTTCTTTTAGATTTTTTGTTAAAAACATAAATTGAGGCTTAGTTTAATAGAACTGGTACATTTTTTGTCCTCTCTCTTTTATTCTTTCGTCTGTCATAGGTGGCCCTCAAAACTGAAATCCTAAATTTGCCCCTTTTCGAGTGGCTTTGAAATTCATTTCAAATTTATCGATCCAATTTACAATCTAAATTAACTAATTAAGAAGAGCACACGATATCAGAAAATAAATAAATAAATTGTTTGAGCAAAGAATATAGTTAGCTTGCTAACTTAATGATGAAAAACATTTTCA
This sequence comes from Henckelia pumila, assembly GCF_033568475.1. Lineage (NCBI taxonomy): Eukaryota > Viridiplantae > Streptophyta > Magnoliopsida > Lamiales > Gesneriaceae > Henckelia > Henckelia pumila. Next base: position 45,325,289 of record NC_133121.1, read on the forward strand.
TTTTATAAAGGGAATAAAAATTCTTGCTTAATTGGTAATTTATTTTTGCTTCTTTATTATTTTAGTCTTCTATGTTATCAAATTATATACCGTTGTAAGTGTTTTTTTTTTTGCGCAATTTTTATCGTTTTTCTATTATGCTGCCGATATGACATGATGAATGTTGTACTTATGTGTGCGATATTTTATCAGCACTTATATGATTAACAAAATAAAATTGGAAAATTTGATATGTTAATAACAATGACTGAAGTTTAACAATATAGATATGAAACATACATGATCAGAAGCCATAATTTGATGTTTTATAAAGGAATATGAATTTAGTTTATTTAAAAAATGTGTGTATGTGAGTGAGCGTGTAGGTGAAATTGGTAGAATTCCCACCTTGTGAAATGCTTACATGGATCGTAAAAGATAATCTTTAATTGATGTTTCCACACAGAAATATTAAAATAAAGTTAATTAATTGAAATTAGATAACAAAGCCACCACGAAACTTAGCGATCATGGTGATGTCTCTTCCTGATATGTCCCTTTTTAGTGATTTGAGGGTTTGATTCGTTACTTGTAGCCAAATCATAAGCCATTAGTTAGCATATTCCAACAAACCACATTTTCTTTTTGGCGCAAAAATATTCTCTTATTTTTCACCCAACATTCATTCATGATCTAATCATATTTTTTTTGAAAAAAAAAATTAAAAAACTTAAGCATTATTATATGTGTACGGAATATACACATGCATACAAAAATAGTGCACAAACTTTTCTGGCCAAGCAGCTATTTAAACCCTACTGAACTCTACTTCAATTTCATTCCCAACTTCAAATTAATTAATATTCTCTCTTTAGTTTCTTAATTCAACAATCTTAAAAATTTTACCACATTATATATAATTATTGTTTTGAGGCATGAACAGGCAGCTAGCCAACATGAAGCAATCCCTGTATGATCAGGTAATTATATAATTTTTTTTTACTTTTATTTGATTACATTGGGGAACGTCCTATACTTGTGAGACGAATACCATTGTCCCGAAAATCTCTATAATTATCATGAAGTGCAAAATCTCACATTTACTCGAATCCACGACCTGGTTCTTCGTGCGTGTATATACGTAGGGATATCTAGATGAGCAATTTGTTCAGTTGGAAGAGCTGCAAGATGATGCAAATCCCAATTTTGTGGAGGAGGTTGTTACATTGTATTTCAGAGATTCGGCTCGATTGATCCAAAATATTGAGCAAGCTTTGTGAGTATATCACGTAATATATGTTGTCCTATATATGATGAACTCTTGGCATGGCGATAATTGATTATACTTCTTTTTCATGTTCTTGTCAGGGAGAAGACTCCTCTAGATTTTACTAAATTGGACAGTTACATGCACCAGTTCAAGGGCAGTAGCTCAAGGTAAAAAGAACATATATATATATAAAGTGATTTAATAAATATTATTGTACAAGAATATTTGATATTCTTTTAGAAAAATGATACATAAAAAATAAAATTTTTTTCTCCATTGAAAACGACTATAACAAACCTCATCTTCTAATTTTTGCAGCATTGGAGCAAAAAAGGTGAAATTTGAGAGCACACAATTCAGAGATTACTGTAGAATTGGAAGTGGTGAATGGTAATTATGTTTTTTGAATTCTCTTAGAAGAATTTTTTATTTTTTATTTTTTTCTTAAAAAAAGAAGAGAAAAAGGTAAGTATTTTTAGGATCTAATTACTGATTCTTGATTTTTTGTTTGTTTGTTTGTTTGTTCTTTATTTCCTTTTATATATACAGCTGCAAGAAAACTTTCCAACAACTGAAAAAAGAATATGCCACTCTCAAAAAGAAACTTGAACTTTATTTTCAGGTAAAACCCTTTGTTTCCTTTGTTATTTTTTAGAATTCCCACGCATATCATGATCATATGGGTACCTAGAAAAGGATGAGCCCATAAACTCTCTTTACTAAATAATATCGTAAACCTTTGGAGTACTACAAGTTCCAGATTATATATATTTGCCTATTCACCATGCATTAATTTAATGGTTATTAATGTGTGTTCGTTTTGATTCTATGTGTGCAGTTTGCAAGACAAGTTGGCCCTATTGAGAAAGCATGTCGCCCAAAGTAATGAGGAATCAATGCAAATTTTAGTGATTTTTGCATAAACATTGCAAATGGCTCGTTTCATTACGTATTTATTCTTCGAATGTAAAATTCACCATTCCCACTATTGTAATGTAGAAATAGAAATAAGAAGAAGAGAGAATGGTGTATGATCTATATATTGGGGTGATAATGGTTTAGATAATTTTAAAGCACTATATATATTTGAGATATGTTTAATTAGTTTGACTGTTTTGTTCAAATTCTTGCCTTTTATTTACTCTGTAAATTATATCAGTGTTCCTTTTTAACATATATACTATACTGTAAGTGAAATCGATGAAGATTCATGACAATATATAACATTAATTATTAGAGTATAGTTTATATTATACTTACTACTAAATTTACGAAGGCTAGGGTCCAAATTAATTTATTTTATATTAGTGTAGAATAATAAGCGTGAAAATAATTAAGAAATAAATTATTTTATTCGTAAAATTTGATTTAGCGATCTTTAACTTAAATGTTTAGTTTAATCTTATGTAGACACTTTTTTTAAATATAGAGATGCTTTCAAAATAACCTATCTCTACGAAATATATAGGGTGTAAGGGATATCATGGTTCATAAAAATTATCAGAATCAGATGTTGTCACTAGGTGTTGACAACATCCTACACAACATGCAGCGGAAATATTAAAACGTGAATAGTAACAGCAAACTAACAATATAAATACTCAAGAGTAAATATGCACAAGTACTAAAGTAATAAAAGGTTGCACATAAAACAGATTCAGGTTTTATCACTAGGTGTTGACAACATCTTCAATAACACCTTGATTAACATGCATCGGAATTTTTGAAAGTATGAATAAAATAAATAAACAACCAAATAAATCAGACTCAGATTTTTAAGCAAGAGTATAAAATACTCTTGCAGCGCCTCAGGGCAAAACTTTCACTAGAAAATATTCAAAGAGTTTCACAAACCCTAAAACTAGTGAATTATTTCAAAAATCAATTTTCTCAAAACATGTGAGAAAATAAATAAATAAAAACAACTCCCTTAAAAGTCTACTGAAAGTAGAACAAGAAAACTCAAGAAAGAAGTTGATCCGAGATGCCCAAACACGAGAGCAACACAATCTTCGATCAACAATCTTCAAGTGCTCTCAAAACTACAAGGCATCTATGAACAATAAATTCAGAAAATTTACAAGAACTCTTTAGCGTGAAAGCACTCCAGAAAGTCGAGTTTTGTCATCTACGTTAAAGCTCTATTTTTTTCTGCACGCTCAAATCCTCATCTACGGCTTGATCTCTCTTGAAAGTGCGCTCTCTCTCGTTTTCTTCAAGCCGCCTCAATCTCTACACCATCTTCTTCTATTTAAGCGTGTCAGCTTATCTCCAAAAAGACTTGATCATATTCCCTTTAAAACTTGAACCAATCTACAAAGATAAGGAAATAATATTAATTAAGTTAGGAGATAAAGATATATTAAAATAATCAAGTAAATATTTAAGCTCTTTAAGATATATGAATATCTTATTCTATAATAAAACAATTTCTATTTAAAATATCTCAAACACTTAGATAAGAAAAAGTATCAATCCAAGAAAGGCAAAACACCACAATAAATCTTTCACAATATAGAAAAGATATCAAGGATTTTATTCCTTTTAATCTCCCTCTTTTTGCCTTTCAGGACAAAACATCTAAAAGAAAATCAGCAACTCTCCCTGAATATTAATTCTCAGAACTCCCCCTGAGTTCAAACTTATCAATTCAGTTCTCCCCCTGAATTTGATCTTTCAATTCTGAGTGTTGTCAAGAATGTTGGCAACTCCTGCACACAACACTTGGCGAGATCAGAAAATACTTAATACATGTTCAGAAGTGAATCACAAAACACATTTAATCAATTCAACACACATCACAACTCCCCTGAATATCAATTATTTTCCTGAATACGAAAATACATTCTCCCCCTTAGTCACAGCTTGGATGTTGTCGAGGATGTTCCCAACATCTCCTCACAACACCTAATTCAGAGTAGAAAAAAAATTTAGAACAAATCAGAGAGTCATAATCAAACAATCTAACATTGATTAGAACCAGATCAGAGCAAAAACATAAAGACAAATCAGAGCAGAGCAAAATAAACCACAAAAAAATTAAACTTAATGCTCTGTGACGATCTATCATTTGCTTCGCCAGAACTAGCTTCTTCTCCTTCAGAACCAGAGTCACTATCTTCTCCATCAGAGCTAGAGCCACCAGATTCAACATCTTCTCCCCCTTTTTGTCCAGAAGAGGTACCTACACCAGGAAAAATTAGATATTGAGACAGAAGAGCTTCATAGTAAGCAATGTCTGCTTTGGCTTGTAAAATCTTCTGTTCAACATGCAGCATCTGAAAATGAACAAAGACAGAATCCAGCTGTTAAGTTAAAGTAGGAGGAACAAATATGGCAGTGGAAGGGGAGGTGTTGGCAATATCTGCCACAACATCTGCAGCAGCACCTGTTTCTGACCAAGGAAGGTCCAATTTCTTGTTACCTTTAAGTAATGCAGGTGCAAGCTTCAGGACCTCAACAACAGCAGATAAAAGCTCATCATCATGTTTTTCAAAATATTGAGATACTAGCACAACAAATATCAAAGAAAGAAACATGAGCTTGTAAGATACCAACCCACAGTTTGCATATTGCATAACTATAGTAAAACACAAGCTTTTCAAAGTTCAAAGCTGCTCCAGTTCCTATAGTAAACAACACACCAACTTGTTGTTTGGTGACAAAGATGGAATTTGTGGATGGAGTCCAAGTCTTGATTGCATTCTTGTAAATAACATAAGCTATCTTATCAGAGCAGGCTGCACATCTTCTTTCACCTCGGGTGGGTTAAAAAATTCATTAATCACAGTAGGACTAAACTCGAAAAATATGAACCCTCACATGAATTTTCTCAAATTTTGCGAAAGAGGGTTCGGCACAGCTTTAGTCAAATTTCAGTAGAATTCCAAGACCATAGGTCGACAGTAAAGAGTAGCATATATCACAATAGCGAACATATTTATGAGTTAGAAAATTCTTACCAGATTTTGTGCGCCATATGCTTCCAAATCAATGATGTGGTCCTCAAAGAAGTCACAATTGGCATAGTGTTGCCAATCGTTTGCAGCATTCTCAGAAGAAAAAAAAAACAGAGGAATAGGATTGGCTTACTCGGTAGTCTTTATCCAAGGTGTTGTCCAGGGTGTCAGCAACACCTTAAAAAAACATCTTCTGCAGAAACAGCAACACCAGCTTCCTACAGAAAGGTGTAATAACAGTGACAGTAGCCAGCAAATTCCGAATTCTGAAAAATTCTACAATATTCAAATACTCCTCATCTAAGATGTCAGCAAGAATGTCAGCAGCATCTGATGAAACATCTGCTTCTGAGGCAGATTCCTCAGAGCCTTCATCAGAGAATGCAAGGGATGGATCAGCAGCAGTAAAAATGACCATCAAAGATGAATCAACAGTAGTAACAATGACCATCAAATATCTCAAAAAAAATCATCCTCTAAGATGTTGTCAGAGGTGTTGTCAACATCTGGCTCAACATCTTCTTTGTAGCCCATCTCTGTTTCAAAATTAGTGAATCAAAATTCTTTCCATAAAATATTCTGATGATAAGATCAAATCTAAACACAAACCCTTAACCTCTTAACACTCGATCGCAGTTAATGTTCCTTAACAGTAACAATTGCCAACGTTAAAATGGAGTTTGAAATCATTATGGCAACAAATTTCTGAATTAAGGCAATAACTCAAGCCAATTGATTTTCACAAGATTTCCATAAAGAAACTCCACATCGAAATAAACTCCACTAAAAACACTTTCAATCACAAATCAATTCGAAATATTAGTGGATTGAGCAAATCACTAAATTTTGCTTATTTCGAACTTCAAACTTCTCAGCAAGATATATTCACCATAAAATAAATATGCATGTCCTAATTATGTCTAAAAACAGAGTGTAACAATGCAATAAAATGCAATCACATGCAAAAAAATATATTGGCAAGTGAGGTGTTATCTACGATGTTGGCAACATCTTCCAGCAACACTTCAGGATTCTCAAAAAAATTTATTTCCAGATAGCCATTAAATTTATTATTACAGAAGTGGTAGCCTGCACACTAAAGAAACGATCTTCAACGGACCCCTTTAGGTAGCTTTTTCCATTTGCTTCTGATTTTCAATCAAATTTGATGATTGAGATTATCTCTTTTAACCATTTTGTTATTTTGAGTTTCTGAATTTGCAAAATCACTTTTCACTTGGGACAGGATCATGGAATACACGAACATCCCTCCACTACTTCGTGATTTAGTCAGAACTCTTCTTCAATTAAATCTCATTAAACTGTAAAATAATTTGCAAAGAATCCTGAGTGAAAACTGGTCAATGATTACAAAGTATCAAACACTTCACAAAACAGAGTGTATGCATGAATGCAACATGCCTAATGATCCTAAAGATGCACATGCATGAAAAGGTGTTGTCGCAGGGTGTTGGCAACACTCCAGAAAACATCTCAGTTCTGTCTATAATGCACACAAACTGAGAGACTTTCTTAGACTGGAAAATCTCTCGAAATCCAATGCTTTGGTGAAAATATCAGCTAATTGGTTATCCGTTCTAATAAACTCAATACAGATCATGCCTTTCTCGACCAAATCTCTAATGAAGTGATGTCAAATGTCTATGTGTTTGGTTCGAGAGTGTTGTACTGGATTTTTTCATATATCAATAACGCTTGAATTATCACAGTACACATTCAACTAAGCATGATATCTAGCCCAGTAGCACAAAAAAACAAGATACTTCCAATTATGCTTCTGTAGAGGGTGTTGTCAACACCTTCGACAACATCTTCCCTCGACAGTTTTTCACTTGACCTCATTGGTGTACGCATGTGTTTACAATTTTTATACAAATACTTTTTCACAAGATTTCTAGCATACTGGATTTGACACACAAAGATTCCACCATGCATTTGTTTCACTTGAAATCCCAAGAAATAATTCAATTCACCAACTATACTCATCTCAAAATTAGACGACATGCACTTCACAAATTCATCAACAATTTTTTCACAAGAAGCACAAAAGATTACGTTATCCATATAAACTTGGCAAATAAGAATATTACCTTGAGACTTTTGCACAAACAATGTCTTACACACCTCTTTTGAATCCAAGATTGAACAAGTATTTGGTTAATCTTCCATACCATGCACGTGGTGCTTGCTGTAATCCATACAGTGCCAAAATTTTTGGGTTCACTTTTTTTGTCACAAAGCACAAAAATCTTACCTGTGAAAACATGGAGCACATGCAAATTAGTCCAGCCATCTTTCGATAATCCACATTTTCTGTCCTTCGGGTTTGCATATCTCCATGAACATCTACAATGACCTCACTGTCTTCATCCTCATTTTCAGCAGTGGATTGTTCAATTTTTTGTTTCTGGAGATTCTGTAGGAGGTGTTGTCACAGGTGTTGTAACACCTTGGACAACATCTAAATTTCCAGAATTTTCAAACAGATCATAAATTTCATCTTCGACAGTTTTCTTCTTCAGATCTGCAAAGTCATCAAAAACAACATGAATAGACTTAAAAATTGTTCGAGTTCTTAAGTTAAACATCATGTAATCTTGAATATCCGAAGAATAACCTAAGAACAAACCCTTGTCACTTTAATTATCAAACTTTGCAAAATGATCAATATCATTCAAAACGTAACATACACAGCCAAAAACATGAAAGTACTTAAGGTTCGGCCTCTTTCCCATGAGAGATTCATAAGAAGTCATAGTAGAACCATTCCTCAAATATACTCTATTTGAAATGTGATGTGCTGTGATTAAGGCTTCTGCCCAAAAATTTTTTGAGATATTTTCAAAACTTAACATCACTCTAGCCATCTCTTGCAAAGTTATATTCTTCTTTTCAACAAATTCATTCTGTTGTGGGGTTTTGAGAGCAAAAAATTCATGATAAATACCTTTTTTGTCGCACAAATTTGCAAAAAAAGAGTTTTCGAACTCTTTGCAATGATCAATGAGAATTCTGGTCACCTTCAAGTTGTGAAGATTAACAGTCCTTGTGAGCAATTTCTTAAAAACATCAAATATATCTGATTTTTCTCTCACAAATCTTACCCAAGTATATAGTGAAAAATCATCTACACAAACAACAGAATATTTATTACCTCCACAGCTTTCCACATCCATTGGACCCAACGAGTCCATATGTGCAACTGAAGATAGAGTGTTGTCTCAGATGTTGGCAACATCTGGTGCAACACCCTGGTATGCTTCTTTTTGACATGTGTAAGGCCCGGGATTAATTAGAGATTAATCCGAAATTTAATTTGATTTTAATCCGTGTATATTTAATTTGGGAATATTTAGAGTTTTGATTAAATTCTAATATTCTTAAATTATTTATGATTGAAATTGAATTAAAAAGAGAATCGAGGACTAAATTGCAATTTACGAAGTTGTCAGGGACTAAATTGCAATTTATCTATAGCTATCTGATTTTTGCTATTTTTAGAAGCATGGATACGTGTACTTCATTCAGAAATCAGAATTAGAATACAGAGTGCCCGACTTCTTCAAATTTCTTTGAAATTGTGATTTTCGATTTGCTATATCTTTCGCTACGGTTATCCGATTTCGATTCCGAAAAGTGTTCTGGAATCCTTACGACAAGGGCTTCGATTTGGTGTAAGATTTTATATCTTTTAGCATGATTTGAATTTTGAAAATTGACAGCTAACAGATATTGAGTTGTCGATCATGTTTTGCAATTTGTATTGCGTCTAGTTTCGACACCGGATCAAAGTTGAATGCTTGAAGGGATTGATTATGATTTGTAGCATGTATCTTGACAAGTATAGCTGCTGATATGTTGTTGTATGGCTGAGTTTTATAAGATATATGCTGATATATGAGTTGAGTTACAAGTTTCGAAGTCGGGAATTACGTCGGTTACCGATTTTGAATCGCTATGTTGTTTAATCAAGTTTTGGAACTGTTTTGATAGCCGAATTCTGAGTTGATGTTGTTATTGAGATGTTATCAATGTTAAAGAATGTGTCTTATTCAGTTTCAGTCAAGTTTGGAAGGCCAACAACACGAGACGCCGATTTTGAACGAACGAAGAAAGAGTTGAGGTTTGAAATGCGATTGATTGATGAATTCTTGATGGTTTTGACTCGTTTCTGAAATGATAGATTGGTGTGAAGTTTGATATATGTATTTTGATTATATCTTACAGATTTGAAGAGTTCAGAACCTCAATAAACGAAGGTATAATGACGACATCGCGAAGTAGGGACTTTGAAACTCAAAAACAATTATTTTTGAGTTGGCCCGCAAAAATCACATACTTGTTTATGTTTTAATTTGATTGTGGTGTTGTCGATCCATCTCAGGTAGTGGATCTTTAAATTTGAGTTGATATGATGTTATATCGAATGGATTCTAAGCCAAGGTTGCGGTTAACCTTATTTGCGAGTCGTTTACGAATTCGTTAGATGGATATCCATGTCAAGATCAGTTATGAATCTTGATGGCTTCGAAGTTATATGAATCAATTCGTATTTAAAGCGTTTGAGTACTCTATTTGTTGAGTCGAGTTTTAAATAGAGTTAATATGATTTATTTAACGCTTTTGATATGTTGGTTATACTGAGATTTGTATCTCACCGAAGTTATCCGGCTGTTGTCTTGTTTTGTATGTGTGCATGACAACAGAGAGGGCAAGAGCTGATCATCGACGTCATTGACAGCTGGGAGAGAGTCTAGCACGTGAGGGCTCGGGTTGTAGATGATGTTTTGAATGTTAGAAGCATGGAACCTTAGAACTTGTTAGTTTTGGAATACATGTATAAAACTTGAGATAATTTATGTCGTTATTGTTATCGTTTCTTTAGCGACTTGGTTGATGTAATAAAATACATGTATACTTGCTTGAGACTTTGTTTAGATGTATAAGTTTGTGTTTACATCAAAGGAAACAAGTTTTGAAGCTGTCAATTGCCAAGTTTTTGGGAGCTGTCAAGTGTGGGCAAGAATCTGCCCAGGGCAGCGCCCGAGCTGCAGAAAACAGCAGCCCGAGCGCGGCCTGGGCAGAAAGTTCTGCCTCAAAATGGGCAGGGCGCGCCCGAGCGGCGCTTTTCAGCCGCTCGAGCGCAGCCTTTAAAAAAAAAAAAAAATTTACAGCTTCGGATGCTTGGTGATTGCTTATCCTTTAATTGCCCTTAAGATTTGAGATTAGCAACCCGAGGTCCCCACAACAGGTGGTATCAGAGCGTTAAGTTTCTCGGACTAAGAATAGATGAGTGGGGTAGATCGAGTCTTTTACTCTGATTTAAGTATGCTTGAAGCATGTTTATTATCTGACTTGATTTACAGCTTTAAGAATTGCATGCTATCCGTTATCTGATATTATTGGAGGCATGTAATAATACGACTGAATCAGATTCGATCTTTTGAGAAGGCATTGAGGAACTGAAACAGAAATGTGTTATGATATGATAAACTGTACACTAATCTGTTTGATTATCAGATATGCCTCCCCGACCAGCACCGAGAGTTAGGCAGACATTGGCTACGAATCAGCCTGAACAGACAAATGCTGCACAGGTCCAAGTAACAGTGTCTGAACATGGACAGGGTAGTACGTCTACTGATGAGTTCAGTGATGCTAATACGATGGAGAAACTTTTGAAACGATTCCAGTCATTTAAACCACCACAGTTGCAAGGAACAGAGAATGCTATAGAATGTGAGAACTGGCTGGAAGATATTGAGCAGTTATTTGAGTCCATTGAATATACAGATGATCGTCGTGTGAGACTGATAATTCATCAACTGCATGGCCTTGCCAAGAGTTGGTGGATAGCGACGAAGAGAGCACTGGAAAACCAAGGTACTGTTATTACCTGGTCTGTATTTCGAACTGCTTTCTATCAGCGTTTCTTTCCTGTGTCTTATCGCAAGGATAAAGGAGCAGAATTTGCAAGTTTGCAACAGGGACAGTTGAATATTGAAGAATATGTCGCTAAATTCACTAGCCTCTTGAAGTTTGCACCACATATCGCTGTTAGTGACGAAGCTCAAGCCGATCAATTCATCAATGGCTTGAATCCTGATGTGTTTACACTGGTGAATTCGGGAAGACCGAATACCTTTGCTGATGCTCTGAATCGAGCAAAGGGTGCAGAATCAGGAATACTGAAACAACGAGGAGCACAGTTTGTGCCACAGCCAGTGAGACAACCACAGGAACAGCAACAAATTCCACAGCCACCTCGATTTGAAGCTGGAGGTAGCAGCAGTGGAAAGAAAAATTTCTTCAAGGGTAAGAGCAAACAGTTCAAGAGATCAGGTAGTGGTAGCTCTTCTAGTTCTAGTGGATCCTGACAGTCTAGAGCTGGACAGAAGTCTGATGTATATTGCACCAAATGTGGAGGTCGCCATACTGATGAACAATGTCGAGGTGTGTTTGGAAGCTGCCACATTTGCAACAAGATGGGACACTTTGCAAGAGTGTGTCCACAACAAGGATCTGAAGGTGCACAGGGTGCAGGAGCATCGAGACCGGTGGGTCAATCTACATCTTCGGTTCACTCTTTTCAACCACAGCCTGCCGCACCAAGTAGAGGAGGAGGTCAGACGGTGAATCAACCTCCAAGGCAACAAGCAAGGGTGTTTGCATTGACTGAGGAGCAAGCACAAGCGGCACCAGATGATGTGATTGCAGGTAACTGTTCTCTTTATGGTTATCCTGCTTATGTCTTATTTGATACTGGTGCGTCGCATACTTTTATATCTGAGAAGTTTGTTGCATTGCATTCATTACCTGTTGAGCCCTTAGCTACTGTTGTATCTATTTCATCACCTCTGGGTCGAGGTATTGTATCAGTGAAGTCTGTACGAAATTGTATATTACAGTGTGAGGGGCATGAGATTGAGCTTGATTGTATTGTACTCGGTTTGTCTGATTTTGATTGCATAATCGGTATTGATATGCTAACCAAGTACAGAGCTACAGTAGACTGTTTTCAAAAGATTGTGAAGTTCAGACCTGATATGGCTGATGAATGGAAATTTTATGGTAAGGGATCAAGATCTAAAATTCCTTTGATATATGTTCTTTCGATGACTGACTTGTTACAGAAAGGGGCAGAAGGATTCCTTATTTATGCAGTCGATATACTGAAGACTAGTCCGAAATTGACTGATATACCGGTGGTGAGCGAGTTTGCAGATGTATTCCCTGATGAGATTCCAGGATTGCCACCATACAGAGAGGTAGATTTCAGTATTGAATTGATGCCAGGTACACAGCCGATATCAAAAGCACCTTACCATATGGCACCGATTGAATTGAAAGAACTGAAAGACCAACTCGAAGATTTGTTGGCCAAGGGTTATATCAGACCGAGCGTCTCTCCTTGGGGTGCTCCAGTATTGTTTGCTAGAAAGAAGGACGGATCGATGAGACTATGTATTGACTACCGGCAATTGAACAAAGCAACGGTAAAGAATCGCTATCCTTTACCTCGTATCGATGATTTATTTGATCAATTGCAGGGATCGTCAGTATATTCAAAGATTGATTTGTGATCCGGATATCATCAACTGAGGGTTAGAGATGAAGATATTCCTAAGACTGCATTTAGAACCAGGTATGGCCATTATGAATTCATAGTCATGCCTTTTGGTCTAACGAATGCACCAGCAGTTTTTATGGGATTGATGAATAGGGTATTTCAAAGATATCTAGATGATTTCGTGATCATATTTATCGATGATATCTTGATTTATTCTAAAAATATGTGTGAACATGCTGATCATCTCCGAATTGTATTGAGAACGTTACGGGAAGAAAAATTATATGCCAAGTTATCCAAATGTGAGTTTTGGTTGCAGCGAGTCGTGTTTCTTGGCCATATAATTTCAGGAGATGGTATATCAGTGGATCCCAGCAAAGTAGAAGCTGTGATCAGTTGGCAAAGACCGACGTCTGTGCCAGAAATTCGAAGTTTTATGGGTTTAGCTGGTTATTATCGTCGATTCATTCGAGATTTTTCATCTATAGCGAAGCCTATTACACAGCTTACACAGAAGAATGCACCATTTGTTTGGTCTGAGGCATGTGAAAGGAGTTTTGTTGAACTGAAAAAGAGATTGACTACTGCGCCTGTGTTGACAATCCCTAAAGGTACTGGTGATTTTATTGTTTATTGTGATGCTTCTCACCAAGGTTTGGGATGTATTTTAATGCAGAACGGACATGTTGTTGCTTATTCTTCTCGACAACTGAAACCACATGAGGTTAGGTATCCGATTCATGATCTTGAATTGGCTGCTATCGTTTTTTCATTGAAGATCTGGAGACATTATTTATACGGCGAGAAGTTTGAAATCTTTTCTGATCATAAAAGTCTGAAGTATCTATTCTCACAATCTGAATTGAACATGAGACAACGACGATGGTTTGATTTATTGAAGGATTTTGATTGTGAAATCAAATATTATCCGGGAAAATCTAACGCAGCAGCAGATGCCCTGAGTAGAAAAGTATGTGCTCTATCTTTATCTACTATAGATGTATCTAATTTGATTGAGAATTGTTGTGTTTCTGGATATGTATTTGAGACAGATAGAAGGCCTATGAGAGTTTATGCAATCAGTGCTGAGCCAGAGTTGTTGATTCGTATCAAAGAAGCACAGAAAGCTGATCAGAATGTACAGAAATCGATTGAAATGATCAGATCAGGACATCAGTCTGAGTACAAGCTTAGTGACGATGATATCTTGTATGTGAATAACCGAATAGTTGTTCCCAATATTGCAGATTTGAGACAGAATATTCTGAAAGAAGCCCATTGTAGTCGCTTTAGTGTTCACCCTGGAGGCAGAAAGATGTACAACGACTTGAAGAGTCAGTACTGGTGGAAACAAATGAAGTCTGATGTGACTGAATTTGTATTCAAATGTTTAAATTGCCAACAGGTGAAGGCTGAAAGAAAGAAACCGGGTGGCTTATTACAGAGTTTATCAATTCTTGAATGGAAATGGGATCACATTTCCATGGACTTTGTAACGAAGTTGCCACGATCATCTCGAGGATGCGATGCTGTTTGGGTGATCATTGACAGATTGACGAAATCTGCGTGCTTTATTCCTTATCGAATGAATTATCGTCATGATCAAATGGCGGATCTTTATATTCAAGAAGTGGTAAGACTACATGGTGTGCCAAAGTTGATTGTATCTGACCGAGATCCGAGGTTTACTTCGCACTTTTGTCATAGCCTACAGGAAGCTCTAGGTACGCGTTTACATTTGAGTACTGCTTACCATCCTCAAACCGACGATCAATCTGAACGAACAATTCAGACGCTTGAGGATATGCTTAGAGCTGTAGTACTTGATTTTGGTGTTACATGGCAAAATTCTATACCACTCGTGGAATTTTCTTATAACAACAGTTATCAGACGAGTATAGAGATGGCATCATTCGAAGCGTTATATGGAAAGAAGTGTTGATAACCTTTGTATTGGGATGATGTTTCTGAGGTACCTGAGTTAGGGCCAGATATGATCAGACAAATGACTGAAAAGGTGAAACTAATACAGCAGAGAATGAGAACAGCACATCACAGACAGACCAGATATGCGAATGTATGATGACGGCCGTTATCTTTTGATCAGGGAGATAGAGTGTTTCTGAAGATTTCACCGTTCAGAGGCACCGTTCGATTTGGTAAACGAGGGAAATTATCTCCGATGTATATTGGGCCGTATGAGATTCTCGAGAAGATAGGCAATCTAGCTTATCGACTCGCTCTTCCTATGTCTTTATCTGGAATACATGATGTCTTTCATGTATCGATGTTGAGGAAGTACATATCTGATGCATCTCATGTTGGAAAACTGGCGAGTTCCCAGACCAATTACGATTGATACCCGGTGCAGCGGAAGTTTAAAAATTTTTCATGGAACGTTTCCATGGTATGGGTATCAACCGTTCATCAATTGAATTACGTGTGTGTGTAAAATTTAAATAACAATTAAATAAATTTTACCTCAAATCTCGCAACGAGATTAATGGACACCAACAGAACAATTCTGCTCTTGTTGTCTCTCCCTGGAACCGATGAACGCCTTCAATCAGGTCCACGAACAGAGGTTTAATCCCTCTGATAGATTGCACTAGAAAATCTATCAGAAGTTTTCTGCGAAGAGAATACACGAATTTGATTCGTTATTCCTTACTGCGATTCAAAATCACAGACCGGAATTTTCTCGGGCAGAGGGAGGGAGAGGCGGCCGAAAACGTTTTGAGAGGGGCTAGGGTTTCGAAAATCCTGTCTCAAAATTATGACCTATTGTGTGTAATTTCTGTACTGAAATAACTTATTTATAATGCAGGCCACTAACACCTTAGGGCCCATTAGTCATAAGCTGGGGCCCGACAAGCAAAGCCCGCTCGTTCAGAAATTAATATAAAATTCATCGTGACTCCGATTGATGAAACGATTTCACCAATGTGCACAGAAACCATTTCTGCACGTTTTAAAGTCAAAATAAATTTTCCTGAATCCGAATTCAGTGGTTTCCAAAAATGTCCATCCCTATGTCATTTTAGGAAATCCTACTCCCTTACTCTTATTTAAGAAGTCCAACTCCTTAGTTCATTAAATTTAACTCTTTAAATTTAACTATCTCAACGGGGATTAAAACTCCATTACACTGTGTGACCCTCAATGGTTCAGGGATACAGCTAGCCGTGGGCTCACAACTCCTTGTGACTCGGAACAACACTTTCCGACTTGCCCAACGAATCATCGTAAAGCGCCTAGCAACATCGCCCCATGATTCCCTAGGTATCACTGATAGTGCCTACAAGAACCAGTAGATTTTGGTTAACGTACAGTACGGTCCCTTCATCCATATATCCCGATCGAATCAACAACCATTGGTATATCGAGAGTCGCTCAAGATTCGATAACTATGCAATACATCTTGAAGATCAAATTAGTGACATCGCATGTGCTACTAAGAAACCATTTCTTAAATCACATCAAGTACTCTGGCCAGAGATTTGTCACACTAATATCTCCTCAGATCGCATAGGATATCCACACTCGCAAGTATGTGGTGAATCCTTGACAACAATGCATTGACTCCTATATGTGTCGTAACTGTACCCAATCTCGACACCTGATGACCCCCATAGAGTCGGTAAACGAGTCAAAGCACAGCACTAGCATATAGAGTCTCCATGATGTTTCAAGTCGTAAGGACTAATGGTGTACAACCAAAACCGCGGACTTAATCCACTCGATAAGTGATAACCACTTGGAAAGTCCGGATAGGGTAGTTCGATTATTCATCCTATGAATATCCATTTGCATGCTTCGAACATCTCCATGTTCCCTACCAATGAAACGTGGTACTCCGCATCGCAAATGCTAGTCTCAAACTCGAGCGATCCTTATCCTTATTATCGGACGGCTCAATCGACTAGGAACGGTTTTAGAATATACAGTGACTATAAGATGTATTTCATGATAGACATCTCCATGTTCTACCACATCTTACATACACTATAGTATATTCAAGGTCTTTATCAAAACAACAATAGTATATCACAATATAACAATATGAAGTAATATAAAGTCATTGCCATAAAAGTGTAAATAATATTAAACAAAAGATTGTTTATACAAAGAGTCAACAAAGCCCATAGCCACACAGTTGGCTCACTGGGCACCCACTCTTACAATCTCCCACTTGCCCTATAGCCAACTAGTCATACTACGTAGACCCATTGCTTCGCGATGTTTGTCAAACAATGGTCCTGGCAAAGGCTTAGTAAGTGGATCAGCGATATTGTCTGCAGAGGCCACTCGTTCGACACTGATGTCTCCTCTTTCCACAATCTCCCGGATTATGTGGTATTTCCTCAGTACGTGTTTGGATCTTTGATGAGACCTTGGTTCCTTTGCTTGAGCAACGGCACCCGTGTTGTCGCAGTACACCGGGACTGGACCAACAAATTCAGGAATGACGCCCAACTCTTGGACGAAATTCCTCTTCCAAACGGCCTCTTTAGCAGCAGCTGATGCTGCAATGTATTCAGCCTCAGTGGTGGAATCCGCTGTGGTGTCCTGCTTGAAACTCTTCCAAGAGACAGCACCGCCATTGAGCATGAACACAAATCCAGAGGTTGACTTCGAGTCATCCACATCACTTTGGAAGCTAGAGTCGGTATAGCCTTCCAGTTTGAGTTCTCGTCCTCCATAAACCATGAACATATTCTTAGTCCTTCGCAAGTACTTAAGAATGTCCTTCACGGCTTTCCAATGCATCTGACCAGGATTAGACTGATATCTGCTCGTGACACTCAGAGCAAATGCTACATCCGGTCTGGTAGATATCATCCCATACATGATACTACCTATAGCTGACGCATATGGTACATGTGTCATATTCTCTATCTCTTCATCAGTCTTGGGACACATAGACTTGGATAGAGAAACTCCATGACACATGGGTAGATGTCCTCTTTTGGACCCATCCATTGAAAACCGTTTCAATATGGTATCGATGTAGGTTGATTGAGTGAGTCCTATCATTCTCTTAGACCTATCTCTATAGATCTGTATCCCAAGAATGTAGGATGCCTCTCCCAAATCCTTCATCGAAAATCTACCTGATAACCATATCTTTGTTGACTGCAACATCCCTACATCATTCCCAATGAGTAGGATGTCATCAACATAAAGTACTAAGAATGTCACCGCATCCTTAACTACTTTCTTGTACACGCAAGGTTCCTCCGGGTTCTTGATGAAACCAAAATCTTTTATTGTTTCATCAAATTTCTGGTTCCAACTTTTTGATGCTTGTTTTAGACCATAAATTGATCTCTGAAGCTTGCATACCTTATGCTCGCTTCCCATGGATGTGAACCCCTCAGGCTGCTTCATATAGATTTCCTCCTTAATGTCTCCATTAAGAAAAGCAGTCTTCACATCCATTTGCCATATCTCATAGTCATACCATGCAGCTATGGCAATTAGGATTCTTATGGACTTGAACATTGCAACTGGTGAAAAGGTTTCGTCATAGTCAACTCCTTGCCTTTGAGTATAACCTTTAGCCACCAATCGCGCCTTGTAGGTCAATACCTTACCATCAGGCCCAAGCTTTCTTTTGTAGATCCATTTACACCCTATCGGAACAATTCCATCGGGAGGATCTACTAAAGACCAAACTTGGTTTGTATGCATCGAATCCAATTCTGACTGCATAGCTTCAAGCCATAAATTCGAATCCGCATCAGAAATTGCTTCCTTGAAGTTTCTTGGATCACATCCAATGTCGGGTTCATCTTGATCCCCTTCAAGAAGAAGACCATATCGAACTGGAGGTCTAGAAGTCCTTTCGGATCTTCTAGGTGCAGGCGTGTCCAGCAATGGTTCCTGAGGTGTAGGATCGTTATTTTGTATTTTGGGTTCTTCTCGAACTTCTTCGAGTTCCATCATCTCGCCTTTCTTATCCAATAAGAACTCCTTCTCCAAGAAGGTGGCATTCCTAGAAACAAACACCTTTGTTTCAGCAGGATAATAGAAATAATATCCGATTGAATTCTTCGGATACCCTACAAAATAACATAAGCTGGATCGACTATCCAACTTATCTCCCACTGTCCGCTTCACGTAAGCAGGACATCCCCAAATCCTCAAGTACGAATACTTAGGAGCTTTGCCATTCCATAACTCGTATGGTGTTTTGTCCACTGCTTTAGTGTGGACGTTGTTCAACAACAATACCGCCGTTTCAAGCGCATAGCCCCAAAACGAAGGTGGAAGCTCAGTGAAGCTCATCATAGATCGAACCATGTCCAACAAAGTTCGATTACGACGCTTCGATACACCATTAAGCTGTGGTGTCATAGGAGGAGTCCACTGAGAGAGAATCCCATTCTCTTTTAGATAGTCCAAAAACTCGGTACTCAAGTATTCTCCACCTCGATCCGATCGAAGTGCTTTAATACTTTTACCTAGCTTGTTTTCTACTTCAGCCTTGAATTCTTTGAACTTTTCAAATGCTTCAGACTTATATTTCATTAAATATAAATACCCATACCTTGAATAATCATCAGTAAAGGTAATGAAGTAGGTGTGGCCATGTTGAGTCCCTACTCTAAATGGACCACAAACATCTGTATGGATCAAATCCAACAGATTTTGACTACGTTCAGGCTTCCCCTTAAAAGGAGATTTAGTCATTTTTCCTTTTAGGCAGGATTCACAAGTAGGTAGAGAGTTAATATCAGACATATCAAACATGCCCTCTCCCACTAGCTTGTTCATCCTCCTTGAGGAAACATGACCTAGTCTAGCGTGCCAAAGGTTTGCCGGGTTTTGACTATCGATTTTCCTTTTGTTTGTTGTCGCCGGTTTGTCAATACAATTCACTGGAACGTCTTTTAGTTTTAAATTGTATAGATCGTTTTCAAGTTGTCCATTTCCAATCAAACATTCATTCTTGTAAATATTGCAAATCCCATTCACAAAATTACAAGAATAACCATCTCTATCAAGCATAGAAATAGAAATAATGTTTTTAATTAAATCTGGCACAAATAAAACATCTCTCAACAATAATTTAAAACCATTCTGCAAAATCAAACAAACATCTCCAATGGCCGTAGCTTCAACTCTGGAACCATTCCCGAGCCTCAGCTGGGTCTCACCCATTCTAAGCCTGCGACTTCTTGTCATCACCTGCAAATCATTGCAAATGTGAGATCCACATCCGGTATCCAATACCCAAGAAGTTGTATTAAGTGACATGTTTATTTCGATATAGAACATACCCTTTGCAGTTCCTAACTGCTCAAGATACTCCTTGCAGTTGCGCTTCCAATGACCCGGCTTCTTGCAGTAATGGCAAACATCCTTGGATTTTCCATTGTTTGAAGCCTTTGTCTTTTGCTTCTTCTCGGGTTCCACTTTCTTGGGTGGGGCAGAACGTTTCTTGCCCTTCATACTTGGCCCCTTCTTAGCAGAAGATGAGGAGCCCACCAAGAAAGCTGGCTTATCCTTCTTAAGTGTGGATTCATATGTAACGAGCATATTGACCATCTCTTCTAGGGTGGCCTCTATCTTGTTCATATTAAAATTTATCACGAATCCATCAAATGAAGAAGGAAGAGATAGAAGCAGCAAGTCCACATTGAGTTCATGCTCCAACACCAAGTCAAGGGTCGCTAACTTCTGTATGAGCCAAATCACTCGTACCCCATGATCACGGACCGAAGTCCCTTCACGCATGCGGCACGTCATCAACTCCTTAACAGTAGAGAACCTTTCAGCCCTCGACTGAGCCCCAAAAAGTTCCTTGAGTTGCGCGTGAATGTCAGCAGCATTCACCGTGTCCTCAAATCGCCTCTGGAGTTCATCAGACATCGAGGCTTGCATATAGCATTTGGTCTTGATGTCATGGTCACACCATGCATCAAGTTTGGCCAATTCCTCCGGACTTATGTCAGCTGGTGCTTCCTTCGGAGGTGCTTTCTCTAACACGTAGAGCATTTTCTCCGAAGTTAAGACAATCTTCAACTTCCGGAACCATTCCGTATAGTTGGCGCCAGTCAGCTTGTTTTGTTCGAGGATCGAGAATAAAGGATTTCGCGAATTCATTGTATGAAATACTGAAAAGGAAAACAGACATATATCAATGATTGTTTAACAATTTACTAAGACATAAAATAGGCGAATTTAATTTTATGAATCTCACTCCCACTATTTTAACGATTTCACCACCCTCTAGTGAAAACGGGAAACTTTTTCCTTAGTGAGAACATGGAGTCCAATTGACAAACTTATGGTCCCGAATAATATCAGCCAACCATAATTCTCAAACGGTAGAGCCCAATTGCTTCCAAAGCAACCCCCATGTGTTTACCTCATGTCCAATAAGGGCCCAATAATATGACGCCGTTTAAAGTGACATGTCAAGATGACCCATCAATATTAAGTTGTGATGGACGGTCGCCATGTGGATCCCCCAATAATATGAGCCGATCCCATGGGAGTTCCACCCAACTTACAACATTTGTCGATCCAATGTACAGCTTTCCGACGGACGGGCCCCCCCAATAATATGAGCCGGACCGTATCCGCGGGTAGCATCACATACATTGACCGTTGATGGAAGGTAGGAACATTTAAACAATATTTAAATTTCCTTTATTTATCTTGATATAAATTTTAAATCATATTTAAAATGAGGGATTTTATTTATAAAAATATTTGTCTCATCATATTTAATTTATTGCATGCATTGCCGGATTCACGCAATTTATGTCTAAACATGCATACAATCATAATATCACATATTATATAGGATGATCGATTCCATTTCTAATTGACCCGTGGTTGTCAATCACGGGTCTTAGTCCAATCCTAGGTAATATGCAGTATGCAAATGCAATCCTATTACATATGCTTCCAATTTACATTTCTTCAGTTCTTCATTGTCTGCTGGGCCCACCATCTTCAAATCTTGATCTCCCACTAAATCTAATGTATTTACAATAAATAACAATGACAAGTAGGGGATACATTTTTAGGGGGTGGGAACGGGCTATAAACCAAGCCCACTTTTATTACATATGACATTCATATCGGGCCATAAACCAGGCCCATTAATAAAACCAACAACAATAAAGACAAAATGTAAATTCCTAACATACACCTACAAAATTGGTCATGGCAATCGATCATCCTTATCCAATAACATTTAATTCAAAATTAATTTATTGGATAACATGCTGTGGCAATTCAAATTTAAACAAGATAAAATCATATTTTATATATAAAATCACATTTCACATATAAAATCATATTTTATCTCCATATCAAATAAAATCATATTTTATCTATAAAATCCAATTTTACAAATAAAATCATATTTTACTTAATATATCATAAGATCATATCTTATCATCAATTGTACCAAAATAATTGATTTCAAAATTCAATTTACGGATAAAATATTAAAATTTTCCAAAAATTCAAATTTATCCAAAATCAATTTTAAAATTTACGGACTCGAACAATTCGATCCGAAATCTCGTGAACCAATCAAAAACAATTTTTGACCGGACCAAAAATAAAATTTTAACATATTAAAATTAATTTTTAATAAAATATTAATTTTTCCCGCGGGCCACCCGGGACACTCCCGGGTTGGCCCGCACCCGGGGCGCGGGCCGGGCAGCCCGGCTGCCCCCTTAGGGCAGCAACGCTTGCTGCCCTGGCGGCGCCTGGCGCCGCCGCTGGGCGGCGCTGTGCGCCGCCCTGGGCGGCGCTGTGCACCGCCCTGGGCGGCGCCGAGCGCTGCCCTGCGCAGCGCCCAGCGCTGCGCTGGGCAGCGCACAGCACTGCCCTGGGCAGCGCCGTGCGCCGCCCTGGGCGGCGACGGTCGCCGCCCTGGGCGGCGCCGACGGCGCCGCCCCTGGGGGCAGCGACCATCGCTGCCCCCTCCGGGCAGCGATCCAATCGCTGCCCGGGTTTCGCCCCCGGAAAAAAAAAATTTTTTTTATTAAAAATATTTATTTTGTTTCAAAAACCGAGACTCAAAAATTTTGTACAATTGATTAATTCAATCGATTGATCTGAGCAACCTGGCTCTGATACCACTGTTGGAAAACTGGCGAGTTCCCAGACCAATTACGATTGATACCCGGTGCAGCGGAAGTTTAAAAATTTTTCATGGAACGTTTCCATGGTATGGGTATCAACCGTTCATCAATTGAATTACGTGTGTGTGTAAAATTTAAATAACAATTAAATAAATTTTACCTCAAATCTCGCAACGAGATTAATGGACACCAACAGAACAATTCTGCTCTTGTTGTCTCTCCCTGGAACCGATGAACGCCTTCAATCAGGTCCACGAACAGAGGTTTAATCCCTCTGATAGATTGCACTAGAAAATCTATCAGAATTTTTCTGCGAAGAGAATACACGAATTTGATTCGTTATTCCTTACTGCGATTCAAAATCACAGACCGGAATTTTCTCGGGCAGAGGGAGGGAGAGGCGGCCAAAAACGTTTTGAGAGGGGCTAGGGTTTCGAAAATCCTGTCTCAAAATTATGACCTATTGTGTGTAATTTCTGTACTGAAATAACTTATTTATAATGCAGGCCACTAACACCTTAGGGCCCATTAGTCATAAGCTGGGGCCCGACAAGCAAAGCCCGCTCGTTCAGAAATTAATATAAAATTCATCGTGACTCCGATTGATGAAACGATTTCACCAATGTGCACAGAAACCATTTCTGCACGTTTTAAAGTCAAAATAAATTTTCCTGAATCCGAATTCAGTGGTTTCCAAAAATGTCCATCCCTATGTCATTTTAGGAAATCCTACTCCCTTACTCTTATTTAAGAAGTCCAACTCCTTAGTTCATTAAATTTAACTCTTTAAATTTAACTATCTCAACGGGATTAAAACTCCATTACACTGTGTGACCCTCAATGGTTCAGGGATACAGCTAGCCGTGGGCTCACAACTCCTTGTGACTCGGAACAACACTTTCCGACTTGCCCAACGAATCATCGTAAAGCGCCTAGCAACATCGCCCCATGATTCCCTAGGTATCACTGATAGTGCCTACAAGAACCAGTAGATTTTGGTTAACGTACAGTACGGTCCCTTCATCCATATATCCCGATCGAATCAACAACCATTGGTATATCGAGAGTCGCTCAAGATTCGATAACTATGCAATACATCTTGAAGATCAAATTAGTGACATCGCATGTGCTACTAAGAAACCATTTCTTAAATCACATCAAGTACTCTGGCCAGAGATTTGTCACACTAATATCTCCTCAGATCGCATAGGATATCCACACTCGCAAGTATGTGGTGAATCCTTGACAACAATGCATTGACTCCTATATGTGTCGTAACTGTACCCAATCTCGACACCTGATGACCCCCATAGAGTCGGTAAACGAGTCAAAGCACAGCACTAGCATATAGAGTCTCCATGATGTTTCAAGTCGTAAGGACTAATGGTGTACAACCAAAACCGCGGACTTAATCCACTCGATAAGTGATAACCACTTGGAAAGTCCGGATAGGGTAGTTCGATTATTCATCTTATGAATATCCATTTGCATGCTTCGAACATCTCCATGTTCCCTACCAATGAAACGTGGTACTCCGCATCGCAAATGCTAGTCTCAAACTCGAGCGATCCTTATCCTTATTATCGGACGGCTCAATCGACTAGGAACGGTTTTAGAATATACAGTGACTATAAGATGTATTTCATGATAGACATCTCCATGTTCTACCACATCTTACATACACTATAGTATATTCAAGGTCTTTATCAAAACAACAATAGTATATCACAATATAACAATATGAAGTAATATAAAGTCATTGCCATAAAAGTGTAAATAATATTAAACAAAAGATTGTTTATACAAAGAGTCAACAAAGCCCATAGCCACACAGTTGGCTCACTGGGCACCCACTCTTACATCTCATGTGATTCACTCCGATGAAGCTGAGTTGGATGATACTCTTAGCTATTTCGAGCAACCTATTCAAGTTCTTGATAGAAAGACGA
Source organism: Henckelia pumila (assembly GCF_033568475.1). Classification (NCBI taxonomy): domain Eukaryota; kingdom Viridiplantae; phylum Streptophyta; class Magnoliopsida; order Lamiales; family Gesneriaceae; genus Henckelia; species Henckelia pumila. The sequence goes on from NC_133121.1 coordinate 45,350,155, forward strand.
AGCAACTCCAAACGAAAACCATTCCATTGGTGAAGATTCAATGGAGTAGACACGGAGTTGAAGAGGCAACTTTGGAAGTCGAAGAAGATATAAAGAAACGATTTCCTTACTTATTTCATTGATGTGAGTTCTTATTCAGTTTTCAGTTATTCTTTATTCTTATGAGCATGCAAACTGCATATCTATACTGTTTATGAATTCGAGGACGAACTCATGTCTTAGTGGGGAGAAATGTAAGGCCCGGGATTAATTAGAGATTAATCCAAAATTTAATTTGATTTTAATCCGTGTATATTTAATTTGGGAATATTTAGAGTTTTGATTAAATTCTAATATTCTTAAATTATTTATGATTGAAATTGAATTAAAAAGAGAATCAAGGACTGAATTGCAATTTACGAAGTTGTCAGGGACTAAATTGCAATTTATCTATAGCTATCTGTTTTTTGCTATTTTTAGAAGCATGGATACGTGTACTTCATTCAGAAATCAGAATTAGAATACAGAGTGCCCGACTTCTTCAAATTTCTTTGAAATTGTGATTTTTGATTTGCTATATCTTTCGCTACGGTTATCCGATTTCGATTCCGAAAAGTGTTCTGGAATCCTTACGAAAAGGGCTTCGATTTGGTGTAAGATTTTATATCTTTTAGCATGATTTGAATTTCGAAAATTGACAGATATCAGATATTGAGTTGTCGATCATGTTTTGCAATTTGTATTGCGTCTAGTTTCAACACCGGATCAAAGTTGAATGCTTGAAGGGATTGATTATGATTTGTAGCATGTATCTTGACAAGTATAGCTGCTGATATGTTGTTGTATGGCTGAGTTTTATAAGATATATGCTGATATATGAGTTGAGTTACAAGTTTCGAAGTCGGGAATTACGTCGGTTACCGATTTTGAATCGCTACGTTGTTTAATCGAGTTTTGGAACTGTTTTGATAGCCGAATTCTGAGTTTATGTTGTTATTGAGATGTTATCAATGTTAAAGAATGTGTCTTATTCAGTTTCAGTCAAGTTTGGAAGGCCAACAACACGAGACGCCGACTTTGAACGAACGAAGAAAGAGTTGAGGTTTGAAATGCGATTGATTGATGAATTCTTGATGGTTTTGACTCGTTTCTGAAATGATAGATTGGTGTGAAGTTTGATATATGTATTTTGATTATATCTTACAGATTTGAAGAGTTCAGAACCTCAATAAACGAAGGTATAATGACGACATCGCGAAGTAGGGACTTTGAAACTCAAAAACGATTATTTTTGAGTTGGCCCGCAAAAATCACATACTTGTTTATGTTTTGATTTGATTGTGGTGTTTTCGATCCATCTCAGGTAGTGGATCTTTAAATTTGAGTTGATATGATGTTATATCGAATGAATTCTAAGACAAGGTTGCGGTTAACCTTATTTGCGAGTCGTTTACGAATTCTTTAGATGGATATCCATGTCAAGATCAGTTATGAATCTTGATGGCTTCGAAGTTATTTGAATCAATTCGTATTTAAAGCGTTTGAGTACTCTATTTGTTGAGTCGAGTTTTAAATAGAGTTAATATGATTTATTTAACGCTTTTGATATGTTGGTTATACTGAGATTTGTATCTCACCGAAGTTATCCGGCTGTTGTCTTGTTTTGTATGTGTGCATGAAAACAGAGAGGGCAGGAGCTGATCATCGACGTCATTGACAGCTGGGAGAGAGTCTAGCACGTGAGGGCTCGGGTTGTAGATGATGTTTTGAATGTTAGAAGCATGGAACCTTAGAACTTGTTAGTTTTGGAATACATGTATAAAACTTGAGATAGTTTATGTCGTTATTGTTATCGTTTCTTTAGCGACTTGGTTGATGTAATAAAATACATGTATACTTGCTTGAGACTTTGTTTAGATGTATAAGTTTGTGTTTACATCAAAGGAAACAAGTTTTGGAGCTGTCAATTGCCAAGTTTTTGGGAGCTGTCAAGTGTGGGCAAGAATCTGCCCAAGGCAGCGCCCGAGCTGCAGTTCTGCCTCGAAATGGGCAGGGCGCGCCCGAGCGGCGCTTTTCAGCCGCTCGAGCGCAGCCTTTAAAAAAAAAAAAAAAAAATTTACAGCTTCGGATGCTTGGTGATTGCTTATCCTTTAATTGCCCTTAAGATTTGAGATTAGCAACCCGAGGTCCCCACAACATGCCTCACAAACAAATGAAATTCCAGATTTTAGATTAGGCATACCTCTAACAGCATCAAACTTACTTAAGTTCTTCAAAGTCTTGAAGTTTTCATGTCCCAACTTTCGATGTCAAAGGTTAAATTCATCCACCTTTGTATTTCTACATGCCATCTCCTCTTCAAGTTGATAGAAATTATCAAACGACCTCATACCTGTCATCAAACACATGTTAGAGCTATCAAAAACTTTGCATAATTTCTTATCAAATTGCACATTCAAGTTGTCATCACAAAGCTGACTAATGTTTATTTAATTTGAAGTTAATCCTTCAACATGAAGCACGTTGCGAAGCTTAGGCAAACCAGCAACATCCAGTGTGCCTTTTCCTACAATATTTCCCTTTGTGGTTTCTCCATTCGTCACTTTCTCACTCTTCTGTTCAACATAATCTATGAGAAACTTCTTAGAACCTGTCATATGACGTGAACTTCTACTATCAAAGTACCAAGCATCTGAAACATTAGTTCTTAAAGCAGTATAAATCATGTAGCAGTGAATATCAGCTTTTGGTACTCTGTAGTGACCCTTACCCGGAACACCTACTAAACAGAACTTATGCATGCAATTAACTTAATTAAACAGATATCAGAATAAAACTGCGGAAACCACAAACATTATACAATCCCATGAAAGAGTGGGTGCCCGGTGAGCCAACTTGTGGCTAAGGGCTTTGATGACTCTTTGTATAAACAATCTTTTGTTTAATATTATTTACACTTTTATTAATGGCAATGACTTTATCTTTCTTCATATTGTTATATTGTGATATACTATTGTTGTTTTGATAAAGACCTTGAATATACTATAGTGTATGTAAGATGTGGTAGAACATGGGGATGTCTATCATGAAACACATCTTATAGTCACTGTATATTTTAAACTGTTCCTAGTCGATTGAGCCGTCCGATAATAAGGATAAGGATCGCTCGAGTTTAAGACTAGCATTTGCGATGCAGAGTACCACGTTTCATTGGTAAGGAACATGGAGATGTTCGAAGCATGCAAATGGATATTCATACGATGAATGATCGAACTACCCTATCCGGACTTTCCAAGTGGTTATCACTTATCGAGTGGATATAGTCCGCGGTTTTGGTTGTACACCATTAGTCCTTACTACTTGAGACATCATTGAGACTCTATATGCTAGTACTGTGCTTTGACTCGTTTACCGACTCTATTGGGGTCATCAGGTGTCGGGATTGGGTACAGTTACAACACATATAGGAGTCGATGCTTTGTTGTCAAGGATTCACCACATACTTGCGAGTGTGGATATCCTATGCGATCTGAGGAGATATTAGTGTGACGAATCTCTGGCCAGAGTACATGATGTGATTTAAGAAATGGTTTCTTAGTAGCACATGCGATGTCACTATTTGATCTTCAAGATGTATTGCATAGTTGTCGAATCTCGAGCGACTCTCGATATACCAATGGTTGTTGATTCGATCGGGATATATGGATGAAGAGACCGTACTGTACGCTAACCAAAATCTACTGGTTCTTGTAGGCACTATCAGTGATACCTAGGGAATCATGGGGCGATGTTGCTAGACGCTCTTACCATGATTCGATGGGCAAGTCGGAAATTGTTGTTCCGAGTCACAAGGAGTTGTGAGCCCACGGCTAGCTGTATCCCTGAACCATTGAGGGTCACACAGTGTAATGGATTTTTAATCCCAGTTGAGATAGTTAAATTTAAAGAGTTAAATTTAATGAACGAAGAAGTTGGACTTCTTATTTAAGAGTAGAGGAGTAAGATTTCCTAAAATGACATAGGGATGGCCATTTTTGGAAATCACTGAATTCGGATTCAGAAAAATTTATCTTGACTTTAAAAGGTGCAGAAATGGTTTCTGTGCACATTGGTGAAATTGGTTTATCAATCGGAGTCACGATGAATTTTATATTAATTTCTGAACATGCGGGCTTTGCTTGTCGGGCTTGAACTTATGACTAATGGGCCCTAAGCTGTTAGTGGCCTACATTATAAATAAGTTATTGCAGTACAGAAATTACACACAACAGGTCACAATTTTCGAAAACCTAAGTATTTTCTAATCAAAGTGGCCGCCCCCCTCCCTGTCTACTCGAGAAAAATCCAGCCTGTGATTTTGAATTACAGTCTGGTTTAACGGATCAAATTCGTTAATCTCTTCGTAGAAACTTCTGATAGATTTTCTAGTGCAATCTATCAGAGGGATTAAATATCTATTCGTGGACCTGATTGAAGAACAGTTCGTCCATCAGTTCCAGGGATATACAACAAGAGCAGAGAAATCTGTTGGTGTCCAAAAATCTCGATTCGAGATTAAAGGTAAAAATTTTATAATTGTTATTTAATTTTTACACACACAATTTAATCGTAAGGTTGATACCTATTATGGAATCGTTCCATACAAAATTTTAAACTTCCGCTGCACCGGGTATCAATCCTAATTGATCTGATCGCCGCGTTCTCCAACAGTGGTATCAGAGCCAGGTTGCTCAGATCAAGCGATTAAATTAATCGATTGTACAAAAATTTTTAGGCCTCGGTTTTTGAAACAAAATAAATATTTTTAAAATAAAAATATTTTTTTTCGGGCAAAAACCCGGGCAGCGATTGGATCGCTGCCCGGGGCAGGGGCAGCGATCGTCGCTGCCAGCGCTGCACAGGGCGGCGCACGGCGCTGGCCAGGGCAGCGCACGGCGCTGGCCGGCGCAACGCTGGACGCTGCGCAGGGCAGCGCTCGGCGCTGCCCGGCCCGGGAATGTCTCGGGCGGCCCGCGGGAAAAAAAAATTATTTTTAATTTTTTAAATTAAATTTTAATATGTTAAAATTCTATTTTTGGTCCGATCGAAAATTGTTTTGATTGGTCCACGAGGCGTCGGATCGAATTGTTCGAGTCCGAAAATTTTAAAATTGATTTTTGGATAAATTTGAATTTTTGGAAAATTTTAATATTTTATCCTTTAATTGAATTTTGAAATTAATTATTTTTGGTACAATTGATGATAAGATATGATCTTATGGATATATTGAGTAAAATATGATTTTATGTATAAAATTGGATTTTATAGATAAAATATGATTTTATTTGATAAAAAAGATAAAATATGATTTTGTATGTAAAATAAGATTTTATGTATGAAATATGATTTTATCCTTTTAAATTTAAATTGTCATTGCATGTTATCCAATAAATTAATTTTGAATTAAATGTTATTGGATAAGGATGATCGATTGCCATGACCAATTTTGTAGGTGTATGTTAGGAATTTACATTTGTTTTTATTGTTGTTGGTTTTATTAATGGGCCTGGTTTATGGCCCAAATATGAATGTCATATGTAATAAAAGTGGGCTTGGTTTATGGCCCGTTCCCACCCCTTAAAAATGTATCCCCTACTTGTCATTGTTATTTATTGTAAATACATTAGATTTAGTGGGAGATCAAGATTTGAAGATGGAGGTGGGCCCAGCAGACAATAAAGACAGAAGAAATGTAAATTGGAAGTAATAGGATTGCATTGCATACTGCATATTACCTAGGATTGGACTAAGACTCGTGATTGGCAACCACGGGTCGATTAGAAATGGAATCGATCATCCTATATAATATGTGATATTATAGTTGTATGCATGTTTTAGACATAATTGTGTGAATCCGGCAAGCATACAAAATTTTTAAAAATGAGGAGACAAATTTTTATAATTAAAAATCCCTCATTTTAAATATGATTTAAAATTGATATCAAGATAAATAAAGGAAATTTAAATTTGTTTAAATGTTCCTACCTTCCATCAACGATCAATGTATAAGATGCTACCCGCGGATATGGTCCGGCTCATATTATTGGGGGGGCCCGTTCGTCGAAAAGCTGTACATTGGATCGACACATGTTGTAAGTTGGGTGGAACTCCCATGGGATCGGCTCATATTATTGGGGGATCCACATGGCGACCGTCCATCACAACTTAATATTGATGGGTCATCTTGACATGTCACAATAAACGGCGTCATATTATTGGGCCCTTATTGGACATGAGGTAAAAACATGGAGGTTGCTTTGGAAGCAATTGGGCTCTACCTTTTGAAAATTATGGTTGGCTGATATTATTCGGGACCATAAGTTTGTCAATTGGACTCCATGTTCTCACTAAGGAAAACAGTTTCCCGTTTTCACTAGAGGGTAGTGAAATCGTTAAAATAGTGGGAGTGAGATTCATAAAATAAATTTCGCCTATTTTATGTCTTAGTAAATTGCTTAAACAATCACTGATATTTGTCTGTTTCTTTTCAGTATTTCATAAGATGAATTCGCGTAATCCACTTTTCTCGATCCTCGAACAAAATAAGTTGACTGGCGCAAACTATACGGAATGGTTCCGTAAGTTGAAGATTGTCTTGACTTCGGAGAAGATGCTCTACGTGTTAGAAAAATCTCCTCCGAAGGAAGCACCAGCTGACGTAAGTCCGGAGGAGTTAGCCAAGCTTGATACATGGTGGGACCATGATATCAAGACCAAATGCTATATGCAAGCCTCGATTTCTGATGAACTCCAGAGGCGATTTGAGGACACCGTGAATGCTGCTGACATTCACGTTCAACTCAAGGAACTTTTTGGGGCTCAATCGAGGGCTGAAAGGTTCGCTACTGTAAAGGAGCTAATGACGTGTCGCATGCGTGAAGGGACTTCGGTCCGTGATCATGGGGTACGAGTGATTTGGCTCATACAGAAGTTGGTAACCCTTGATTTGGTGTTGGAGCATGAACTCAACGTGGACTTACTACTTCTGTCTCTTCCTTCATCGTTTGACGGATTTGTGGTAAATTTCAATATGAACAAGATAGAGGCCTCCCTTGAAGAGATGGTCAATATGCTTGTGACATATGAATCCACATTAAAGAAGGATAAACCGGCTTTCTTGGTGGGCTCCTCTTCTTCTGCTAAGAAGGGGCCAAGTACAAAGGGCAAGAAACGTTCTTCCCCACCCAAGAAAATCGAACCCGAGAAGAAGTACAAGACAAAGGCTTCAAACATGGAAAAATCCAAGGATGTTTGCCATTACTGCAAGAAGCCCGGTCATTGGAAGCGTAACTGCAAGGAATATCTAGAGCAGTTGCGAACTGCAAAGGGTATGTTCTATATTGAAATAAATGTTTCACTTAATACTACTTCTTGGGTATTGGATACCGGATGTGGATCTCACATTTGCAATTATTTGCAGGTGATGACAAGAAGTCGCAGGCTTAGGATGGGTGAGACCCAGCTGAGGCTCGGAAATGGTTCCAGAGTTGAAGCAAAAGCCGTGGGAGATGTTTATTTAATTTTGCAGAACGGTTTTAAGTTACTTTTAAGAGATGTTTTATTTGTTCCGGATTTGATTAAAAACATTATTTCTGTTTCTATGCTTGATAGAGATGGTTATTCTTGCAATTTTGTGAATGGGATTTGCAATATTTACAAGAATGAATGTTTGATTGGAAATGGACAACTTGAAAATGATCTATACAACTTAAAACTAAAAGACGTTCCAATAAATTATGTTGATAAACCGGCAACAACAAACAAAAGGAAAATCGATAGCCAAAACCCGGCAAACCTTTGGCACGCTAGGCTAGGTCATATTTCCTCAAGGAGGATGAACAAGCTAGTGGGAGAGGGCATGTTTGATATGTCTGATATTAACTCTCTACCTACTTGTGAATCCTGCCTAAAAGGAAAAATGACTAAATCTCCTTTTAAGGGGAAACCTGAGCGTAGTCAAAATCTGTTGGATTTGATCCATACAGATGTTTGTGGTCCATTTAGAGTTGGGACTCAATATGGCCACACCTACTTCATTACCTTTACTGATGATTATTCAAGGTATGGGTATTTATATTTAATGAAATATAAGTCTGAAGCATTTGAAAAGTTCAAAGAATTCAAGGCTGAAGTAGAAAACAAGTTAGGTAAAAGTATTAAAGCACTTCGATCGGATCGAGGTGGAGAATACTTGAGTACCGAGTTTTTGGACTATCTAAAAGAGAATGGGATTCTCTCTCAGTGGACTCCTCCTATGACACCACAGCTTAATGGTGTATCGGAGCGTCGTAATCGAACTTTGTTGGACATGGTTCGGTCCATGATGAGCTTCACTGAGCTTCCACCTTCGTTTTGGGGCTATGCGCTTGAAACGGCGGTATTGTTGTTGAACAACGTCCACACTAAAGCAGTGGACAAAAAACCATACGAGTTATGGAATGGCAAAGCTCCTAAGTATTCGTACTTGAGGATTTGGGGATGTCCTGCTTACGTGAAGCGGACAGTGGGAGATAAGTTGGATAGTCGATCCAGCTTATGTTATTTTGTAGGGTATCCGAAGAATTCAATCGGATATTATTTCTATTATCCTGCTGAAACAAAGGTGTTTGTTTCAAGGAATGCCACCTTCTTGGAGAAGGAGTTCTTATTGGATAAGAAAGGCGAGATGATGGAACTCGAAAAAATTCGAGAAGAACCTGAAATACAAAATAACGATCCTACACCTCAGGAACCATTGCTGGACACGCCTGTACCTAGAAGATCCGAGAGGACTTCTAGACCTCCTATTCGATATGGTCTTCTTCTTGAAGGGGATCAAGATGAACCCGATGTTGGATGTGATCCAAGAAACTTCAAGGAAGCAATTTCTGATGCGGATTCAAATTTATGGCTTGAAGATATGCAGTCAGAAATAGATTCGATGCATACAAACCAAGTTTGGTCTTTAGTAGATCCTCCCGATGGAATTGTTCCAATAGGGTGTAAATGGATCTACAAGAGAAAGCTTGGGCCTGATGGTAAGGTATTGACCTACAAGGCGCGATTGGTGGCAAAAGGTTATACTCAAAGTCAAGGAGTTGACTATGATGAAACCTTTTCACCAGTTGCAATGTTCAAGTCCATAAGAATCCTTATTGCCATAGCTGCATGGTATGACTATGAGATATGGCAAATGGATGTGAAGACTGCTTTTCTTAATGGAGACATTAAGGAAGAAATCTATATGAAGCAGCCTGAGGGGTACACATCCATGGGAAGCGAGCATAAGGTATGCAAGCTTCAGAGATCAATTTATGGTCTAAAACAAGCATCAAGAAGTTGGAACCAAAAATTTGATGAAACAATAAAAGATTTTGGTTTCATCAAGAATCCGAAGGAACCATGCGTGTACAAGAAAGTAGTTAAGGATGCTGTGACATTCTTAGTACTTTATGTTGATGACATCCTACTCATTGGGAATGATATAGGGATGTTGCAGTCAACAAAGATATGGTTATCAGGTAGATTCTCGATGAAGGATTTGGGTGAGGCATCCTATATTCTTGGGATACAGATCTATAGAGATAGATCTAAGAGAATGATAGGACTCACTCAATCAACCTACATCGACACCATATTGAAACGGTTTTCAATGGATGGGTCCAAGAGAGGACATCTACCCATGTGTCATGGAGTTTCTCTATCCAAGTCTATGTGTCCCAAGACTGATGAAGAGATAGAGAAAATGACACATGTACCATATGCGTCAGCCATAGGTAGTATCATGTATGGGATGATATCTACCAGACCGGATGTAGCATTTGCTCTGAGTGTCACGAGCATATATCAAGCTAATCCCGGTCAAATGCATTGGAAAGCCGTGAAGGACATTCTTAAGTACTTACGAAGGACTAAGAATATGTTCATGGTATATGGAGGAAGAGAACTAAAATTGGAAGGCTATACCGACTCTAGCTTTCAAAGTGACGTGGATGACTCGAAGTCAACCTCTGGATTTTTGTTCATGCTCAATGGCGGTGCTGTCTCTTGTAAGAGTTCCAAGCAGGACACCACAGCGGATTCCACCACTGAAGCAGAATACATTGCAGCATCAGCTGCTGCTAAAGAGGCCGTTTGGATGAGGAATTTCGTCCAAGAGTTGGGCGTCATTCCTGAATTTGTTGGTCCAGTCCCGGTGTACTGTGACAACACGGGTGCCGTTGCTCAGGCAAAGGAACCAAGGTCTCATCAAAGATCCAAACACGTACTGAGGAAATACCACATCATCCGGGAGATTGTGGAAAGAGGAGACATCACTGTCGAAAGAGTGGCCTCTGCAGACAATATCGCTGATCCACTTACTAATCCCTTGCCAGGACCATTATTTGACAAACATCGCGAAGCAATGGGTCTACGTAGTATGACTAGTTGGCTTTAGGGCAAGTGGGAGATTGAAAGAGTGGGTGCCCGGTGAGCCAACTTGTGGCTAAGGGCTTTGATGACTCTTTGTATAAACAATCTTTTGTTTAATATTATTTACACTTTTATTAATGGCAATGACTTTATCTTTCTTCATATTGTTATATTGTGATATACTATTGTTGTTTTGATAAAGACCTTGAATATACTATAGTGTATGTAAGATGTGGTAGAACATGGGGATGTCTATCATGAAACACATCTTATAGTCACTGTATATTCTAAATTGTTCCTAGTCGATTAATCCGTCCGATAATAAGGATAAGGATCGCTCGAGTTTGAGACTAGGATTTGCGATGCAGAGTACCACGTTTCATTGGTAAGGAACATGGAGATGTTCGAAGCATGCAAATGGATATTCATACGATGAATGATCGAACTACCCTATCCGGACTTTCCAAGTGGTTATCACTTATCGAGTGGATATAGTCCGCGGTTTTGGTTGTACACCATTAGTCCTTACTACTTGAGACATCATTGAGACTCTATATGCTAGTACTGTGCTTTGACTCGTTTACCGACTCTATTGGGGTCATCAGGTGTCGGGATTGGGTACAGTTACAACACATATAGGAGTCGATGCTTTGTTGTCAAGGATTCACCACATACTTGCGAGTGTGGATATCCTATGCGATCTGAGGAGATATTAGTGTGACGAATCTCTGGCCAGAGTACATGATGTGATTTAAGAAATGGTTTCTTAGTAGCACATGCGATGTCACTATTTGATCTTCAAGATGTATTGCATAGTTATCGAATCTCGAGCGACTCTCGATATACCAATGGTTGTTGATTCGATCAGGATATATGGATGAAGGGACCGTACTGTACGCTAACCAAAATGTACTGGTTCTTGTAGGCACTATCAGTGATACCTAGGAAATCATGGGGCGATGTTGCTAGACGCTCTTACCATGATTCGATGGGCAAGTCGGAAATTGTTGTTCCGAGTCACAAGGAGTTGTGAGCCCACGGCTAGCTGTATCCCTGAACCATTGAGGGTCACACAGTGTAATGGATTTTTAATCCCAGTTGAGATAGTTAAATTTAAAGAGTTAAATTTAATGAACGAAGAAGTTGGACTTCTTATTTAAGAGTAGAGGAGTAAGATTTCCTAAAATGACATAGGGATGGCCATTTTTGGAAATCACTGAATTCGGATTCAGAAAAATTATCTTGACTTTAAAAGGTGCAGAAATGGTTTCTGTGCACATTGGTGAAATCGGTTTATCAATCGGAGTCACGATGAATTTTATATTAATTTCTGAACATGCGGGCTTTGCTTGTCGGGCTTGAACTTATGACTAATGGGCCCTAAGCTGTTAGTGGCCTACATTATAAATAAGTTATTGCAGTACAGAAATTACACACAACAGGTCACAATTTTCGAAAACCTAAGTATTTTCTAATCAAAGTGGCCGCCCCCCTCCCTGTCTACTCGAGAAAAATCCAGCCTGTGATTTTGAATTACGGTCTGGTTTAACGGATCAAATTCGTTAATCTCTTCGTAGAAACTTCTGATAGATTTTCTTGTGCAATCTATCAGAGGGATTAAATATCTATTCGTGGACCTGATTGAAGAACAGTTCGTCCATCAGTTCCAGGGATATACAACAAGAGCAGAGAAATCTGTTGGTGTCCAAAAATCTCGATTCGAGATTAAAGGTAAAAATTTTATAATTGTTATTTAATTTTTACACACACAATTTAATCGTAAGGTTGATACCTATTATGGAATCATTCCATACAAAATTTTAAACTTCCGCTGCACCGGGTATCAATCCTAATTGATCTGATCGCCGCGTTCTCCAACATCCCAAGTAAAGGAATCTGTAATTTATCCCATAATATACAACCAAATCGAATAGCTGTATAAACCCAAACAACAGTAATAAAACCTAAGCGAAGCTCCAGCTGGCCAACCACTGACTAGCCCCTCCTGGATCCACCCTCCTCATCCAATCGCAAACCTGCCCCATGGAATAGGGTGTCCAGAAAAATACAGAGTACGAGATGTGTGCATAAAACGCTCAGTGCGAGAGTATGAGTATACATCCATGCAAAGTGAACTCCCTATAGACTCGAGGTCAAGGATCAGATAACAGAGACAGACCGAGCCCTGGTATGTAGCACGCTGTGCCATCGCTTCAGGAGGTGGCTCCCATACCGAGATAACCGTGGATACGCCGAACCCAAATCGATGGAAGTCCATCCACTAACAGGATAGGGTACAACCCTACTAACAGACATCTCGAAGGAGATACAGCAAGATGCAAATGAATGCAGCATAATATCATGGCATATAAATCATGCAGTCACATAATACATGCATACTCAGTCAGGATATCTCGAACAGTACTTTCGTACCTCAATACAGTGCAAGCTCTACCAACTCTAGGTCCAAGCCTATAGTCTGCTCTACACTTCCAAATGATATTACTATCATTAAAGTGCTCTAAAAGCCTTAACTAAGCTATTGCATACTCCTAAATATTTATAGGAAGCAAAAGCTATACCTTCGTCCGTCGTTAGCCCTTTGATGTCGATGCCTCCAGAACTTGAGCACAACTCCGCTACGACTACCGAACGCCTCGCCGACCTCCGGACCAAGCCTAAGAAGACTAGAACAGCTCCAAAAGGACTAGAAAGGAAAGGAGAACTCGGAATTGGCAAATGAAAGTGAAGTCTCGGCCTTCTATTTATAGACATCGATCGAAACTTCCGATCCTTGATCGGAACGTCCGAACCCCGATCGGAACGTCCGATCCTGCCATCGGAGCTTCCGAAGATCCTGATCTGCCACGTGTCAAAATATCACTTGTTGACTCCGGATAGGGGTGATTGGAGCCTCCGGTCCTGATCGGAGCTTCCGATCCAACCACACGTCATGCCTGACGTAATACCGATCGGAGCTTCCGATCCTGTTCGGAGCTTCCGATCCTGATCGGAGCTTCCAATCTCACCTTCGGAACTTCCAAACTCTACCCAAGTAATTATGATTAATCCCTTAATTACTCAATTAGGGTACGGGCTACTACATTCTCCCCCACTTAAGATATTTCGTCCTCGAAAACAGATCTTAAGTACCGAATGCAAATACAGAAATCAGAAACATTCTTTATTCAAATCAAACGTTTACAGAGTTGCAACTGAATACAACTTAAAGAATGAAATCAAAACAACTCAGGATGGTCTTTACGCATCCTGTCCTCAAGCTCCCAAGTAGCTTCCTCAGTGCCTCGGCGCTGCCACTGAACTAAAACCAAAGGAATGACTTTGTTCCGTAAAACCTTATCCTTATAATCCAGGATACGAAGAGGTTTCTCCACATAAGTCAAATCCTTGTCTACCTGAACCTCATACCGCTGCAGAATATGAGATTCATCTGCCACATACCGTCGCAACAGAGATACGTGGAATACGTCGTGAATACTGGACAGATGCGGTGGCAAAGCTAGTCGATAAGCCAAATCGCCAATGCTCTCCAAGACCTCAAACGGGCCGATAAATCTGGGAGACAACTTGCCTTTAAGGCCAAATCTGAGAATCTTTTGGAAAGGTGACTGTAAAGTCCAAAAATCCATTAAAATTGCTCACGATTATTTAAACATAAATTTTTAATGATTTTATGCCTTAAATTGTTTAAGTTATGATTTAATGATTATGTTTATTTTACGTTTAACAATTTGATTAAGTAAATGATTTCAGGTTGAGTTTGATTCTAGACTCTCGGGACGAGGCTAACTTACGAACGAAGTGTTAGAACTTATTTTCACGAGTATTTTAAGTATAATATTGATATAATTTGAATAAAAGAGTTGGGAGATAGTATTTTTTTATCAGTCGAGTCAAGGAAGAGTGGTAGACTTCATTTTAATTAGTCACCACGATGCGAATTAAGTGTTGAAAGCAACACTCTTCTACCACGTTCCCCACTTATTTATGGACTTGTCTCCCCATGATTGCCCTCCTTCACGCCTATCTTCTTCTTCTTTCTTTTATTTTCATTCTTATTCTCTTCTTCTCTGAACACTACACGGTTGCTTCAAGAAATTTCAAAGTTAAACTTCTATCTTGCTCCTCTTCGTGGTTAGTTCGTCTCCGAAGTTCCGGATCAACTCCTCCTCCATTCAAGGCAAGTTTTTTTTAAAGCAATTTTAAACCACCATTCAAGATATATGTATTTTGATATGAAAATTATGATTTATGTAATGTTTATGCATGATTTTTTTAGAGCTTAAAATCATGATCTATGTTTGATTGAAATTGTGAAGCATAAGTCATGATATGTAAGTCGTTCTTGTGAAATTCTTGATAAATAATGTGTGATGATAGATTCTTATGATTTAGAGTTGGGAAAGTACTGATTTTGAAGGTATGTGTTGAATTTTAAAGAGTTGACTTAGTTGAGTTAAAACTTTGAAACGTTGCATGTGATGGGTTGCCTCGGATTATCGACACTTGTTGCAATTTTGTGAGTAAATTCTTTTGTATTAATCCAAATTAGATGAGGCCAATTGTATTTGAAAGATAACTAATTTTTCTGCAACTTTCATGTTTTGAAGTTTTCCAAAATCGGTTTTGAAGTTTGGCCAAAATCAATCCAAAGTTTATTGATTGGTTTGATTTTTCTTCACTGACCAGTCTTGGGAGAATGAGTATAACTTTTTATTGAAAATTTCAATTAAGGTGCCGTTTTCGGAATTAGAAAGCCAAGATCAAGGGCTAAAACTTTCATGTTTACCACGTTTCCGAATTCCGACTGCAAAATAGAGTTTAAGAATGAACAAGCAGACCTATCAGCAGAGTAAGCGCGCCCGCGCCCGAAAAGTAGCGCCCCCGCGCATGGCCTTCTGATTTGAAGCTTTATTTATGTTATTTTAATGTCCTAAATACATGGTTATGACCTATTAAGGCTTCTAAAATATATTTAAGAGTTTTTATGCAAACAGTTTCAAGTTTAAAGTCAAGAACGGAAAGAACGACTTACGTGGATCGATTACGTTATGTGGTGCATGTACATGTCTAAGTTTCTTTCATGAAACCTATGTTCAATATGAAAGTATGATTTTTATCATTTATTACATGCACGAAGTTATCGAGTAAAGTTTTATGTTCATGAAACAAAAGTTAAGATGGAAATTATGATGTTTCAATGATGCTTCATGATGGATGAAAGGATATGTTGATGAAATGAAAATGATAAAGCATGAATGAATAATGCTATGTTGAATTATGAAGATATAATATGTTGATGCATGAAATTATTTTGATGTCTTATGTGTCTTTGTGGTGGCAATACGGGAACGGTGCTCCGGTTTGGGCTCCGGAGTAGCCCTCCCAAATACGGCTCAATGTACGGGTTAGGTCCTCCGGGATGAGCTCCGGAGGAGCCTCCGAAAAGGAATGAACGAAAGTTATGAGGCGTAATGCCATATGATTGTTGATCAACAAGAAAAGATGAATGTGCCCATTATGAAGGTTGCCACAATTTCGCATAATTCGTCGCCAAATGATAAGCTTATGTTATGTTATGTTATCTTATGCTATGTTAAGTTTAAATGATTATTGAAATCTCATGATTTTTACTGCATACTCTTGCTGAGTCTTTAGACTCACTATACTTGAATGGTGCAGGTAATGAGGATGACATTTATGCATATGTCGATGAGTTCAATGCCGGGCATGAAGAAGAGCAAGGAGTCGGACCGGCGGGCGATGCATGAGTGTGTTATGTGATGAGTGTGTTATGTGATGAGTGTGTTATGTCAAGTTAATGAACTAAATGTTGTTATGTTGATTGAAGAAAATACGCTTTATGTTTCAAATTGTTATGAATTGGTTTGTAAACTATTCTGAAATGTTTTAAGTAAGGTTTGATGTATGCATACATCTTTCAAAAAATTTCTTCTCCGCACAGAGGTTTTATGGTCATGTTAGTGTGGTAATACCTTCATCGGTTGAGGGTGTTACAGTTTGGTATCAGAGCAGTTCGCTCTGGGTTTTCTTGAAACACTCATGCATACTCGCCACGACTCCAACGCTCCGTCTTCATGTCTGTAAGTTATGTGTCTTATGTTATTATGTGTATGATAATGCGATGAGATATATGTTTGCTTGTTATATGTTAAAGTATATTCACGTTTTGAATCGTGACTGAGCGGTGTGGATAATATTGGACTTTAGGACTATGACATCACGTAGGGGAAACAACACCAATACCAACACCAATTCTGCAAACAACAACCATAGTGATTGCGGGCCAGATAGTGAGAACAATCAAAACAACCAGTTTTTGGCGGGATTAACTGCTCTGCTTCAAGAGCAAAGCCGTGCTCAGGGAGCTCAAATCCAACAGTTGCTTCAAGTCCAGACAGCTAATGCTGGAAATAACCATCCTGCAGCTAATCAGAACCCTATCTACAAAAGGTTCTTAGAGTTGGGACCACCTGAGTTCAAAGGAGAGACTGATCCTTTGATAGCGGAACAATGGTTCCAAGCTATGGAGACTGCTTTTGAATTCATGCAGATCACGGATGCGGATAGATTGAGATGTGCTACCTATATGTTCCGTGATGACGCTCGTGTTTGGTGGAATGGAGCCAAAGCAGCGTTGAACCTAACCACCCTTACTTGGAATGGATTCAAGGATGTGTTCTACGGTAAATATTTCACGGTGAGCACCCGAAACAGGTTGGCTAGAGAGTTTTTGGAGATCCGTCAAGGAAACATGTCAATTGCGGAGTATGTAAAGAAGTTTGAAAGGGGAAGATACTTTGTACCGATGATTTCTGGTGAACCTGCTGAAGAGTTGAAACATTTCACAGAAGGATTGAATGCCTTCATCAGAAAGGATGTTAGACTAAGTGGAGCGAAAAATTACAAAGATGCGGTGGATCAGGCCATGCTGTCCGAAAAGGACAGAAACGACATTATCAGAGAGTCACAAGAAAAAAGATCTAGTTATCAGAATCGGGACCAACAAGGAAATGCTAACAGAAAGAGACCGTACCAAGCCCCACCCCAACACCGACCATACCAACAGCAGCAGCATCGACCTCAGGGGCAGAAACAATTGGCTCTACCAGCACCAAAACCGGCGATTGCACCAACAGCTTGTCAAAAATGTGAAAAACTTCACTCAGGTCAATGCATGGCAGGGACTGGAGTATGTTTCCTTTACAAAAAGCCAGGGCACTATCGAAAAGATTGCCCTCAATCCAAAGAACCAGTAAGAGGACGAGTTTTTGCAATGGCACATGATCAAGTGGATCCGAATACAGCTATAGTTACAGGTATGATTAATGTTTCCAGTAATCCCGCTCATGTCTTAATTGATACTGGAGCTACACATTCATTCATATCTGTTGAATTTGTTAATAAATCGGGTTTAGTACCGGATAAGTCAATATCGAGATTTAGTATATCCTTGCCTTCAGGGGAAGAATTGAGTAGTGATTTGATCGTCAGAGGATGCAGTATACAGATGCAAGGTCATGAGTTGTATGCTGATCTTATTATCCTCAAAATGTCGGACTTTGACGTGATATTTGGTATGGATTGGTTGTCTTGTTACGAGGCTACCATAGACTGTAAACGGAGGACGGTTTCCTTGAAAACTAAGGATGGAGAAACGTTTCTATTCTATGCCACACCGAAAAATAATTCATCTCTTTTAATTTCAGTAGGTAAGGCATGACAACTGTTGAATAAAGGATGTGCAGGTTTCCTCGCAAGTGTCACTTGCGACCAAGAATTACCTCGATCGAAACTTGAAGACGTCGAGGTAGTGAGAGATTTCCCAGAAGTATTTCCTGATGATATTGCAGGATTACCTCCAGCTAGGGAGGTAGAATTTGGGATTGAATTAATGCCCGGAACCCAACCAGCTTCCAAAGCACCATACAGATTAGCACCGACTGAAATGAAAGAATTGAAGGAGCAACTACAAGAGCTACTCAACAAAGGCTTTATTAGACCGAGTATATCGCCTTGGGGTGCACCGGTATTGTTTGTCAAGAAGAAAGATGGGTCTATGAGACTGTGCATCGATTATAGAGAGATGAATCGAGTAACAGTGAAGAACAAATATCCACTGCCAAGGATTGATGATTTGTTTGATCAGTTACAAGGGGCAGTAGTATTCTCCAAGATCGATTTGAGATCAGGTTATCACCAATTAAAGGTGAAAGATGAAGATATTCATAAGACGGCTTTCAGGACTCGTTATGGCCACTACGAGTTTTTAGTCATGCCATTTGGAGTTACCAATGCACCGGCAGTATTCATGGATCTTATGAACAAAGTGTTTCAGCCTTTCTTAGATCAGTTTGTCATAGTATTCATAGATGACATACTGATTTACTCTCGTAGTTCAGATGAGCATCGTCAGCATCTAACTATAGTCTTGCAGATTCTGAAAGAAAAACAATTGTTTGCTAAGTTCAGTAAGTGTGAATTTTGGCTGGAACAGATTGCATTTTTGGGTCACATAGTTTCGGTTAAGGGAATAGAGGTTGATCCAGCAAAGATAGAAGCAATTAAAAATTGGGTTACTCCAAAGAATGCTACAGAGATACGGAGTTTCTTGGGATTAGCGGGTTACTATAGGAGATTCATTCAGGATTTCTCCAAGATAGCGCTGCCACTAACGTCATTAACTCGCAAAAGTGTGAAGTTTGAATGGTCTAATCAGTGTGAGAAAAGCTTTTTAGTGTTAAAGAAAAAGTTGATGACAGCACCAGTACTAGCCATACCAGAAGGAACAGGTCGATTCGTAATTTATACAGATGCTTCCAAGAGTGGATTAGGGGCTGTCTTGATGCAAGATGGAAAGGTGATAGCATATGCTTCATGACAGTTGAAGATTCATGAAAAGAATTACCCTACCCATGACCTTGAATTGGCAGCAGTTGTCTTCGCACTCAAACTGTGGAGACATTACCTTTATGGTGAGAAGTGTTAGATTTTCACTGATCATAAGAGTTTGAAGTACTTCTTCACCCAGAAGGAGTTGAACATGAGGCAGAGAAGATGGCTCAAATTGGTGAAATATTATGACTGTGATATTAGCTACCATCCGGGTAAAGCTAATGTAGTAGCAGATGCTTTGAGTCATAAATCTGCAACCTTGAACAGAATGACAACTCAACAAGAGTTGATTGCAGATTTTGAATGACTCAGATTGGAAGTAGTTGAGCCGATGGAAGTTTGTGCCCTATCAGCCTTAACAATGGTTCCAAGTTTGCTCGACAAGATTCGAACAGGTCAGGCTTCAGACCAGCAATTATTAACTTGGAAACTTAAAGATGAAGCTAAAGGGGGTGCATTGTATACAGTGAAGGATGGGATCGTGCATCACAAAGGGCGAAAGTGGGTACCAGCAGTAGATTCACTGAGGGAAGATGTGATGACTGAGGCTCACACTGTACCATATTCTATTCATCCAGGGAGTACAAAGATGTTCAAGGATTTACAGATGCTATACTGGTGGCCAGGTATGAAGAAAGACATCGTTAAGTTTATTAGCGAATGTTTGACATGTCAACAGGTCAAAGTTGAACATCAAAGGCCAGCAGGACTTCTGAAACCATTACACATTCCCACTTGGAAATGGGAAGATGTCACCATGGACTTTGTGATTGGACTGCCAATTACACAACGAAGAATGAATTCAATATGGATAATAGTTGACAGGTTGACGAAGTCAGCTCACTTTTTACCAGTTAGAAACAACTTCTCGATGAATCAATATGCAGAGTTGTATATTCGAGAGGTAGTTAGATTGCATGGAGTTCCAGCAAGGATAATCTCTGACAGGGATCCCAGGTTCACATCGAACTTTTGGAAGATTCTACATCATGGATTGGGGACAAAGTTAGCCTTCAGTACAGCTTTTCATCCCCAAACAGATGGACAATCTGAGCGAGTGATTCAGATACTGGAGGATTTACTTAGGGCTTGCATGATTGACTTCGGAGGAAATTGGGAATCGAAGTTGCCTTTAGTGGAGTTCACATATAACAATAGTTATCAAGCTACTATTGGAATGGCTCCTTATGAGGCTTTGTATGGGAGAAAGTGTAGGACTCCATTGCATTGGGATGAAGTTGGAGAAAGAGCTATATTGGGGCCAGAAATAGTGCAACAAACAATCAACTTGATAGCAAAAGTCAAGGACAGAATGTTGACAGCACAAAGTCGACAGAAAAGCTACGCCGATAAGAGGCGTAGAGACTTGGAGTTTCAAGTAGGTGATCATGTGTTCTTGAAAGTGTCACCTTGGAAAGGAGTTTTGAGATTTGGGAAGAAAGGAAAGCTGAGCCCGAGATATATAGGACCTTTCGAGATCCTAGACAAGGTTGGAGCAAGAGCTTATCGATTAGCATTGCCTCCAAATCTAGAAGGAGTACACGACGTCTTCCATGTCTCGATGTTGAGGAAGTATATCTCAAATCCTTCCCATGTCATTCATCATGAACCAGTTCAGTGGACACCAGACTTGTCATATGAAGAGGTACCTATCCAAATTTTGGATACACAAGTCCGAAAGTTGAGGAACAAAGAGATCAAGATGGTAAAGGTCTTATGGCGCAATCAATTAGTGGAAGAGGCTACTTGGGAGACTGAACAAGATATGCGTAGCCGATACCCAAAATTATTTGGTAAGTCGAATTTCGAGGACGAAATTCTTTTAAGGAGGGTAGAATTGTAAAGTCCAAAAATCCATTAAAATTGCTCACGATTATTTAAACATAAATTTTTAATGATTTTATGCCTTAAATTGTTTAAGTTATGATTTAATGATTATGTTTATTTTACGTTTAACAATTTGATTAAGTAAATGATTTCAGGTTGAGTTTGATTCTAGACTCTCGGGACGAGGCTAACTTACGAACGAAGTGTTAGAACTTATTTTCACGAGTATTTTAAGTATAATATTGATATAATTTGAATAAAAGAGTTGGGAGATAGTATTTTTTTATCAGTCGAGTCAAGGAAGAGTGGTAGACTTCATTTTAATTAGTCACCACGATGCGAATTAAGTGTTGAAAGCAACACTCTTCTACCACGTTCCCCACTTATTTATGGACTTGTCTCCCCATGATTGCCCTCCTTCACGCCTATCTTCTTCTTCTTTCTTTTATTTTCATTCTTATTCTCTTCTTCTCTGAACACTACACGGTTGCTTCAAGAAATTTCAAAGTTAAACTTCAATCTTGCTCCTCTTCGTGGTTAGTTCGTCTCCGAAGTTCCGGATCAACTCCTCCTCCATTCAAGGCAAGTTTTTTTTAAAGCAATTTTAAACCACCATTCAAGATATATGTATTTTGATATGAAAATTATGATTTATGTAATGTTTATGCATGATTTTTTTAGAGCTTAAAATCATGATCTATGTTTGATTGAAATTGTGAAGCATAAGTCGTGATATGTAAGTCGTTCTTGTGAAATTCTTGATAAATAATGTGTGATGATAGATTCTTATGATTTAGAGTTGGGAAAGTACTGATTTTGAAGGTATGTGTTGAATTTTAAAGAGTTGAGTTAGTTGAGTTAAAACTTTGAAACGTTGCATGTGATGGGTTGCCTCGGATTATCGACACTTGTTGCAATTTTGTGAGTAAATTCTTTTGTAGTAATCCAAATTAGATGAGGCCAATTGTATTTGAAAGATAACTAATTTTTCTGCAACTTTCATGTTTTTAAGTTTTCCAAAATCGGTTTTGAAGTTTGGCCAAAATCAATCCAAAGTTTATTGATTGGTTTGATTTTTCTGCACTGACCAGTCTTGGGAGAATGAGTATAACTTTTTATTGAAAATTTCAATTAAGGTGCAGTTTTCGGCATTAGAAAGCCAAGATCAAGGGCTAAAACTTTCATGTTACCACTTTTCCGAATTCCGACTGCAAAATAGAGTTTAAGAATGAACAAGCAGACCCATTAGCAGAGTATGCATCCCCGCGCATGGCCTTCTGATTTGAAGCTTTATTTATGTTATTTTAAGGTCCTAAATACATGGTTATGACCTATTAAGGCTTCTAAAATATATTTAAGAGTTTTTATGCAAAAAGTTTCAAGTTTAAAGTCAAGAACGGAAAGAACGACTTACGTGGATCGATTACGTTATGTGGTGCATGTACATGTCTAAGTTTCTTTCATGAAACCTATGTTCAATATGAAAGTATGATTTTTATCATTTATTACATGCACGAAGTTATCGAGTAAAGTTTTATGTTCATGAAACAAAAGTTAAGATGGAAATTATGATGTTTCAATGATGCTTCATGATGGATGAAAGGATATGTTGATGAAATGAAAATGATAAAGCATGAATGAATAATGCTATGTTGAATTATGAAGATATAATATGTTGATGCATGAAAATATTTTTATGTCTTATGCGTCTTTGTGGTGGCAATACGGGAACGGTGCTCCGGTTTGGGCTCCGGAGTAGCCCTCCCAAATACGGCTCAATGTACGGGTTAGGTCCTCCGGGATGAGCTCCGGAGGAGCCTCCGAAAAGGAATGAACGAAAGTTATGAGGCGTAATGCCATATGATTGTTGATCAACAAGAAAAGATGAATGTGCCCATTATGAAGGTTGCCACAATTTCGCATAATTCGTCGCCAAATGATAAGCTTATGTTATGTTATGTTATATTATGCTATGTTAAGTTTAAATGATTATTGAAATCTCATGATTTTTACTGCATACTCTTGCTGAGTCTTTAGACTCACTATACTTGAATGGTGCAGGTAATGAGGATGACATTTATGCATATGTCGATGAGTTCAATTCCGGGCATGAAGAAGAGCAAGGAGTCGGACCGGCGGGCGATGCATGAGTGTGTTATGTGATGAGTGTGTTATGTCAAGTTAATGAACTAAATGTTGTTATGTTGATTGAAGAAAATACGCTTTATGTTTCAAATTGTTATGAATTGGTTTGTAAACTATTCTGAAATGTTTTAAGTAAGGTTTGATGTATGCATACATCTTTCAAAAATTTTCTTTTCCGCACAGAGGTTTTATGGTCATGTTAGTGTGGTAATACCTTCATCGGTTGAGGGTGTTACAATTACACTCTCAGAAACACTTTCTCCCCGACCTCGAACTGCAAGGGCCTACGCTTGATATTAGCATAGCTGGCCTGACGATCCTGTGCAGTCTTAATCCGTTTCTTGATCTGATCAACAATATCTATCGCCTGCTGGATAAACTCCGGTCCCTCAGCCTGTCTCTCCCCCACTTCTTCCCAGAAGAGTGGAGTACGACAACGTCGCCCATACAACGCCTCAAAAGGTGCCATCCCAATACTAGTATGATAGCTGTTGTTGTAAGCGAACTCGATCAACGGCAAATGATCCTTCCAGGCTGAACCAAAATCCATGACGCACGCTCTAAGCATATCCTCTAGGGTACGGATAGTGCGCTCTGACTGACCATCAGTCTCCGGATGATAGGCTGTACTCAAACTGAGAGTAGTACCCATCGCACGCTGAACACTCCCCCAGAATCTAGAAGTAAACCTGGGGTCCCGATCACTGACAATGCTCACAGGCACTCCATGAAGTCGGACGATCTCCTGAATGTACATCCGTGCCATGCGATCCACAGAGTACTCTCGGCTAGAGGCAATGAAATGCGCTGACTTGGTGAGTCGGTCCACCACAACCCAGATAGCATCACAGTTCCTCGGGGATACCGGCAAATGGGTCACAAAGTCCATAGTGATAAACTCCCATTTCCATTCAGGAATAGGCAGACTGTGAAGCAATCCTCCAGGTCGTCGGTGCTCTGCCTTGACCTGTTGACACACCAAACATCTCGAAACAAACTGATAAACACTGCGTTTCATTCCCTTCCACCAGAAACGAGTACGTAGATCCTTGTACATCTTGTTGCTACCAGGATGAATACTCAACTTAGTGCGATGCGCCTGAGACAAAATCTCCTCTCGCAACTCTTCATCCTGCGGAATCACAAGCCTACCAGACAAACACAGAAAGCCATCTGACTGATAATGAAATCCAGACGAGCTACCCTCGTTAGCTAGACGAGCTAAACGCTGGGTCTTCGAATCAGACATCTGAGCATCTCGGATCCGCGAATACAAGGCTGGCTCAGATAATATCGCAAACACCTGGATAATCTGCATATATTTCTTATGCTTGAAGGTATAACCTGAAGTACAACAGTCACTGATCGCACTAGACATCGAACAAGCCTGAAGTGCGGATAGTCGCACCTTGCGACTCAAAGCATCAGCGGTGAGATTAGCAGCTCCCGGATGGTACTTAATCTCGCAATCATAGTCCTTAAGCAAGTCCATCCAACGTCTCTGCCTCATGTTCAACTCTGCCTGAGTGAACAATTACTTGAGACTCTTATGGTCGGTGAAGATCTCAAATTTCTTGCCATACAGATAATGACGCCAGATTTTCAAAGCGAACACAATGGCTGCTAACTCCAAATCATGGACTGGGTAGTTGTCCTCGTGAAGCTTCAGCTGTGTAGAAGCGTATGCGATCACATGCCCATTCTGAGTCAGGACACAACCTAACCCCTGAAGAGAAGCATCTGTGAAAACTACATACCCTCCAGATCCTGACGGTAATGCCAACACCGGCGCAGAAGTCAACCGCCGTCGAAGCTCACGGAAATTCTCCTCGCACTCGGAGGACCACTCGAAATCCAAACCCTTGCGGGTAAGCTGCGTCAACGGTCGAGCTAACTGAGAGAAGTTCATAATGAAGCGACGATAATACCCTGCTAGACCCAGAAAACTACGGATCTCAGCAACTGCCGTCGGACGCGACCAATTAAGTACCGCTTCAATCTTGCTTGGATCAACAGAAATCCCTTCCCTTGATATGATATGGCCAAGAAAGACTACTCTATCCATCCAGAACTCACACATGCTCAGCTTGGCGTACAACTGCTCATCTCGAAGAGTCTGTAGTACCAACCGCAAGTGAGAAACATGCTCTTCCGTATTACGCGAATACACCAAGATGTCATCAATGAAGACCACGACAAACTTGTCCAAATACTCCCTGAAGACACGGTTCATCAAATCCATGAATATAGCCGGCGCATTAGTCAAACCAAATGGCATCACTAGGAACTCGTAATGCCCATAGCGAGTACGGAATGCAGTCTTGGCTACGTCCTGATCACGGACTCTCAACTGATGATACCCAGATCTCAAGTCAATCTTGGAGTAAACTGACGTGCCCTGCAGCTGATCGAACAAGTCATCAATACGAGGCAACGGATACTTGTTCTTCACAGTGACTCGATTCAGCTGCCGATAGTCAATGCACAGCCGCATCGACCCATCCTTCTTCTTCACGAAAAGAACAGGAGCTCCCCAAGGAGATACACTAGGACGAATGTACCCCTTGTCCAAAAGATCCTGTAGCTGATTCTTTAACTCACGCATCTCTGACGGAGCCAGATGATACAGTGCTCTAGAAATAGGCGAAGTACCCGGCATCAACTCTATGCCAAACTCGACTTCCCTAGCAGGAGGAAAACCCGGAATCTCATCAGGAAATACATCTGGAAATTCATCCACAACAGGAATGCTCTCTATCCCAATACTCTCAGCGGACAAATCAACTGCATAGATAAGGTAGCCTTCCCCGCCAGACTCTAGAGCTCAACAGGCTCTCAAAGCTGATACCAAAGGCATCGGGGGTCGCGCTCCCTCACCATAGAAAAACCAGCTCTCACTCTCCTCCGGATGAAAGCGTACTAATCTCTGATAGCAGTCCACTGAAGCTCGATAGGTAGTCAACATATCTATTCCCAGAATGCAATCAAAGTCGTCCATCGCCAGGACCATGAGATTCGCTAACAGAATGTTTCCTTCGAACTCTAAAGGGAAACCCATCACTAGACGCTTAGCCAAAGCAGATTGGCCCGTCGGGGTAGAAACAGACATCACTACGTCTAGTGCAATGCATGGTAACTTATGCCTCTTAACAAAACGTGCAGAAATGAAGGAATGAGATGCACCAGTGTCAATAAGTACAAGAGCAGGTATACCATAAAGCAGAAATGTACCTGCGATGACTTTCTCATTCTCCTCCACAGCCTAATCATGTCTCAGGGCAAACACCTGGCCAGAAGCTCGTGGCCTCAAATGAGAACTCCCAGCAGACTGTCCCTGCGACTTCTGCTGAACGGTGGTCTGAGAACCCGATCCTGAACCAGAACCAGAACCGCCTCCCCCAAACAATGGACAATCTCTCCGGATATGACCAGTCTCTCCACAACGGAAACAAGCTCCAGAAGCTCTGCGGCACTTGTCGGATGGATGGTTCTTCCCACAGTGATCACACTTGTCCTTCTTACCGAAACGAACAACACCTACAGAACCAGAGGAAGAAGAAGATCCAGACTTCTTGAAAGTTTGGGCACGGGGACCCAAAGAACTAGCAGGCCTCGACTGAGAGAAAGACCTGTTCCGCCGAATGCTGTCCTCCGCCTGGTGACAACGGCTCACCAAACCCTCGTAGGACATGTCGTTGCCAACCGCCACACGGTCATGGATCTCAGGGTTAAGGCCCTGAAGGAACAGATTATACTTCATCTCTGAGCTATCAGCAATCTCGGGGCAATAGGATAGCAGATCAAAGAACCTCTGCTGATACTCATCGATAGACATGGCTCCCTGTCGCAGACTCAGTAGCTCGCCTGCCTTCGACTGACGGAGTGCAGGAGGAAAATACCGCTTTTGGAAAGCTGTGCGGAACTCGGCCCAGGTGGCCACTCCTCTCGCCGCAACAAAAGGTGCAGAAGTAAACCTCCACCACCTGCGCGCACGCCCATCCAGAAGATAGCCAAGGGTCTCCACCTTCTGCTCCTCGGTGCATTGGAAAGTCTGAAAAGTCGTCTCCATGCGGTCTAACCAGTTCTCCGCATCCTCCGAAGACTCACCTCCAACTAAGGGCTTAGGACCCATAGCTAAGAATCGACGCACAGTGAAATGCTCGTCGTCATGGTGACGATGACGCCGTTCTCGACGAGGCTCCCGGTCGGCATCACCCCAATGCCCACCAACACTGCCATGAGAACTCTGGTCGTCACGATTTGACATCTACAAAAATACCTCAAGATGAGACTAAATACCAAGAATTCTTTTGCATGCTCTGATACCATAAATGTAGTGACCCTTACCCGGATCACCTACTAAACAGAACTTATGCATGCAATTAACTTAATTAAACAGATATCAGAATAAAACTGCGGAAACCACAAACATTATACAATCCCAAGTAAAGGAATCTGTAATTTATCCAATAATATACAACCAAATCGAATAGCTGTATAAACCCAAACAACAGTAATGAAACCTAAGCGAAGCTCCAGCTGGCCAACCACTGACTAGCCCCTCCTGGATCCACCCTCCTCATCCAATCGCAAACCTGCCCCATGGAATAGGGTGTCCAGAAAAATACAGAGTACGAGACGTGAGCATAAAACGCTCAGTGCGAGAGTATGAGTATACATGCATGCAAAGTGAACTCCCTATAGACTCGAGGTCAAGGATCAGATAACAGAGACAGACCGGGCCCTGGTATGTAGCACGCTGTGCCGTCGCTTCAGGAGGTGGTTCCCATACCGAGATAACCGTGGATACGCCGGACCCAAATCGATGGAAGTCCATCCACTAACAGGATAGGGTACAACCCTACTAACAGACATCTCGAAGGAGATACAGCAAGATGCAAATGAATGCAGCATAATATCATGGCATATAAATCATGCAGTCACATAATACATGCATACTCAGTCAGGATATCTCGAACAGTACTTTCGTACCTCAATACAGTGCAAGCTCTACCAACTCTAGGTCCAAGCCTATAGTCTGCTCTACACTGCCAAATGATATTACTATCATTAAAGTGCTCTAAAAGCCTTAACTAAGCTATTGCATACTCCTAAATATTTATAGGAAGCAAAAGCTATACCTTCGTCCGTCGTTAGCCCTTTGATGTCGATGCCTCCAGAACTTGGGCACAACTTCGCTACGACTACCGAATGCCTCGCCGACCTCCGGACCAAGCCTAAGAAGACTAGAACAGCTCCAAAAGGACTAGAAAGGAAAGGAGAACTCGGAATTGGCAAATGAAAGTGAAGTCTCGGCCTTCTATTTATAGACATCGATCGGAACTTCCGATCCTTGATCGGAACGTCCGAACCCCGATTGGAACGTCCTATCCTGCCATCGGAGCTTCCGAAGATCCTGATCTGCCACGTGTCAAAATATCACTTGTTGACTCCGGATAGGGGTGATCGGAGCCTCCGGTCCTGATCGGAGCTTCCGATCCAACCACACGTCATGCCTGACGTAATACCGATCGGAGCTTCCGATCCTGTTCGGAGCTTCCGATCCTGATCGGAGCTTCCGATCTCACCTTCGGAGCTTTCGAACTCTACCCAAGTAATTATGATTAATCCCTTAATTACTCAATTAGGGTACGGGCTACTACATACTCAAACCTGTCTTACAGTAGATCTGTTTTTGGAGATGTTGTGGAAAGGTGTTGGCAACACCTTAGGCAACACCTTCGATCCAGACCTCTGCCAATAATCTTCCTGCAGCTTAAAACAATATGGTTTGATATGACCAGGTGTATGACAGTAATGACATACAAACTTACGCTTTCTCCCAGACTTTATAGGAACAGTAGGTTGTGGCTTTGGTTTTGGAGGATCAGTTGTTGTGACCTTTTCTGTTAAGCTTCCTGGACAACTATTTTCTTTGACAAACACAGGAGCTTTTGAACATTCACCAACCTCAAATTTAGTGTTCTCAAAACCTAGTCCAGCCTTACCATCTCTTCCCATCATGAGCAAAAAATCAAGCTTGGTTGTGCTTGAGTTGAATTTAGCCAGTGTAGCCTTAGCTTTCATGAGTTCATCCTTAACGTGACTCAATTCCAGATCCTTCTTACTCAGCATAACTTCAAGTCTTGACATATCAACCTTCAAATCAGAATTTTCTCTTGAAAGAATAGCATTCGTTTTATTCCTTTCAATCCAGTCAGCAAGTAGCTCTTCAAATTGCACTTGCACATTTTCCAGAGACATTCTTTCATCACCTACATCAGAATTACCCACATTATCAGTAGTAAATGAATTTAAACATACTGACCTTTGGGAGATGTTGCGGCCAGGTGTGGCAACACCTGCGGCAACACCTAAAGGATTGACTTGCATCAGCTTTTTTCTTTCCATCAAAGCTGTCAGGGATGTGTGGCTTTCTTCTTCATTCTGTTCTTTATCTTCTTCAGAATCTTCACCACTCAAAGATGTTTTCATCCCTTTCTGAAGCCTGTTTGCACATCCATTGGCAAAATGACCATAGCCTTGACATTCATGACATTTCACCATGTCAATCTTCTTTGCAGTAGGTTTTTTCTTTCCTTCCAGCATAAGTAGAGGCTTTTGAGGATCAGGAAAATTCCTTGATGATTGATCAGGCCCGCCTATTCTCAGAGTTATGTTAGCAGCCGAAAAAAGTGGAGCTTTAAGTTTCTGATCGGTCTTCTTTGTCTCCCTCATCTTCTTCAGATATTCACCAAACTTCTTTGTGATGAGTGACATTGAGTCATCTCCCGAATCCGATTCAAAGACTTCTTGAGGTTTGAAGAATGAGTTTGCTGTTGTTGACTCCATAATATTCCAAAAAAATAATCCAGAATCAGCTCTTAGTGTATCAAGAGTAGGCTCTGATACCACTTGTAAGGGATATCATGGTTCATAAAAATTATCAGAATCAGATGTTGTCACTAGGTGTTGACAACATCCTACACAACATGCAGCGGAAATATTAAAACGTGAATAGTAACAACAAACTAACAATATAAATACTCAAGAGTAAATATGCACAAGTACTAAAGTAATAAAAGGTTGCACATAAAACAGATTCAGGTGTTATCACTAGGTGTTGACAACATCTTCAATAACACCTTGATTAACATGCATCAGAATTTTTGAAAGAATGAATAAAATAAATAAACAACCAAATAAATAAGACTCAGATTTTTAAGCAAGAGTATAAAATACTCTTGCAGCGCCTCAGGGAAAAACTTTCACTAGAAAATATTCAAAGAGTTTTACAAACCCTAAAACTAGTGAATTATTTCAAAAATCAATTTTCTCAAAATATGTGAGAAAATAAATAAATAAAACAACTCCCTTAAAAGTCTACTGAAAGTAGAACAAGAAAACTCAAGAAAGGAGTTGATCCGAGATGCCCAAACACGAGAGCAACACAATCTTCGATCAACAATCTTCAAGTGCTCTCAAAACTACAAGGCATCTACGAACAATAAATTCAGCAAATTGACAAGAACTCTTCAGCGTGAAAGCACTCCAGAAAGTCGAGTTCTGTCATCTACGTTAAAGCTCTATTTTTTTCTGCACGCTCAAATCCTCATCTACGGCTTGATCTCTCTTTTCTGCGCTCTCTCTCGTTTTCTTCAAGCAGCCTCAATCTCTACACCCTCTTCTTCTATTTAAGCGTGTCAGCTTATCTCCAAAAATACTTGATCATATTCCCTTTCAAACTTGAACCAATCTACAAAGATAAGGAAATAATATTAAGTTAGGAGATAAAGATATATTAAAATAATCAAGTAAATATTTAAGCTCTTTAAGATATATGAATATCTTATTCTATAATAAAACAATTCCTATTTAAAATATCTCAAACACTTAGATAAGAAAAAGTATCAATCCAAGAAAGGCAAAACACCACAATAAATCTTTCACAATATAGAAAAGATATCAAGGATTTTATTCCTTTCATAGGGAAAATAAAAAAATAAATTTTAAAAATATAAGAGAAAAAACACATTTACGCAAAAATCGTCGCAATTTATCAATAGTGATATGGTTTATTTAGGGTCGCTCACTATTTTATCGTACGTCCAGCTGTAGGGACGGTTCATGACCATCACTACTCCAACAACATTCTTTTTTGGCACAAATCATTGCTATATCGCAACGACGACACTTTTTCCAAGGTGCATTTTAGTGTGACAATGGTTTACATAAACATTTTCTATAGTAGCGACAATTCCAATTAACCGACTCTTTTGGTAATGGTTTGTGTGAATTCTGCTGCTTCGTGGCAATGATTTACGTTGAACAATTCAATCGTCGCTCCTGTGATGGTGATTTATTAAAAACCATTGCTCCTTAAGAGACGTTTTATGTACAACGGTCACTAAGTATTAAAAATGTTTTAAAATTCTTATTGTATTCATTTACGTAAATATTTAGTGATCATTCAAGTGCCATTTTACATAATTAAATACTAAAACATTATTAACAATCATTAGTTAAACAAATCAGAGTAATTATATATCAGTGAGTTCGGAACCTCCAAATTTTTAATACAAACACAATAACAGTCAATTCAAGATCACGTGTTGTGTAATTCTTTTCATACTATTTCAGTTTTCGTGAGGCATAGGCGATAACCTTTTCATTTTGCATCAATACTGCACCTAGCCCATGTTTAGAAGCAGCACTGTATACTACAAATCCTCCTGTTCCTTTCGGAATTGCAAGGACAGGTGCTGAAGTTAATTTCACCTTTAGTTCTTGGAAAATTTTATCACATATACTTCATTCCAAACACATTTTACTTCTTTCCTGGTCAAAGTGGTTATTGGAAATGATATCTTGGAAAAACCATCTATGAATCGACGATAATAACCAGCTAAACCATGAAAACTACGTACCTCATAAACATTGCTTGGTCTAGCTAGGCCAGTTATTAACAGCTTTAATTTTACTTGGGTCCACATATACTCCATTCTTTGAAATTACATGACCCAAGAATGCCACTTCTTCCAGCCAAAATTATCCTTCAAAGTTTTCAATTCAATTCTCAGAAGTTCTTGATGTTCTTCTGTAGTTCGTGAATAAATAAGAATATCAT
Source organism: Henckelia pumila (assembly GCF_033568475.1). Classification (NCBI taxonomy): domain Eukaryota; kingdom Viridiplantae; phylum Streptophyta; class Magnoliopsida; order Lamiales; family Gesneriaceae; genus Henckelia; species Henckelia pumila. The sequence goes on from NC_133121.1 coordinate 45,382,601, forward strand.
CGATGAATACAATCACAAACTTGTCCAGAAACGGCTTGAAGATTATATTCATCAAATCCATAAAATCAGCCGGTGCATTAGTAAGCCCAAATGACATCACAAGAAATTCATAATGTCCATACCTGGTTTGGAATGCAGTTTTCAAAACATAATTTTTCTTTATTTTCAACTGATGATAACCCAAACACAAATCAATCTTGGAAAATATATCATCACTTTGCAGTTGATCAAATAAAACATCAATTCTAGGAAGTACATATTTGTTCTTAATAGTTACCTTGTTCAACTCCCTATAATCAATGCATAAACAAAGAGACGTTCCATACTTTTTCTTTACAAATAGCACTGGTGCACCTCATGGAGAAAAGCTCGATCTAATAAACCACTTATCAAGTAATTCTTGTGATTGATCTTTCAATTCTTTTATTTCTGTTGGGGCCATGCGATAAGGAGATTTAAAAATTGGGTTTGTGCCCGGTACTATATCAACCACAAACTCTATTTCTCTGTTTGGCAGTAAACTTGCTATATCATCCGGAAATACTACTGGAAAGTCACAAAAAATTTTAGTGTCTTCCAACATTAACATAGGATGATCATCAATTGTGACAACAACTAAGAATCCCTGGCATCCTTTGTGAATCATCTTTCTGGCTTTCATAACAGATATAACAGGAAGTGAGAGAGATTTACCTGCACTTTCCACTGTGAATGGTTTTGTTAATATTGGTGCAAAGTTGACTATTTTCCTCTCATAGTCTATGGTAGCCTGATACTTTGAAAGCCAATCCATTCCCAATATTACATCAAAATTCGTCATTGTTAAAACCACAAAATCAGCATATAATTCCCTACTCTGCACTTGTATAGGAAATGTTCGTACTATTTGGTTCGTTTGGATTTCTTGGCCTGAAGGCAATGCAATTTCATACTGCACCTTTGTTCTATCGGGTGTAATGCCCAGTTTCCTCACAAATGACTCCGATAGAAAACAATGTGTAGCTCCAGAGTCTACAAGTGCAATATCTGTGAGACCAGAAATCATAAACATACCTATAGTCATGGATGAATTAGGATCAACCTTCTCTTTGGTCATAGCAAATACTCTCCCTTGAACATTTCTAGTACTTGATTCAGAAACTCCTGGGCAATTCCTTGCCATGTGCCATGTTCTCTTGCACAGGTAACATTTCTCAGTTCCCAGCATACATTCCCCAAAATGAGGAATTCCACAATTATAACAAACTGGTTTCTCTTGTGGTTTACTCGAAATCGGAGCTTTGGTGCGTGATTCCGCAATTCTTCCTCCCTTGAAGTCTCCCCTTTTACCCTGCCCTGAACTTTTCCCTCTAGACATGAACTATTGTCGTCTTTGCTGTCTTTCCCTGTCCATTTCATGTTCATCCGGGTCTGCCATCATTGCCTTGTCCATTATTTCCTTGTAATCAGCAGCCTTGGACATTCTCACATCTCTTTTAATTTCAGGAAAAAGTCCCCCTAAGAAATGCTCTCTTTTTTCAGTTTCATTCCTAGCAACGTATGGCACATACTGTGGGAACCCGAGTTTACTAATCTTAACAATAATGTGTAATCGAAATCATAACAAAATTCTGGAGGATACTGACTTATGGCGCATCTGTGCTTCAATCCAAGCGCTTATGCGCTTCATGAATCTATAATTTTCTTTCTTTTCATGCATCTGCTCAATCTGTTAAGCGCTTCTGCTCCTCTTCAATCTCAAGTTTTCTGTCTTATTGCGAATATGATCTTTAATTAAACGCATCTGCTCTCATGGATTTTAGCTGCTACTGTCAAATTTTCACAAAATCTGCGATATACTCAAAACTCAGAAAATTTACAAACTTGAAACATGGTTATATCATATCTTCCGAAATAAGTCCAAAATCATAGAAACATGGTTATATTACATCATTTTCCAAAGTTTGAGTATTTGAACATTCAAACAAACTAGACACATCTAGCCAAAGTAAACACATATAGCTCATCTAAACCCGGTTTACCACTTCTAATTGGATCCATCTTTCTCACTGCCCTCTATTGCTCGACCTTGAACCACCTGTTACCATGCACACGTACAAAAACAAGGCAACAACCAGATAACTCCGGTGAGAATAATATTCCCAGTATAAACAACATAACATGCAGTATAAAATATGTCATGAAATGCAATGCATGTTTTCCAAAAGGCTATAAAATCTGATTCCAAAGAATTCTAGTTTCTTGGGATCCCGATGATAAAGATTTCAAGCGTAACCACCGACTCACCCATTCGGGGTGGTGTTAAGCATCTCAATCCCCTGATTTTGGCGCAACTATAAAGAGTTATCTAGAACAAGGGCCTTATCAATTGTTTGCCTTGGTTGCAACCACTCCTCATCAGCCCGAACTTGCCCACCGAATTGAATACATAGCTCAGAATTAATAGCTAGGAAAAATAGGCCCCCAGACGGAGCGTAGATAAATCTCTAGATCTCGTTGTGAATCAATCTGCCCACATTGATCGGCCAATCCAAATCCAACGCATATAGTAGAATGGCGCTGGTGGTGTTCACACTGCTGGTATTGGATATCGGCATCAATCTTTTGGAATAAAATGCAACCCAAGTAGCCGGTTCCAATAGTAAATAGCACTCCATAATGTGTTGGTAGGAAAAAGGGTCATGTCAAGTTGCTCCTTCATAACACAATTGATCGATGATCTCATTAAAATCCGGAGCGTACTTAAAGCTTTGATAGATTCCATCATCGACATCAGGAGTTTCAAGCAAAAAATTAATTATAGCTTCATCAAACGAAACCAATTTACCCCTCACATACGCCTTCCCATCCTTACGCTCGGCCGCATTGGCATAGAATTCACGAACAAGAGGTACAATAGCGGCCTTAGGATGCTTACAAAATGTAGCAACCCAACCCGGATCCACTTCCTAATCAGAGTTAGAACATAATTCAGCATTCATTTAAAATAAATCGCTGCAAAAGACTTAAATATAAGCAGACCGGCAGAATACAACCGGTTAAATAAGCCAATATACAACCCAATCGAATAAACAAATAATCCTAAGGGTAAAGACCTACAGCTAATCCCGATGTCTTCACTGGTCATTGGATACTCCAAGATCCTGGTGCTTTATCCTGCACCTATGCCTGCTGAAAGAGTTGATGTCCCGTTAGCCAACTTGTGGCTAAGGGCTTTGAGAGTCTCTTTTTGTAAACAATCTTTGTTTAATATAATATACGTTCTTTAAATGGCGTTCACTTTATCTTGTTATTATATAATGATATACTATTGCTATTTTGATAAAGACCTTGAATATACTAAAGTAAGATGTGGTAGCACATGGGGATGGCTATCATGAAACACATCTTATAGTCACTGTATATTCTAAACAGTTCCTAGTCGATTGAGCCGTCCGTTAATAAGGATAAGGATCGCTCGAGATTGAGACTAGCATTTGCGATGCCGAGTTCCACGTTTCATTGGTATGGAACATAGAGATGTTCAAAGCATGCAAATGGATATTCATATGATGAATGATCGAACTACCCTATCCGGACTTTCCAAGTGGTTATCACTTATGGAGTGGATAAAGTCCGCGGTTTTGGTTGTACACCATTAGTCCTTACTACTTGAAACATCATTGAGACTCTATATGCTAGTACTGTACTTTGACTCGTTTACCGACTCTATTGGGGTCATCAGGTGTCGGGATTGGGTACAGTTACGACACATATAGGATTCGATGCTTTGTTGTCAAGGATTCACCACATACTTGCGAGTGTGGATATCCTATGCGATATGAGGAGATATTAGTGTGACGAATCTCTGGCCAGAGTACATGATGTGTTTTAGGTTACTAGGTGTTCTTAGTAACACATGCGATGTCATTATTTGATCTCCAAAATGTAATGCATAGTTATCGAATCTCGAACGACTCTCGATTTACCAATGGTTGTTGATTCGATCGGGATATATGGATGAAGGGACCGTACTGTACGCTAACCAAAATCTATTGGTTCTTGCAGGAACTATCAGTGATACCTAGGGAATCATGGGGCGATGTTGCTAGGCGCTCTTACCATGATTCGTTGGGTAAGTCGGAAATTGTTGTTCCGAGTCACAAGGAGTTGTGAGCCCACGGCTAGCTGTATCCCTGAACTATTGAGGGTTACACAAGTAATGAATTTTTAATCCCCGTTGAGATAATTAAATTTAAAGAGTTAAATTTAGTGAATAAAGAAGTGGGACTTCTTATTTAAGAGAAGAGGGAGTAAGATTTCCTAAAATGACATAGTGATGGACATTTTTGAAAACCACTGAATTCGGATTCAGAAAATTTGTCTTGACTTTAAAAGATGCAGAAATGGTTTCTGTGCACATTGGTGAAATTGGTTTATCAATCTGAGTCACGATGAATTTTATATTAATTTCTGAACATGCGGGTTTTGCTTGTCAGGCTTGAACTTATGACTAATGGGCCCTAAGCTGTTAGCAGCCCACATTATAAATAAGTTATTGCAGTGCAGAAATTACACAACACAGGCATAATTTTCGAAAACCTAGAGCCTCCTCTCTTAGGGTTTTCGGTCGCCCCCCTCCCCTACTGTGTTCGAGAATTTCAATCCGCAAATTTCGAATTTGCAGTCTGAATTAGCAGATCAAATCTGTTATTTTTCTTCGTAGAAACTTCTGATAGACTTTCTAGTGCAGTCTATCAGAGGGATTAAACTTCTGTTCGTGGACCTGATTGAAGAAACGTTCGTTCATCAGTTCCTGGGATATACAACAAGAGCAGTTTAATCTGTTGGTGTCCATAATCTCGTTTCGAGATTTTAAGGTAAAATTTACATTGTTTAAATTTTATGTTATCAATTTTAATCGTAGGAATTTGATACCCATATGGAATCGTTCCATATAAAATTTTAAAACTTTCGCTGCAATGGGTATCACCTTTTTTCGATCCGGAGAACGACCGTGTTCCAACAGTGGTATCAGAGCCAGGTTGTTCTCGGATTTTACGATTAAAATTTATTCGATTGTACCGGCCTCGATTTTTCAGAAAAATAAAACGAAAATTTTAAATTAAATTCCAGGGCAATCGGGCAGCGAGTGTCGCTGCCGTGTGCTGCCCAGGGCAGCGATTTGATCGCTGCCCAGGGGAGCGCACGTCGCTGCCCAGGGCAGCGATTTGATTGCTGCCCAAAGGCAGCGCACGACGCTGCCCAGGGCAGCGATTGGCTTCCCACCTCCACGTGGGCAGCCCTATCCCACGTGGAGGCCGGGCTGCCCGGGATTGTCCCGGGCAGTCCGGAAATTTTAAATTTTAATTTTTTGATTTTTTGAAATTTTTGAAATTTTAGTTTTTGGTCCGATTGAAAATTGTTTTAGATTGGTCCACGAGGCATCGGATCAAATTGTTTGAGTCCGAAATTTTAAAAATTGATTTTTGGATAAATTTGAATTTTTGGAAAATTTATAAATTTTATCCATTAAATTAGATTTTATAAAATTAATAATTTTGGTACAATTGATAATAAAATATGATTTTATGTATAAAATTGGATTTTATATGTAAAATATGATTTTATAGATAAACTAGATAAAATATGATTTTATATATAAAATATGATTTTATGTATGAAATATGATTTTATCTATTTATATTTATTGTCATTGCATGATATCCAATAAATTAATTTTTGAATTAAATATTATTGGATAAGGATGATCGATTGCCATGACCAATATTATAGGTGTATGTTAGGTTGTTTACATTTGGTTTTAATTATTGTTGTTGGATTTATTAATGGGTCTGGTTTATGGCCCAATATGAATTGTCATATGTAATAAAAGTGGGCCTGGTTTATGGCCCGTTCCCACCCCTTAAATATGTATCCCCTGCTTGTCATCGAAATTTATTGTAAATTTTAGACTTAGTGGGAGATGAAGATTTGAAGACAAAGGTGGGCCCAGCAGACAATAAAGACCGAAGAAATGTAAATTGGAAGCTCAATGTAATAGGATTGCATTGCATACTTGCATATTACCTAGGATTGAACTTAGACTCGTGATTGGCAACCACGGGTCGATTAGTAATGGAATCGATCATCCTAAAATAATATATGATATTATTGTTGTATGCATGTTTAGACTAAATTGTATGAATCCCGCAAGCATACAAATTTTAAATGATGAGACAAATTTTCGAAATTAAAATCCCTCATTTTAAATATGATTTAAAATTGATATCAAGATAAACAAAAGGGCATTTAAATATTGTTTAAATGTTCCTACCTTCCATCAACGATCAATGTATGAAATGCTACCCGCGAATACGGTCCGGCTCATATTATTGGGGGGGGCCGTTTGTCGGAAAGCTGTACATTGGATCGACACATGTTGTAAGTTGGATGGAATTCCCATGGGATTGGCTCATATTATTGGGGATCCACATGGCGATCGTCCATCACAACTTAATATTGATGGGTCATCTTGACGTGTCACAATAAACGGCGTCATATTATTGGGCCCTTATTGGACATGAGGTAAAAACATGGAGGTTGATTTGGAAGCAATTGGGCTCTATCATTTGAAAATTATGGTTGGCTGATATTATTCGGGACTATAGTTTGTCAATTGGACTCCATGTTCCCACTAAAGAAAATGTTTCTCGTTTTTACTAGAGGGTAGTGAAATCGTTAAAATAGTGGGAGTGAGATTCATAAAATAAATTTCGCCTTATTTTATTTCGTAGTAAATTAATTAAACAATCACTGATTATTGTCTGTTTCTTTTCAGTATTTCATTAAGATGAATTCGCGCAATCCACTATTCTCTATTCTCGAACAAAAAAAACTGACTGGTGCAAACTATACGGAATGGTTCCGTAAGTTGAAGATTGTCTTGACCTCGGAGAAGATGTTCTACATGTTAGAAAAATCTCCTCCGAAGGAAGCACCAGCTGATATAAGTCAGGAAGAGTTGGCAAAACTTGATAAATGGTGGGACCATGATATCAAGGCCAAATTCTATATGCAAGCTTCGATGTCTGATGAACTCCAGAGGCGATTTGAGGATACCGTGAATGCTGCTGACATTCACGCACAACTCAAGGAACTTTTTGGGGCTCAATCGAGAGCTGAAAAGTTCGCTACTGTAAAAGAGTTAATGACGTGTCGCATGCGTGAAGGGACTTCGGTCCGTGATCATGGGGTACGCGTGATTTGGCTCATTCAGAAGTTGGTAACGCTTGAATTGGTATTGGAGCATGAACTCAATGTGGACTTATTACTTCTCTCTCTTCCTTCATTGTTTGACAGTTTTGTGGTGAATTTCAATATGAACAAGATAGAGGCCTCCCTTAAAGAGATGGTCAATATGCTTGTAACTTATGAAGCCACTTTAAAGAAGGATAAACCGGTTCTCTTGGTGGGCTCCTCTTCTTCTGCTAAGAAGGGGCCAAGTACAAAGGGTAAGAAACGTTCTGCTCCATCCAAGAAAACCGGACCCGAGAAGAAAAACAAGACAAAGGCTTCAAACGTGGAAAAATCCAAGGATGTTTGCCATCACTGCAAGAAACCCGGTCATTGGAAACGTAACTGCAAGGAATATCTCGAGCAGTTGCGAACTGTGAAAGGTATGTTTTATATTGAAATAAATGTTTCACTTAATACTACTTCTTGGGTATTGGATACCGGATGTGGGTCTCATATTTGCAATGATTTGCAGGTGATGACAAGAAGTCGTAAGCTTAGGATAGGTGAGACCCAGCTGAGGCTCGGAAATGGTTCTCGAGTTGAAGCCAAAGCTGTGGGAGACATTTGTTTAATTTTGCAGAATGATTTTAAGTTATTTTTTAGAGATGTTTTATATGTGCCAGATTTGGTTAAAAACATTATTTCTATTTCTATGCTTGATAGAGATGGTTTTTCTTGCAATTTTGTGAATGAGATTTGCAATATTTACAAGAATGAATGTTTAATTGGATGTGGACAACTTGAAAACGATCTATATAACTTAAAATTAAAAGACGTTCCAATTAATTATATTGATAAACCGGTAACAACAAATAAAAGGAAAATTGATAATCAAAACCCGGCAAACCTTTGGCATGCTAGGCTAGGTCATGTTTCCTCAAGGAGGATGAACAAGCTAGTGGGAGAGGGCATGTTTGATATGTCTGATATTAACTCTATACCTACTTGTGAGTCCTGCCTGAAAGGAAAAATGACTAAATCTCCTTTCAAAGGAAAACCTGAGCGTAGTCGAAATCTATTGGATTTGATCCATATAGATGTTTGTGGACCATTTAGTATTGGTATAAAATTTGGTCACACTTACTTCATTATATTTACTGATGATTATTCTAGGTATGGGTACTTATATTTGATTAAATATAAGTCTGAATCATTTGAAAAGTTCAAAGAATTCAAGGCTGAAGTAGAAAACAAACTAGGTAAGAGTATTAAAGCACTTCGATCAGATCGAGGTGGAGAATACTTAAGTATCGAGTTATTGGATTATCTAAAATAGAATGGGATTCTCTCTCAGTGTACTCCTCCTATGACACCTCAGCTGAATGGTGTTTCGGAGCGTCGCAATCGAACCTTGTTGGACATGGTTCGATCTATGATGAGCTTCACTGATCTCCCACCTTCGTTTTGGGGCTATGCTCTTGAAACGGCGATATTGTTGTTAAACAACGTCCACACTAAAACAGTGGACAAAACACCATACGAGTTATGGAATGGCAAAGCTCCTAAGTATTCATACTTGAGGATTTGGGGATGTCCTGCTTACGTAAAGCAGACAGTGGGAGATAAGTGGGATAGTCGATTCACCTTATGTTATTTTGTAGGGTATCCAAAGAATTCAATCGGATATTATTTCTATCATCCCACTGAAACAAAAGTGTTTGTTTCAAGGAATGCCACCTTCTTGGAGAAGGAGTTCTTATTGGATAAGAAAGGCAAGATGATGGAACTCGAATAAATTCGAGAAGAACCCGAGATACAAAATAACAATCCTATACCTCAAGAATCATCACAAGACACGCCTATTATTAGAAGATCCGAGAGGACTTCTAGGCCTCCTATTAGATATGGTCTTCTTCTTGAAGGGGATCAAAGTGAACCCGACATTGGATGTGATCCAAGAAACTTCAAGGAAGCAATTTCTGATGCGGATTCGAATTTATGGCTTGAAGCTATGCAGTCGGAAATAGATTCGATGCATACAAACCAAGTTTGGTCTTTAGTAGATCCTCCCGATGGAATTGTTCCAATAGGGTGTAAATGGATCTACAAGAGAAAACTTGGGCCTGATGGAAAGGTACTGACCTACAAGGCACGATTGGTGGCAAAAGGTTATACTCAAAGACAAAGAGTTGACTATGATGAAACTTTTTCACCAGTCGCAATGTTCAAGTCCATAAGAATCCTTATTGCCATAGCAGCTTGGTATGACTATGAGATATGGCAAATGGATGTGAAAACTGCATTTCTTAATGGAAACATTAAGGAAGATATCTATATGATGCAGCCTGAGGGATACACATCCATGGGAAGTGAGCATAAGGTATGCAAGCTTCAGAGATCAATTTATGGTCTCAAACAAGCATCAAGAAGTTGGAACCAGAAATTTGATGAAACAATAAAGGATTTTGGTTTCATCAAGAACCCGGAGGAACCGTGCGTGTACAAGAAAGTAGTTAAGGATGCTGTGACATTCTTGGTACTTTATATTGATGACATCTTACTCATTGGGAATGATGTAGGGATGTTGCAGTCAACAAAGATATGGTTGTCAGGTAGATTCTCGATGAAGGATTTGGGTGAGGCGTCCTATATTCTAGGGATACAGATCTATAGAGATAGATCTAAGAGAATGATAGGACTTACTCAAGCTACCTACATCGACACTATATTGAAAAGGTTTTCAATGGATGAGTCCAAGAGAGGACATCTACCTATGTGTCATGGAGTCTCTCTATCCAAGTCTATGTGTCCCAAGACTGATGAAGAGATAGAGAAAATGACACACATACCATATGCGTCAGCCATAGGGAGTATCATGTATGGGATGATATCTACCAGACCGGATGTGGCATTTGCTTTGAGTGTCACGAGCAGATATCAAGCCAATCCCGATCAAATGCATTGGAAAGTCGTGAAGGATATTCTTAAGTACTTGAGAAGAACTAAGAATGTATTCATGGTTTATGGAGGAAGAGAACTGAAATTGGAAGGTTATACCGACTCTAGCTTCCAAAGTGACGTGGATTACTCGAAGTCAACCTCTGGATTTGTGTTCATGCTCAATGGCAGTGCTGTCTCTTGGAAGAGTTCCAAGCAGGACACCACAGCGGATTCCACCACTGAGGCAGAATACATTGCGGCATCAGCTGCTGCTAAAGAGGCCATTTGGATGAGGAATTTCATCCAAGAGTTGGGCGTTATTCCTGAAGCTGTTGGTCCAGTCCCGGTGTACTGTGACAACACGGGTGCCGTTGCTCAGGAAAAGGAACCAAGGTCTCATCAAAGATCCAAACACGTACTGAGGAAATACCACATCATCCGGAAGATCGTGGAAAGAGGAGACATCACTGTCGAGAGATTGGCCTCTGCAGACAATATCATTGATCCACTTACTAAGCCCTTGCCAGGACCATTATTTGACAAATATCGCGAAGCAATGGGACTACGTAGTATGACTAGTTGGCTTTAGGGCAAGTGGGAGATTGAAAGAGTTGATGCCCCATTAGCCAACTTGTGGCTAAGGGCTTTGAGAGTCTCTTTTTGTAAACAATCTTTGTTTAATATAATATACATTCTTTAAATGGCGTTCACTTTATCTTATTATTATATAATGATATATTATTCCTATTTTGATAAAGACCTTGAATATACTAAATTAAGATGTTGTAGCATATGGGGATGGCTATCATGAAACACATCTTATAGTCACTGTATATTCTAAACAGTTCCTAGTCGATTGAGTCGTCCGTTAATAAGGATAAGGATCGCTCGAGATTGAGACTAGCATTTGCGATGCCGAGTATCACGTTTCATTGGTATGGAACATAGAAATGTTCAAAGCATGCAAATGGATATTCATATGATGAATGATCGAACTACCCTATCCGGACTTTCCAAGTGGTTATCACTTATCGAGTGGATAAAGTCCGCGGTTTTGGTTGTACACCATTAGTCCTTACTACTTGAAACATCATTGAGACTCTATATGCTAGTACTGTATTTTGACTCGTTTACCAACTCTATTGGGGTCATCAGGTGTCGGGATTGGGTACAGTTATGACACATATAGGAGTCGATGCTTTGTTGTCAAGGATTCACCACATACTTGCGAGTGTGGATATCCTATGCGATATGAGGAGATATTAGTGTGACGAATCTCTGGCCAGAGTACATGATGTGTTTTAGGTTACTCGGTGTTCCTAGTAACACATGCGATGTCACTATTTGATCTCCAAGATGTAATGCATAGTTATCGAATCTCGAACGACTCTCGATTTACCAATGGTTGTTGATTCGATCGGGATATATGGATGAAGGGACCGTACTGTACGCTAACCAAAATCTATTAGTTCTTGCAGGCACTATCAGTGATACCTAGGGAATCATGGGGCGATTTTGCTAGGCGCTCTTACCATGATTCGTTGGGTAAGTCGGAAATTGTTGTTCCGAGTCACAAGGAGTTGTGAGCCCACGGCTAGCTGTATCCCTGAACCATTGAGGGTTATACAAGTAATGGATTTTTAATCCCCATTGAGATAATTAAATTTGAAGAGTTAAATTTAGTGAATAAAGAAGTGGGACTTCTTATTTAAGAGAAGAGGGAGTAAGATTTCCTAAAATGACATAGTGATGGACATTTTTGAAAACCACTGAATTCGGATTCAGAAAATTTGTCTTGACTTTAAAAGATGCAGAAATGGTTTATGTCCACATTGGTGAAATTGGTTTATCAATCTGAGTCACGATGAATTTTATATTAATTTCTGAACATGCGGGCTTTGCTTGTCAGGCTTGAACTTATGACTAATGGGCCCTAAGCTGTTAGCAGCCCACATTATAAATAAGTTATTGCAGTGCAGAAATTACACAACACAGGCATAATTTTCGAAAACCTAGAGCCTCCTCTCTTAGGGTTTTTGGCCGCCCCCCTCCCCTACTGTGTTCGAGAATTTCAGTCTGCAAATTTCGAATTTGCAGTCTGAATTAGCAGATCAAATCTGTTATTTCTCTTCGTAGAAACTTCTGATAGACTTTCTAGTGCAGTCTATCAGAGGGATTAAACTTCTGTTCGTGGACCTGATTGAAGAAACGTTCGTTCATCAGTTCCTGGGATATACAACAAGAGCAGTTTAATCTGTTGGTGTCCATAATCTCGTTTCGAGATTTTAAGGTAAAATTTACATTGTTTAAATTTTATGTTATCAATTTTAATCGTAGGAATTTGATACCCATATGGAATCGTTCCATATAAAATTTTAAAACTTCCGCTGCAACGTGTATCACCTTTTTTCGATCCGGAGAACGACCGTGTTCCAACACCTGCCCCGTCGAATGGAGTGTCCAGACATACAAAAATATTGGACGTGAGCTCTAAGCTCAATACATAAGCAATGATATATATAATATATGCAGCACATAAGTGTATTTAAAATTAGGGTAAAAACAGTACTCAGAGGCGCCAGGAATATACAGGGCAATGTCGGATAGCAAGTCCGCGTTGCCTCTCCTATATTCACATATCAACTATAGCGTCTGCCCCACCGTCGTGGTCGCTCCTAGTGATAGCAAAACCCAGGGGCTGAGTGTCCCCAGACACGAATCCTTAAGGAGTAACTCATCACCAATGGAAACGGTCTAGACTCACATCATACCAGATGCAGTTTACCGTAAAAACATGCATGTGCTATAGCCGTAAAACATATAAACAAGTATCACATACTCATGCAACACATATAATATATATCATGCTGGCCATCTCAGTCAATACTTACGTACCTTACTACAGACAGTCCTAGCAGTCCCACTGTACGTTTCAAGCCTATCATCAGCTCTACAATGCAAATATCCATGCATCATTCATTAAGGTCTAAAAGCTTTAACTAAGCTATTGCATACTCCTAAATAATTTAAGGAGACCATAGCTATACCTGCGTCCATCGTCAGCCCACTGTTGGCGACTGCCTCAAAACAGAGGCACATCTCTGTTACGACGCCAGGATTGCTCCGCTACTTCCGAATTCCCAATAGGACGTCTAGAATTTCCTAGATCTAAGTTAGAAGACTAAGAAAATAGAGAGAAGAGAGGAGAGAAGTTGCAAATGAGCCTCGACACCTCTATTTATAGACAGCGAACGAAATGTATGTTCCTCCAACGTTGCGTTCGTTATCGAATGGACCGTCCGTCCGACCTTCTTTGTGTCCGATGTCCCATCAAGGTCACAAGAAATGACGTCATCTTGCTGACATCACTGATGACATCAGATGGCTAGAACGTTGAGTCTGTTCCTCAACGTTGCTTCCTTTCCAGGTCACCATTTGGGCCATTTCCAATCATTCTGAGTCCATTTCTGAAGTCCGTTAATCCATCTGAAATTTCCTTAATCATGTATTAATAAATCAAAACATGATCATACTCATTAATCGCTAATTACTGATACGGGTCACTACATTCTCCCCCCCCCCCCCCTCTTAAAAGATTTCGCCCTCGAAATCTAGGGTAAAACCTCAAGAACGTATTAAAAATCTTTATTGCGCGTCTGGTCGAATAAATCTAGGGTAAGACCTCAAGAACGTATTAAAAATCTTTATTGCGCGTTTGGTCGAATAGCTTTCGACACACTCAGACTCTTGTTTAAATTCCTGTAAGCTCCATTAATGCTGATCCACATTAGCATTCTCCCAGCTGAAAATTACTGCGCTACTTGTCGACAGTCGAACTCCTCTGAAACTAATGTGTCACAAAACTGACACATCTTCCATCTTGACCACGATCTCACTGATCACGGAGGATGCAAACACTCGCTCGGTCGAGATCATCGTTCCAAGGAAAAGTCTTAGACTGACGAAGACCAAGTAATAACCTGACTAGCTTACAATATTCATCAAATCATTAACTGAATCTAACACCAATCCCAACACTGCACTTGACACAGCATCACGATTTTCTACTTAATAGAATTCTACCGATACAAAGCTATACTGTAACACCTAGAATTTCTTTACATTAAACGTAATGCATAATTAGGATAATTAATATTTTAAATAGAATAACATAATAAATTAAGTTAAAGGTTTAAATGACTTTTATTTATAATGATTATGTGTTAAATTTAATTAGGATTTTAAAGAGCCTAATATAATTATTTTAAGATTTATTTTATTGAAAAATTTCAGTTTTATATATATAAATATTTTGAAAGTTTATTTTTCGCCTAACTGAGTCATTTTTAGGGTTTTTAGGGCACCTTAAATTTTTGGGCCTTTGTAATTTCGAAAATTAGGAATTTAAATATCCAAATCCTATGATGGGCTAGCATACTTGGTCTTCCATTGCCCATCCAACTAATTTAATAGTCCAAGGCCCGTTTGATTTTTTTTTTTAACCCAAACAAGGAGCCCTAATTCACTCCATCTTCTTCCCCCTTTTCTCACGACATCATTCATTTCTGAGAACTCCAACGAGCCGTGTCTTCTCACTCGTACACACTGCACTCAAATCTTGTTTGAATTTCAAGATTTTTGTAGAAACACGATCGTCACGTCGCGAGCTTTTTTTTCATACTTTTATTTTTGCGTTTAAGGCATGTTCTATTTCTTCCCTCTCACCATTTGGATCGATATAGCGTCTGTCTGTTGAGTAAAATTATGTGCTAACTTTTTGTGTGATGTTTAATTCGTGATTTTTTTTAGCTATGCATCGTTTCCCCTTTTCCCCTGTTTTGGCGTATGGCTGGTCCGTCAGTTTCTGTTCTTGGTTGCTGGTCAGTGAGCTCGTTGGAGGCTAGTTCGTAGGGGGGAGCGTCTCGGCCTGGAGGTGGCATGTGTGTTCTTGCTAATAATTTTCAATATGGCAGTAAATAGAGGCATGTGTGTTCTTGCTCTGGGGAGTGTCATGCTTGTGTGTCTGGGGGGTCGGGTTCATGGCTCATGGCTCGAGCCATGACCTGATCAGGTTGAACTGGCAGGACCCTGGGGGCGGTCTTGCCAGAAGAGTTCCGGCCGGGCTCCGGCCATGGCTAGCCGGAGCAGGAGGGGACTTGGGAATGTTGGGCTATGCGTAGGTGTGAACGGTAGAAGGAGAGTGGGCTGATGGATTGGGCTGGAATGGGTAGTGTAGTTGGGCTGGGTCTTGGCTAGTGGCCCGGGTCGGGTTATGGTGCCGGGTCGGGTCTTGGTCCATGGGCAATGTATCGAGTTTTGGGTCGGGTGACCGGCTAAATCGGTGTGATATAAATCTATGGTAAGCGTACCAGGTCAAGTAATAGTAAAGCCGACAAAAAGTCCAAGTATTGATCCACAGGAACTGTTGTCAATTCTCAAGAATTAATTATTTTACTTAATCTAGACAAAATAATAAAAAACAATCTGATTTAAATAAAATAAGAAAATAAAATAAAAACTGTTTAAGAAATAATAATAAAAATAACTGAATATAAAAATAATTAAAACAAAGACAGACACACATAGGTATCGAACAAATCATGCAACATGTAGTCGATTCAGGACTCAGATTTAATCTTAGATTACGGGAATTCTCCTAATTTATTCATAGGTCTATTTTTAGAACAATCAAACCTATTCAAATATTGACGGATTAATCTTTCGTAATTCTAATCAAATTTGAATGCATTAAATATTTGTGAAAATTCAGTTTGCACCCAAATCGCACACTGAAATCAAATTTTATTTCTAGTCGGTTTTACAATATGTTGATTATCAAAGTGATCAAAATCGAAACCTCCTCTGTCGACTTGGAATCGATTAACCTGCAAACAAACAGTTGATCAGACTATTCACAAGACAAATATAAATCTGACAATCAATAAAACAAAATCAACTCTGAAAAATCACAAACAAACATAAAAGTTTTCTACATAAATTTGTTCGACCAATCACGCCGTCTTGGTTGAAAACAAACTACTCAATTATTGAAACTATAATTCAATAAATAAAAATAAAGAAGAACAGAAGAAGAAAAAGTGTATAAATCTTCTCCCAAGCTTTGAAGCCGCCTCCCTTGTGTTGTCTGCGTTCGGAACCCCTAATCTGATGAATAGATCGGTATTTAAATGCCCAAGGGTCTTCAAAAGATAGCATCCAATCCGAGCAAGAGTTTCTAAAAATACAGATTCTGCACGCTCCGCTCGCTCGAGCGAGCACAGATCTCGCTCAAGCGAGCAACTCTCTGTCCAAATATATATTTTTTTCAGTCAAGGTCTCGCTCGCTCGAGCGAGCATAGACTCTCGCTCGAGCGAGTCAATTTTTCTGCTCCGCACGACGATTTTGAAAAATTTATATCTTGAGATCTAGCCGTCGGATCAAGCTGAAATTTGGACAGCAGCTTCAAAACATCTTGAGCTTTATTTTGAACGGTGGAAATCGGATTTGGGTTTCTCTAAAATTAAATTTGATTTTTTGAACAAAGCTGCTTCGTAATTCACTCTTTAACAATTCATTTTCCTACAAAATTAACCCGGAGAGTGTAATACACACACATGAACTAAAACACATAAAAACACATAAAAAATATGAATGCACATAAAATAGACATAAAAATAACATGAAATAATTCATACAAAATGCACTTATCAACACCCTCATACTTAAATCTTGCTCGCCCTCGAGCAAGAAATGCAAAAACAATATGCAAACAAAAACATAAGTGAGAATGAATCATGAACAACAGCCTCCGACAAGTTTCAACTTCAACAACTAAAAAAACCTCAAACTTTTGAATTGTTCACAATACACTGTCAGTTTAACATAAACGTGTGTGTGTTCCATGTCATTCCAATTTCGTGCAACTTCAAAAGAATCTGTCCTAAGAATGCTTAACGACCTATGAAAATTTAATGCAAGTATCACAATCCAGCACTCCTTCATCCCAACAATCCCAAACAAAAACATGCACTTTCTTGAGATTAATTACGTACCTCCGGATTTTGCACCCGATATTTTTTATAAGCCCCAATAATTACCCCTCAAACTTAGCTATAACTAAGATAGGATTCGGATTTCAATCCCCTCGTCTATAGCCCGGATGGAGCATCAATCTCATTTAACCCGCAAACTTAGCTATGGAATAATGATTAGAATTTCAATCATTGTCCAAGCCCGGATGGAATTAACTTTTTTTTTTCACAAAAAATTTTCAAAAAAATTTTATAGGTACGCCCAAGATCATACATGCAATGTCTAACAATCATCGGGAATCCAAAGACACTATCATGATCAACAAACACCAATTGTCGTGCAATAGTCAAGCAAACACGAATTTCATCAATTACATCGCTACACTACACCAGTCTAACATGCGTGCTTAAGATGATTCACGATTCAACCAACAGTTTCTCATGTTCAATCAAAAGCAACATTTTCCAAAAACAATTTTTTTTTTTACAACTCTATCATCATCGGCCAACATTCATCATTGTACTTATTCACACAACACAAACACAAAATATAATGATATGCATGAATACGAACTATATGCAATAAACTAGACCAAATGAATGCAAACAACAACACAAACAAACCTAATCTACCCCCCCCCCCCCCACCCATACTTATCCAAAGCATTGCCCCCAATGCTCTAGAACAATGAAAAAAATGTAAAACAAACACACAATGAAAACAAAAATAACACTCCCCTGGTTGCGTATTCGTCCTCTTCCTTCTTGACAGTATCAGCTGGGACAGCAGCAGCAGTCTCGATATATCGGCAGGCATGACAAACTGGCATGAGAAAGAAACAAAAATCAAATAAAAACAAAAACAAAAAACAAAAAATAAAATAAAAAGCAAAAAGAAATAACACTGGGTTGCCTCCCAGTTAGCGCTAAGTTTATAGTCTACAGCCCGACTATGCAGAAGCAACCATCAAAGAGCGGCTGCCGCCCATAGTATGAATCATACGACTCTACGTATGGGTCTTGATTTTCTACGCCCTCAAGCTTGGCGTGATATTGAATTTGTAAGCTCGTTGGTCCAGCAATACTCGGTATGAATTTTTTTTTTTGAAGGAGGCTCCGAATCTAGGCTGAAGCTCATAGATGATGGAATATGCTGGAGGTGGCATCAATGGCAAGAAAGAATATTCTAACGGTGTACATGGAACGACCATTGACGAGGTAAAATATGTAGCCTTGTATGTTTCTTCCTCCTCCAAGTCCACTATTGGCTCTTCTTCATAAGAAAATTCCTCAAAAATAATTTCCTCATGCTCTGGCTCAACTACTTCACGCTCTTGGCAGATCTCATAAATTGGTTCTCTATGAAGCGCAATCTGTTCATCTAAAAGACTCAAAAATTTGATGCGGTTTTCGAAGAACTGGTTTGTCTCTTCCTGCCTTTTCACAAAATTCTCCAAATGAGCCACATGATCCTCAAAATACCCTGCACACTCTTCTTGATGCTCCGGTGGTTGGTTCGCAAAATTTGTGGAGTTGAATTCTGGAGGATATTTGTGACTCCAACCTTGCAATGAAGGATCACAATGCCAATGGTAGTCAAAATCTGCCATATCATTTAACAAGTGCATAACACTGTTATAATCTCTGTTGAACAAGTGACTGCCAGTTGCCCAAGCTCCATAATCTATCCAACGTCTTGTTAGCTCATCCAAACCACCATAAAAAATTTGAATTAAAGTGTAGTTCGAAAAATCATGACATCTAAACCTGTTAGCCAAATCATTGAATCTCCCTCAAGCAGCATAGAAGGGCTCCGAGTATTGTTGGCCAAACCTTGTGAACACCTGTTGATGATCTATCTCCAAGTACCTCACAAGTAAGAAAAAAAAATAATTAAAAATTAAAAATAAAAAAAAATAATGCAAGAAAAAAAAATGTCTAGTTTCAAGCAAATAATCTATCATAATATTAACTTAACAGTCCCCGGCAATGGCGCCAAAAACTTGACCGGCCAAATCGGTGTGATATAAATCTACTGGCAAGCGTACTAGGTCAAGTAATAGTAAAGTGGACAAAAAGTCCAAGTATCGATCCCACAGGGACTGTTGTCAATTCTCAAGAATTAATTATTTTATTTAATCTAGACAAAATAATAAAAAACAATTTGATTTAAATAAAATAAGAAAATAAAATAAAAACTGTTTAAAAAATAATTATAAAAATAACTGAATATAAAAATAATTAAAACAAAGACAACCAAGACACACATAGGTACCGAATAAATCATGTAACATGTAGTCGATTCAGGACTCAGATTTAATCTTAGATTACGGGAATTCTCCTAATTTATTCAAAGGTCTATTTCTAGAACAATCAAACCTATTCAAATATTGACGGATTAATCTTTCGTAATTCTAATCAAATTTGAATACATTAAATATTTGTAAAAATTCAGTTTGCACCCAAACTGCACACTAAAACCAAATTCTATTTCTAGTCGGTTTTACAATATGTTGATTATCAAAGTGATCAAAATCGAAACCTCCTCTGTCGACTTGAAATCGATTAACATGCAAGCAAACAGTTGATCAGACTATTCACAAGACAAATATAAATCTGACAATCAATAAAACAAAATCAACTCTGAAAAATCCCAAACAAACATACAAGTTTTCTACATAAATTTGTTCGGCCCAATCACGCCGTCTTGATTGAAAACAAACTACTCAATAATTGAAACTATAATTCAATAAATAAAAATAAAGAAGAACAGAAGAAGAAAAAGTGCAGAAATCTTCTCCCAAGCTTTGAAGCCGCCTCCCTTGTGTTGTCTGCGTTCGGAACCCCTAATCTGATGAATAGATCGGTATTTAAATGCCCAAGGGTCTTCAAAAGATAGCATTCAATCCGAGCAAGAGTTTCTAAAAATACAGATTCTGCACGCTCCGCTCGCTCGAGCGAGCACAGATCTCGCTCGAGCGAGCAACTCTCTGTCCAAATATTATTTTTTTTCAGCCCAGGTCTCGCTCGCTCGAGCGAGCATAGACTCTCGCTCGAGCGAGTCAATTTTTATGCTCCGCGCGACAATTTTGAAAAATTCATATCTTGAGATCTAGCTGTCGGATCAAGATAAAATTTGGACAGAAGCTTCAAAACATCTTGAGATTTATTTTGAACGGTGAAGATCGGAATTGGATTTCTATTAAATTAAATTAAATTTTTTGAACAAAGCTGCTCCGTAATTCACTCTTCAACAATTTATTTTCCTACAAAATTAACCCGGAGAGTGTAATACACACACATGAACTAAAACACATAAAAATACATAAAAAAATATGAATGAACATAAAATAGACATTAAAATAACATGAAATAATTCACACAAAATGCACTTATCATCGGGTCATATTATTTTATTTTGGGCCAACAATTTAGTTAGGGCCCCAAGTTATTAAACTTGGCTTAATTATTATTATTTGGGATTAAGTTATTACATTGGGCTTAGGTTATGAAACTGAGCTTAATTATTATCTGGGCTTAAGTAATAATTGGGTTTTAATTATTTGGGCCTATGGTGTCATAGTTGGCTTAAATAAATAATTGGGCTTAAGATAATATTAGGATTTAAGTTAATTATAATTGGGTTTGAGTGAATTATTTGGTTATTGGGCCAGAATTAGTTTCAGAGCTTTCTTTTAAGATCAGCAACTCGAACCAGCCGTGATAAAATAATAGTCCGTAAATATATATTTAATAAACGTATAAGTATTATTTCGATATGAATATTATTTTTATATATAAAAATAATAATTAAATATATATTTACGGGCAAATATTTTTTAAGGAAAAGTAATATTTCTAATTCACAATTCATGCATATGTTTTACGTTAAATTGATGGCATGTGAAGAAAAATAAATTTGGGATAATTGATGTGATTTGTGACAAACACGGGACTGGAGGTCTGGATACCGGGCACGATGACCTTTCCACTTACGATTATGAGCCTATGGATCCCCAAAGATTGGGTGAAGTGGCATAGGGTGTTAGGGGATTACACCCCACAGGCCACCACCACGTACGATGGATTTAGATTGATCAATCGAATTAGGTTACACTTCACTGGTATGAACCACAACAAAGATTTTATGATTATGACATGCCATATTTATGTTACGTAAGAATGATATGATTATGTTACGATTTATTATTACGCATATGATTTTATGTTCATGCATGCATTAAAATCCTCAGGTTATTTTTATATGCGTCATGTGTTTGCATGTGGTTTTATTTAGTAGTACTTGTTATGTATATTATAGAGCATGCTGGGCCTCTAGGCTCACTAGATCTAAATGGTGCAGATGAGTTTGATTCCGTAGCTGATGTGGTCCCGACTGGTGGCGAGGACCTCTGAGCATCCACTGCTAGTTGGCTTGCCCGTGACCATTGCAGTATTTATTTCCGCACTTTTATGAGAATATTCTGAGGATTGTATTGAACTATTTACAGTGCATGTTTGCTATTTTACCACTCACGTTATGATTTGACCATGTTTGAGTATTTTTAAACTATGTATTTCCGCAATTTGCGATACCGTATTTCTCGCGCTTACATTATTTTAAATTATTCGAACATTTTAAACTGCTAGAGTTCAATCAATATATTATATATTATATCACGTGGAATAAAATTATTTTCAGTAATGACGCATATATGTATGGGCATATATGTGGTATTTAAATCTATATTTTTTTAAAAAAAAATCCTTTGAGTTTTCGGCCGTTTCATATACTCCAACATAGCTGCTTAACGCGATTTCCAGACTGGTTATCCTTCCCATGCCCTCTTGAAGCAAACAAGCTTCCCCAGAAATACTAGGAATTCAGCCCGCCATTTCTAGTACGAATCATAGTTCACGTTTCTCAGTATAACTCAACAATATGCCCTGATGAAAACTATCATCGCTCGCCAATAATGACGCTAAGTCATCTCTTAACTATAGGTTATTCACCAATGAATTTAATCAATGGACATCCTCCTGATAGTTATACATACTCGCAATCACTGTACACACATCAAGACTAAGGCAAGCTCCCACCAATATGCTCGACTGGAATATTACACAGTGCACAGACATATGGAAACGCTTCCTATTCCATCTTGGAACTCGACAGCCATTGCACCTGATATAACTCACCTCGGAGTCTCTGATGACACCATCATCGCTAGCTACATATCACGCGTCCATCCATTGTCCATTGCTAAAACGCAATATCCTTGACAACCAGTTCGCACGGATATAACTCACTGACTGGAAAGAATGAATTCGATCCATCCCGATCTTGCGAAGTCTTAAATTCTAAAGGCAAACCTCGTTGGCTACTTAGTCTATCATCGACTATCTCAGTTCTTTCAGAGACATCGCGCATCACTTGCTGAAATATTAATGACACAACCTATTAGATCTGGAGAACTAGATCCTAGATAATGTCACATATCACGATCAGACAACTGATGTCCCCTTGCTAATGTCCATTATCTTTTTCAACACTCGTCGGATTCAACGTAACGGTTCAACACAAGAACACTCCGTAGAAATGTTCTGTTGACACGCTTAATATCTTGTTAGTGGACAACTCTCGCACAAAGAAAAAAACTTAATCCTTTTCGTTACTCAACCCGAGTAAGAGATCACTATCACTAAGCAATTGCTGGAATCAATATTAACTTCTTCTTTTTTAACAAGAATGCATAATCCTTGGAAACCACAAACTTCCTTGCTTGTCTCCACTGTCAAGTCGTCGTCTAACTTGAACATACTAGTCCAATTACAATCGTCCTCCATTACAAAAATCCCGAATTATTCATCTCTGGCAACCCTACAGACTAAATTACCCAAATCGCCGACTGCTCTGAGATCGTACCAAGTACCAATCCCCTTAAGCACTACGCGACAAAATACTATCCCAAGTATTTCTTAATTGCTACATCCTGATTATCACAGATTGGCTCAACTCATCGACCTCGTCGATTCTACTGTGGCTCACACTTAGCTCAACGGTGAAACTCACATCAGACTACATATGTGGCTTGATCAATAATCTTGACTCGTCTGCCACAAGTATACTATTCCCAAAACTTGGAATATCCAAATCGCTCTGGTTCAGCACACCTATACTCGATAGCCACACAATAGCTATTAGTAGTCTATTGACACCATCTCGCGTCTTACTACTAACTTCCATCTCGTAAACTGGAATCGAATATTAAGGCAAACAAAACCCAAGAAATGCTCGTGATCTATCAACCTAGATCATTTCAATCTCATGGAAAAATCATACTCTTAATTTTGAAAACATCAAACGATACATAGCGCAATCACTGGACTCATTATCCTTTGCCTCGTTCATTCAGAAGGAACTCCACGGCTAATCAAGTCCACAATTTATATCTAATGAATCCCAAAGATTCCCAAAATCTCCGGACATGCTCCTGATTATATCCCTTGCTAAGATTGTGCAACAATTCAAGACCGAGGCAGCTTATCACGATAACCCACCTGGACAACCACCAAGGCTTCACGGGTATAGGCCACACTTCCCTCTCGTCTTAAATAGTTCTGTACAATCCTTAGCATCTGATATAATCCATTACTGATGAGATTAATCATCATGAAGAAATTATCCTATTCGAGTCAAAGCCTCGAAAATAGCATCCCATCCAGTATCTTGGATGAATCCTATCTCCAGGAACCCTAATCGCAACTCTGATGACAACCCCTAGTCATCGCTGGAAAATACTCTCCTCCGAGTCAATGTCCCAGACAGTCTACAACCTCATCTCCTGGATAGTCCTATCACAAGATAATCCAATCACATACTAGATCCACTAGTCTAGCAGTATCTCATAGGTCAAAACCTATCTGCTCAGAGTACCCACTTTTCAAGGAAATCCCTCCAAGACTGGTTCTCATAGCAGAACACTCAAACTAGCATATTTGACACACCAGACCATATCTACCCATTGATATCAAACCTGATATCTAATCCAAGTTCATACACTGTCGTGACTGTTACCAAAACTCTAGACTGAGTTGCCTTCCCACCGCCATCCCCTGAAGCACAAAGGCTCCCAGGTAACCTCTGAAGTACAAAGACTCCCAGAGTAGCACTGGCATAGGGTCGCGCCCCATCACATCTTGTCATGGTCATAGTCCACAACTCTTGGCATATACTCGACCTGGCCTCCTGATGAAAACTAATCATTACGAAGTCTCAACCTACGAAGGTTAATATACTACTATTCAAAGGAAAAAACCTAGAACAAAACTCATGTCCCAAATCGAACAATATTCTCATGCCTGCAGATGAATCACCTCATCACTGACACTAACGCAGCCTGCTGACTAACGAGGTCAATCCTAGGAAAATCCTAGACTAACCAAAAGTCAAACAGTTACAGCTGTATTACTCAAAACCCCTGAGCTACAATATTTGAACACTAATCAACTAGAACAATGCCAATATTAGCAAAATCACTTGCAATCATTCATAATTGCTGGATAAATAATACACGTATCATTACTTCAAGTTATGTACAATTTATTTATTACAATCCCATTTAATACATACTATAACGTCCCGTATTTTAAACATTCAATAAAAGAATTGCGAAAAAATTGTAGGGAAATTTTTCAAAACTTTAAAAAAAAGTAGTGTATGCATCACACTAATTCCAAAAGAATTAAAAATCTAAATCTGTGACATTGAAATTAATGACTCAACGTTCACGAAGTCTCACCGATGCAGCCCTACAACAAAACCATCTAAAATACGGTACGTCAAAAACTACTACTAACATTTAAATAGGATAAGGGTATGTGAGTTTGAATAAATAAACTACGCACGTAAAATACATTTGAAAATAATCGGGGAAACCTCACAATAATATCAAACTGAAATGAACATTTAAAAGACTAAACATTTGAATTCTTCTAAACTCAGCATTTAAAATACTGACAATGAAAATAGTAAAATCTTTACTTTTAAACATCATGCATAAATTGTAATGCCCGAGATTATTTAATTTTAATTCGAGAATATTTAATTTGAGAATTTTTGGAGTTTAGATTTAAATTCTAATATTCATAAATTATTTAAGATTGAAATTGAATTAAAAAGAAGTTTCAAGGGCCAATTTGCAAATAGTGAAGAAATGAGGGGTCAAAGTGCAATTTTTATAGCTAGTGGAGGACACTTGTCTACACATGAATCTGAACGTGTATTGTAAGCATTTTTGTGAGACCTCGATTCTAATCATCTAATCTCAAAATAAACAATAATTACGCATACAAGATCTAAGATTAAAAACAAAGTTTTTTTTTTTTTTTTTTTTTTACACAGGGTGACGCGCGGGCGCGCCACCCGAGGCGCGGGCGCGCATACAGCCCTGCCCGGGCCTCCGAGAAAGGTAGCAGAACGCGCGGGCGCTCCTCACCAGGCGCGGGCGCGCATGGCCTGCTGTTTTAGCTCAAAATAAGGCTCCAAAAGTGCAATCCAACACCCGGAAAGGCTCCGACATGATCCAACTAACACTTTTCCAACAACGAAGTATTCAATTACAAGAAAGAGTAGAACATGCATCAATTCTAAGTTCCAAAATCCAAAATACAAATCGAGTCGAATACAATCTAAGTTCGATTTCAAATTCGACTTCTACAATAACAAGGCCTCACTCTATCAACTCATCCACCTAGCCATGCGATCTCTGACTCGGTCCTGCCCCACCTGTTGCCAAGCACACATACAAAGACAAGACAACAGCCGGATAATCCGGTGAGAATAATATTCCCAGTAAAAGAGACAAACATGCAATATCATAAAAATATCTCAAACGAAATGCATCATCTTCTACATATTCAAATAACAACCATGCAATTCCACAAGCATGTCTAAAACTCAATTCATATGCATAAATGCAATGCATGTCTTTAAATATGAGATTATCAAGTCGGATAATCAAAACATTTCAGCTTTTGCTTTTGGGATCCCGAGGACGAGATCACGTAAACAACTCACCGACTCTCCCGATCGAGGTGGTGCTACGTATCTCCATCCTCTAGACTTTGGTGCAACTATAAGGAGTATGCTAGCACTAGGTGAAACAGCTACACCCAGGCCACTCACAATATAATTCCCAAAACGTCTATCATCAAAAGGGCCGTCCTGCCCGCTATTCAAATCAGGGTTCATATGCTCAATATGAATGCAATGCAACATAACTCAAATAATCAATTAACATGCAAGTATGTGATTTTTCCGGAACACTCGAATCAAGTCGGATTCGAGTCATTCGTTCCATTCCATTCCAAGTCATCTTATACCTCTTTTCAACAACGTCGATGCTCCAAACCTGGAAACAACATCGATACAAGAATTCCAAATCAAAATTCTATTCCAAAACAAGTTCAACGATAAAGATAATTCAATTCAACTTTCGAGGATGGATCAACTCGATACCAAACCTCGATAAACTCTTCAACGATTCAAAAGTTGCCAATTCGGAACTCCACGATCTTCAACTAATCTGCGGAGATAAAATCAATCCAATATCAATCCATTCAAAACGAGCAACTCCCAAAAACTCAAACGAATCTCCAATTTCCAAAATCTCAAACCGGCGGCATAACGGCTATAAATTCAACTAACCGAAAATGCAAACAGCATAATATCACTCTAAGCAACTCATATCAATCAACATTCAACTAAAACAATCCAATTCCAACAAATCCCAAAACTCACTTTTTCGAAAATCCCTTCAAAAATTCATAACAAATCCGAACGTCGCTCTAATTCAAAACTGACAGATAATAAACGATCAGAACTCCGCCAGGAACAACATACTAGAATCTAAATCGATTCTAACCACCTCCGAAAAACAAAACATATCCGATCGGAGAAATACTTACGGTATAACGAAGCTCTCTCAGCCATGATCGCTAATCTGCCTTCAGAAATAATTTCTAACGGACGGATCGAGCTTGGACTGAAACCCAAAAGCTTGAAAAGCTTATCTCACGCCTTCAATGGAGGAATCGGTTGGGAGAGAAGAGGGTGGAGTGAAGGAGGAGTCAAAACAAGGTATAAATATCTAATTAAGTCCATATTTGCGTTTTAGTCCCTGAAAATCCGAAATTTGCAAAAAGGACCCTGATCAAAATCAAGTCGGCTCTTGAACTCTGGAATCTCCGATTATCTCAAATATAGTCGATTAAGATAAAATCGGGGCGTTACAATTCTCCCCCACTAAGAAAAGATTTCGTCCTCGAAATCGACACGGTTCCAACACGAACTCTGTTCTCCAAACTACTCCTTCAAGTCTGTCAATCAAAAGTCGACTCCTTCTCTACAGAAAATCCTCCTAAGCTCAGTCACAATCGAATCATCTCCGGTTTCAACTCAAGGCATAACATCCAAAGTTCGGCTCGTCTAATCTGGCTGTCCGTCGTTTTGAGGATATCGAACTGAAAAAGTTGAAATCAGGCAGCAAAATCTCATCGAAATCCTTGCTGAAAGAATGAGCGCTTCAAGGATCTCTGTCTAAACTAACCGACTTCGGCCAAACATGACATCTGACGACCTCTGACAAGATCTCAATCCTCTAATCTTGAATGAAAATCATTCTGTACGGAAAACGGTAGCAGATTCCAACAATCGGTCAATCAAATCAGATAGTAGATAAAATAAGAACAGCTCAAAACATCGGTTGCTGCATACAATTCCTCAGATAAAATTCGCAGTAAGAAATCTCATACAATCTAATCCTCTTATCTGCTTTCAAATCAGTTCCGTCTGCTAAAATAATTACTCCAACTCTTAAAATTAGAACAGATCACGAGAATTTCCGCATAAGACAAATAGAAGAACAGGTCTTCAAATCAATAAGATCGCTACGAGCTCAAAGTCCAGATTCAGACATTGAGTCTCGAGCGTCTTCAACTGTCTCGATGTCTAGACTATAGCGCAATTCCACTTAATAAGAATACATCTTCAAAATCTCGATAAGAAAAGATCGTTGATCGGCATAAATTCCATCATCAAATCATACAATCGAAGAAGACCATTCGATCCAAAAGAATTCAGACATCGAAGAAAAAAAATACAACTGCTCGGCACAAACATCTGCTATACGATTCTCAAAAGCTCCGAAAGATCAGTACAATTCTCATTCCAAAAAGATAAGAAATCAACGATAAGAATTCCTAGTCTCAACTAATTCATCTAAAAGATCCGGTTAACAGAAGTTAACAACACTACTGGAGTATTCACCAATTCGAACGATTCAACAATTTAAAGAGGCACGTTAAACATATACAGATTCTTCAATAAGAAGGCAAGAGATTCGCCAGTATCTAACAGTCCAATAAGAATAGGAAACTCAATATCGAACGTTACCTGATCTGTCATTATCGGGTGCAGCCTGAGTCTGCGGATCCTCAGACAGAGCAAAAACTCGTGCCTGCTGTCTGGGAGGCTGGCTTGCATACTGATTACCTTCCTGAACATTCTGTTGCTGAGGTTGGAAAGAGTGGACAGTAGGTGCTTGCTGCTGAGGCTGAGCTGTCTGTCTCGGGAAAATTCCACTCTGAGCTTGCTGAGGAACACGCTGAGGACACGTTCTCGCAAAATGCCCCGCCTGGTTACAAATATGACAGCTTCCAAAAATACCTCTACACTGATCACTGGAGTGACGACCTCCGCAGTTGGCACAAGACATGCCTGACTGTCCCGAACTCTGTCCCGATCCATACTGCCTCGAACCACTCGAGCTCGAAGAATTGGTTCCGTGCTTCTTAAACTGCTTCCCCTTCGGGAGATAGTAATCCTTCCTGTTACCTCCACTGCTACCACCCTCAGAACTCGGTGGTTGGTTCTGAAACTGAAAGGATTGATTTTGGTAATGGAACGGTTGGTTTTGGTATTGAGAAGATTGTGCCTGAAACTGTCCTTGCTGCTGCTGAGGCACAAACTGATTTCCTCTCTGTCTCCACAAACCTGCTTCTGCTCCCTTTGCGCGATTCATGGCATCCGCAAAGTTGTTAGGCCTGTTGGTATTTACCAACGTGAAGACGTCAGGGTTCAAACCATTGATGAACTGATCTACCTTAGCTTCTTCATCTCCGGCAATTAGCGGTGCAAAACGCAACAGACTATCGAACTTAGCCACGTACTCTTCAATGTTCAGATTCCCTTGCCTCAGGTTGGCAAACTCTGCTCCCTTATCTTTGCGATACGAGATAGGGAAAAACCGCTTATAAAATTCCGATTTGAAAAGAGTCCAAGTAACTTCCGTACCTCTATTCTCCATTGCTTTCTTCGTCATGATCCACCAACTCTTAGCAACCCCATGAAGCTGATGAATGACTAACCTGATTCGACGGTCATCTGTGTAATCGATGGAATCGAACAACTGATCGATATCATCCAACCAACTCTCACAGTCAACTGGATTTTCTGAACCCATCAACAACGGCGGATTGAACAACTGAAACCTTTTCAGCAAGGTTTCCATAGGCGTCGCTGAAGCATCCATCTCTACCGTTTCAGTACTAGCTTGCTCAGTTGTAGGAATAACTGGCGGTGGATTCCTATTAATAACTCTTCGAGGACCCATCTGATAATCAAAGGTTAGGACACAAGATATCTCAATCGCTGCAATTCGGTGCCCTTGCAACCTCTCAGAATTCCGGATACAGGTGAAATACAGTTCATATCTCAAATAATTCATGCTTCATATTTCAAATCACAAAATCATGTAAATCAAGTAATTCTCAACAACAAAGCATGCTCGCATGGTATTTAAATAAATCAATTTAAATAACTAAACCACATGCGAGAATCAATTCATGCGGACTCGATCTACCCCACTCACTTCTAAATTCAATCCAAGAATCTTATCGCTCTGATACCACTTAATGTGAGACCTCGATTCTAATCATCTAATCTCAGAATAAACAATAATTACGCATACAAGATCTAAGATTAAAAGCAAAGTTTTTTTTTTTTTTTTTTTTACACAGGGTGACGCGCGGGCGCGCATACAGCCCTGCCTGGGCCTCCGAGAAAGGGAGCAGAACGCGCGGGCGCTCCTCACCAGGCGCGGGCGCGCATGGCCTGCTGTTTTAGCTCAAAATAAGGCTCCAAAAGTGCAATCCAACACCCGGAAAGGCTCCGACATGATCCAACTAACACTTTTCCAACAACGAAGTATTCAATTACAAGAAAGAGTAGAACATGCATCAATTCTAAGTTCCAAAATCCAAAATACAAATCGAGTCGAATACAATCTAAGTTCGATTTCAAATTCGACTTCTACAATAACAAGGCCTCACTCTATCAACTCATCCACCTAGCCATGCGATCTCTGACTCGGTCCTGCCCCACCTGTTGCCAAGCACACATACAAAGACAAGACAACAGCCGGATAATCCGGTGAGAATAATATTCCCAGTAAAAGAGACAAACATGCAATATCATAAAAACATCTCAAACAAAATGCATCATCTTCTACATATTCAAATAACAACCATGCAATTCCACAAGCATGTCTAAAACTCAATTCATATGCATAAATGCAATGCATGTCTTTAAATCTGAGATTATCAAGTCGGATAATCAAAACATTTCAGCTTTTGCTTTTGGGATCCCGAGGACGAGATCACGTAAACAACTCACCGACTCTCCCGATCGAGGTGGTGCTACGTATCTCCATCCTCTAGACTTTGGTGCAACTATAAGGAGTATGCTAGCACTAGGTGAAACAGCTACACCCAGGCCACTCACAATATAATTCCCAAAACGTCTATCATCAAAAGGGCCGTCCTGCCCGCTATTCAAATCAGAGTTCATATGCTCAATATGAATGCAATGCAACATAACTCAAATAATCAATTAACATGCAAGTATGTGATTTTTCCGGAACACTCGAATCAAGTCGGATTCGAGTCATTCGTTCCATTCCATTCCAAGTCATCTTATACCTCTTTTCAACAACGTCGATGCTCCAAACCTGGAAACAACATCGATACAAGAATTCCAAATCAAAATTCTATTCCAAAACAAGTTCAACGATAAAGATAATTCAATTCAACTTTCGAGGATGGATCAACTCGATACCAAACCTCGATCAACTCTTCAACGATTCGAAAGTTGCCAATTCGGAACTCCACGATCTTCAACTAATCTGCGGAGATAAAATCAATCCAATATCAATCCATTCAAAACGAGCAACTCCCAAAAACTCAAACGAATCTCCAATTTCCAAAATCTCAAACCGGCGGCATAACGGCTATAAATTCAACTAACCGAAAATGCAAACAGCATAATATCACTCTAAGCAACTCATATCAATCAACATTCAACTAAAACAATCCAATTCCAACAAATCACAAAACTCACTTTTTCGAAAATCCCTTCAAAAATTCATAACAAATCCGAACGTCGCTCTAATTCAAAACTGATAGATAATAAACGTTCAGAACTCCGCCAGGAACAACATACTAGAATCTAAATCGATTCTAACCACCTCCGAAAAACAAAACATATCCGATCGGAGAAATACTTACGGTATAACGAAGCTCTCTCAGCCATGATCGCTAATCTGCCTTCAGAAATAATTTCTAACGGACGGATCGAGCTCGGACTGAAATCCAAAAGCTTGAAAAGCTTATCTCACGCCTTCAATGGAGGAATCGGTTGGGAGAGAAGAGGGTGGAGTGAAGGAGGAGTCAAAACAAGGTATAAATATCTAATTAAGTCCATATTTGCGTTTTAGTCCCTGAAAAATCCGAAATTTGCAAAAAGGACCCTGATCAAAATCAAGTCGGCTCTTGAACTCTGGAATCTCCGATTATCTCAAATAAAGTCGATTAAGATAAAATCGGGGCGTTACAATTTTGAATCAGAATTATCAATTCCTTCAGCCCAAAATCGAGAACATCATCTTCTACCTTGGAATTTTGTCTTCCAAGTTAAATATTTCAAGATCCGTGCATCCGAATTAAATTCCAGGCATAGTTCTGCGATCCTTGAAAGACGAGCTTCGATTTGGTTTAAGTATCTTTATGATTCAGCATATTTCGAAATTGAGATAATAAGGAACTCAGAATTTGAGTATGAATATGTGTTCTTGAGATTTTATGTGTTGTATTATCGCAATCGGGTCGATGATTGGATGCCGTTTCTATTTCTTATGAATTTTTCAGCATGTATTTCGAAATGGTAGCTGCTGATATGCTGGTATATTGATGTATTTTGGCTGGTATATCATGTATTTGAAGTAGATATGAATGATAGATTGGTTGGATTTCAGTTTCGGCTACCGATTCCGTACCGTTATGCCGTCGGTTTGAAAAATGATTAAGTTTGAGTCTATATTGTTTGAGCTGAGTATGATGTGAGTTCTTGCTGATGTTCTTAGACATATTTGATGTATTTTCAGATTGAAAACAGGGGACTTCAAGTTAAGAATCACGACTTCGAAACCAATCGACGGAAGAACAAGGTTTGTGACTTGTTAGCCTTGAAGATTGAGAAGAGTATGAGCAGATTTTGATTGTGTTCTTGTTGTGCAGCTATATCAGATTTGAAGAGTTTTGAAACCAAGTTTGAAAGGTATAAGACAACCTTAGAATAAGGGCTTTGAATATTCAAGAGGTTTCCTTGAATGCCCTTTTCAAAACCACATACTATGTGCTTATATGTGTTGTATTTGCACATTTACTTGCTTGTTTGACTTAGCTTGTTATTAGTTGGCTTTTACTCTTATGCTTCTAGATTTTGATGCATTCATCTTGAGCCAACAACCCTTTGAGATTTGAAATGGCAGATTCGCCAAAAGAATACGGATGTTTGGATATATATAAAGGAACCTAGGAGATAGATCAACTCCTATGGTTAGAAACTTGATATAGTATGCCAAAGTCCGGGAAAAGAGCTCAACGCCACCCCGAAAGGGAGAGTAGGTGGGAGATTTGTTGTGTTCTTCTTCCCCGGGATCCCAAGAACTGATATAGAACTTGATAGCAGATTTTTAAAATCATGCATTGCAATAGATTGGTTTAATGCTTGTTGAGATGTTTATATGAGTATTTCTTTAAACTCTACGATATGCATGATATAGTTGTTTTATACTGGGATTCAATTCTCACCGGAGATATCCGGCTATTTCTATGTTTGTATGTGTGCATGGGAATAGATGGGGCGAGCACAGGACAAAGAAGGTTGTAAGAAGAACGAGAGCAAGAGTAGCATATGGTGAACTCGGGTTTATGCAGTAGAGTTGATGTCAACCTTTGTATTTAGATCTTGTCTATGTTTTGTTATAAACACTTGCATATAAAGACTTGTATGAATGGCAAGAATAAGAACATTTGAGCATATAGATATGTATGTTGTCAAGAACAAGAGTATGTAATATCTTATGGTTGTATGTCAAGTTCCTTGTTTAGTTACTTGGTTAGTTCATGGATTTGCATGTTTTCATCTAGATTTTGATGTTAAATTCATGCTATATATGTTTGTCAGTGTTTGAGGATCAAAACAGGGACAAAGACATCATTTTTCAGCTGTTTGGAAGGCAAATCAGAGGGCCAGGCGCGCCCGCCCAGCCCAGAGGCGCGGCCGCGCCTAACCAAGGAACTTTGAGTGCCTTGGACCGAGCCCTATGCGCGCCCGCGGCACATGAGGCGCGCCCGCGCGTCAAGGTCTACTAAAAAAAAAAAAAATTTGTTGATCTTTTGCGACGTGTTTTTGCGTCGCCAAATGTATGGTTTTGCGTCGCCAAATGTCCTGTATTATATATTTGATTTTTAAGCAGATTAATATTCTGATTGAATATTTCTTGTTATTAATCGTCCTATAAGATGAGATTAGAACCCGAGGTCCCCACAACAGGTGGTATCAGAGCGTAAGTTCTGGACTGATTAGAGAGAAACGAGCGGGGTAGATCGAGTCCTCTTGATTGATTGATTTTTCTTGCATGATTTAATGTTTTAGATTAAATTGATCACATGATTATGTGTATTGATTTTATAATCATGCCTTATTGCTTTATCAAGTATGTATTATTTGAGAATGAATTAGAACCGGTTTTGGATCAGAACTTGATCTTTAGAGAAGGCATGAAAATGCTAATCAGAGGGGGGCTGAAACAGAATGGGTGAGTCTGATATATTGATACTTTTGTGTGCTAATCCTTTTGAATATCAGATATGCCTCCTCGTCAAGCGCCGGTTACTAGACAGACATTGGTCGTTCCTCCGCCAGAACAGGCAGATGTACCACAGGCCGCAGAAGCTCCTAGACCAAAACAGGGTAGTACATCCAATGATCCAATGGATGTTACAGCAACACCTATGGAGACTTTACTGAAAAGATTTCAATCCTTCAAGCCGCCTACTTTGAAAGGAACCGAGAACTCAGTTGAATGTGAAGGCTGGTTAGAGGATATGGAAATATTGTTTGATTCCCTAGATTATGCAGATGACAGAAGAGTCAGACTGATTGGGCACCAACTACACGAGGTTGCCAAGAGTTGGTGGATAACAACCAAAAGAGCTCTTGAAAATCGAGGTACACCTATCACTTGGAAAGTATTTACAAAAGAATTTTATTAACGTTTCTTTCCAGTGTCGTACAGAAAGGACAAGGGTGCAGAGTTTGCAAATCTGAAACAGGGGAATCTGAATATAGAAGAGTACGTTGCCAAGTTCTCTACATTACTAAAGTTTGCTCCACATGTAGCTGGAAGTGAGGAGGCCAAAGCTGATCAGTTCATCAATGGACTGAATCCAGATTTCTTTACCCTTGTGAACTCTGGGAGGCCGAATAACTTTGCTGATTCACTTGATAGAGCAAAGGGAGCGGAGGCTGGTTTGATTAAACAGCGAGGAGCATCGTTTGTTGCACAGTCTCAACGACAACCACAACCCCCAAGCTCAGTTTCAACAATCATCTCCTAGATTTGAGGGAGGTAGCAGCAGCGGTGGTAAGAAAGATTATCTGAAAGCAAAAGGGAAGCAGTTTAAGAAGTCAGGCAGTGGTTCATCCAGCTCTAGTGGGCCAAGACAGAGCAGTGCTGGACAGGGTTCAGGCTATACAGGAATGTATTGCAACAAATATGGAGGAAGACATCCTAGTGATCAGTGCAGAGGTGTGTCTGGGAATTGCAACATATGCCATCAGCCAGGACATTTTGCCAAGGTGTGTCCACAGCGTGGTTCAGTGAGGTCTCAAGGTGCAGGATCATCACGATCAGTGGCTCAGCCTGAAAGGCAATCATCTACTGTACACTCCTTCCAGCCACAGCCTCAGCAACAGAATAGAGCAGGAGGTAGTCAAGCAATGAATCAACCTCCAAGACAACAAGCTCGAGTCTTTGCCTTGACTGAAGAGCAGGCTCAGGCAGCACCTGACGACGTTATAGCAGGTAACTGTACTCTCTGTGGTTATCCTGCTTATGTGCTCATAGATACAGGTGCATCCCATACGTTTATATCTGAACAATTTGCTATATTACATGCATTTCCTGTTGAGTCATTATCTGCTGTAGTATCTATATCTTCACCTTTGGGGAGCGGTATAGTATCAGTGAAATCTGTCAGAAATTGTATACTACAGTTTGAAGATAATGTGATAGAGATAGACTGTATTGTGCTTGGGTTCTCAGACTTTGATTGCATTATCGGAATCGATATGTTAACCAAGTACAGGGCTACCGTAGACTGTTTTCAGAAGGTTGTGAGAGTCAGACCAGAAATGGCAGGGGAATGGAAATTTTACGGTAAAGGTTCGAGATCTCGAATACCTTTGATATCAGTTCTATCTATGACTAGTTTATTGCAGAAAGGGGCAGAGGGATTCCTTGTTTATGCAGTAGATATGTTGAAAACTAGCCCAGAATGGGCAGATCTTCCAGTGGTTAGTGAGTTTGCTGATGTATTTCCAGATGAAATTCCAGGATTACCTCCAGCTCGGGAGATAGACTTCAGTATTGAATTGATGCCAGGTACGTTACCGATTTCTAAAGCACCTTACAGAATGGCACCAATAGAGTTGAAAGAATTAAAAGAACAACTTGAAGATCTATTAGCAAAAGGGTACATTAGACCGAGTGTTTCACCCTGGGGTGCTCCGGTTCTATTTGTACGAAAGAAAGATGGTTCAATGAGAATTTGCATTGACTACCGGCAATTGAACAAGGCGACGGTAAAGAATAAATATCCATTGCCTAGAATAGATGATTTGTTTGACCAGTTGCAGGGTTCCTCAGTGTATTCTGTAAGAGTGGGTGCCCAGTGAGCCAACTGTGTGGCTATGGGCTTTGATGACTCTTTGTATAAACAATCTT
The DNA here is from genome assembly GCF_033568475.1 of Henckelia pumila. Taxonomy (NCBI): domain Eukaryota; kingdom Viridiplantae; phylum Streptophyta; class Magnoliopsida; order Lamiales; family Gesneriaceae; genus Henckelia; species Henckelia pumila. Next base: position 45,419,200 of record NC_133121.1, read on the forward strand.
TTGTTTAATATTATTTACACTTTTATGGCAATGACTTTATATTACTTCATATTGTTATATTGTGATATACTATTGTTGTTTTGATAAAGACCTTGAATATACTATAGTGTATGTAAGATGTGGTAGAACATGGAGATGTCTATCATGAAATACATCTTATAGTCACTGTATATTCTAAAAACCGTTCCTAGTCGATTGAGCCGTCCGATAATAAGGATAAGGATCGCTCGAGTTTGAGACTAGCATTTGCGATGCGGAGTACCACGTTTCATTGGTAGGGAACATGGAGATGTTCGAAGCATGCAAATGGATATTCATAGGATGAATAATCGAACTACCCTATCCGGACTTTCCAAGTGGTTATCACTTATCGAGTGGATAAAGTCCGCGGTTTTTGTTGTACACCATTAGTCCTTACGACTTGAAACATCATGGAGACTCTATATGCTAGTGCTGTGCTTTGACTCGTTTACCGACTCTATGGGGGTCATCAGGTGTCGAGATTGGGTACAGTTACGACACATATAGGAGTCAATGCATTGTTGTCAAGGATTCACCACATACTTGCGAGTGTGGATATCCTATGCGATCTGAGGAGATATTAGTGTGACAAATCTCTGGCCAGAGTATTTGATGTGATTTAAGAAATGGTTTCTTAGTAGCACATGCGATGTCACTAATTTGATCTTCAAGATGCATTGCATAGTTATCGAATCTTGAGCGACTCTCGATATACCAATGGTTGTTGATTCGATCGGGATATATGGATGAAGGGACCGTACTGTACGCTAACCAAAATCTACTGGTTCTTGTAGGCACTATCAGTGATACCTAGGGAATCATGGGGCGATGTTGCTAGGCGCTTTACCATGATTCGTTGGGCAAGTCGGAAAGTGTTGTTCCGAGTCACAAGGAGTTGTGAGCCCACGGCTAGCTGTATCCCTGAACCATTGAGGGTCACACAGTGTAATGGAGTTTTAATCCCCGTTGAGATAGTTAAATTTAAAGAGTTAAATTTAATGAACTAAGGAGTTGGACTTCTTAAATAAGAGTAAGGGAGTAGGATTTCCTAAAATGACATAGGGATGGACATTTTAGGAAACCACTGAATTCGGATTCAGGAAAATTTATTTTGACTTTAAAATGTGCAGAAATGGTTTCTGTGCGCATTGGTAAAATCGGTTTATCAATCGGAGTCACGATGAATTTTATATTAATTTCTGAACGAGCGGGCTTTGCTTGTCGGGCCTCAACTTATGACTAATGGGCCCTAAGGTGTTAGTGGCCTGCATTATAAATAAGTTATTGCAGTACAGAAATTAGTGACAACAGGTCATAATTTGAGAGACTGGATTTTTCGAAAAAAAACCCTAGCCTCCCTCTCATAATTCGGCCGCCCCCTCCCTTCTCTGCGTGAGAAATTCCGGTCTGTGATTTTGAATTGCAGTCTGGAATAGCGAATCAAATTCGTTTATTCTCTTCGTAGAAAACTTCTGATAGATTTTCTAGTGCAATCTATCAGAGGGATTAAACCTCTATTCGTGGACCTGATTGAAGAACAGCTTGTTCATCAGTTCCAGGGAGATACAAGAAGCGCAGAGAAATCTGTGTGGTGTCCAATAATCTCGCTTCGAGATTGAAGGTAAAATTTAATAATTGTTATTTGAATTTTACACACACACTATAATTTAATCGTTGAACGGTTGATACCCACACCATGGAATTGTTCCATGACAAAAAATTTTTAAACTTTCGCTGCACCGGGTATCAATCGTGATTGATCTGAGAGCCAGTTTTTCCAACATATTCCAAGATTGATTTAAGGTCCGGATATCATCAGTTAAGAGTTCGGGATGAAGATATATCAAAGACCGCATTCAGAACGAGGTATGGTCATTTTGAGTTTATTGTTATGCCGTTTGGTCTGACGAATGCTCCAGCAGTATTTATGGGTCTTATGAATAGAGTATTTCAGAAATATCTCGATGACTTTGTTATTATTTTTATTGACGATATTTTGATTTATTCTAAGAATCTGTGTGATCATGCCGAGCATCTCAGAATTATTTTAAAGACTTTGAGAACAGAAAAGTTGTATGCCAAACTGTCAAAGTGTGAATTCTGGTTGAAGAAAGTGGTCTTCCTTGGGCATATTATATCCGGAGATGGAATTTCTGTTGATCCTAGCAAGGTTGAAGTTGTGATCAATTGGCCTAGACTGACATCTGTACCAGAGATACGGAGTTTTATGGGCTTAGCAGGTTATTATCACAGATTTATTAAAGATTTCTCCAGTATTGCCAAGCCTATTACTCAGTTGACTCAGAAAAATGCACCGTATGTCTGGACTGAAGCATGTGAAGCCAGTTTCCTTGAGTTGAAGAAGAGATTGACGAGTGCACCAGTTTTGACTATTCCTTCAGGTACTGGTGATTTTACTGTATATTGTGATGCTTTTCACTGGGGATTAGGTTGTGTGCTTATGCAGCGAGGACATGTCATTGCTTATGCCTCGAGACAGCTGAAACCACACGAGACCAGATATCCTATCCATGATATGGAACTTGCAGCCATCGTATTTGCATTGAAGATATGACGACATTATCTATACGGTGAGAAATTTGAGATTTATTCTGACCATAAAAGTTTGAAATATCTATTTTCACAGTCTGAGCTGAATATGAGGCAATGAAGATGGCTAGATTTACTGAAAGATTTTGATTGTGAGATTAAATATTATCCGGGAAAGTCCAATGCAGCTGTAGATGCCTTGAGTAGAAAGGTATGTGCCTTATCCTTATCTACGATAGGTATCACTAAATTGGTAGAAGATTGATGTGTTTCTGGATTGATATTTAAAACAGATATGAAGTTTATCAGAATTTGTGCACTTCAAGCTGAGCCAGAATTGTTGGTTAGAATTAAAGAAGCACAGAGAAATGATCAGAGTATTCAGAAGTCCGTTGACATGGTCAGATCAGGGCATCAGTCTGAATACAAGGTTAGTGTAGATGGTGTTTTATATGTGAATAACAGACTTGTTGTTCCAGATATTTCAGATTTGAAACAGCAGATATTAAAAGAGGCTCATTGTAGCAGATACAGTGTTCATCCTGGTGGCAGAAAAATGTACAATGATTTGAAAACTCAGTATTGGTGGAAACAGATGAAATCTGATGTTACAGAGTTTGTATCTCGTTGTCTGAATTTCCAGCCGGTAAAGGCTGAAAGAAAGAAACCAGGTGGTTTATTGCATAGCTTACCTATTCCAGAATGGAAGTGGGATCATATTTCTATGGATTTTGTAACGAAGCTACCGCGTTCATCCAGAGGTTGTGATGATGTTTGGGTAGTTATCGACAGATTGACGAAATCAGCCTGTTTTATTCCGTACAGAATGACATACAGACACGATCAAATGGCAGAGATTTATGTCAGAGAAGTGGTAAGATTACATGGTGTGCCTAAATCTATCGTTTCATATAGAGACCCTAGATTTACATCGCACTTTTGGCACAGCTTGCAACAAGCTCTTGGTACTCGATTGCATTTGAGTACTGCATATCATCCTTAGACTGACGGACAGTCAGAGCGGACTATCCAGACACTCGAGGATATGCTTAGAGCTGTAGTGCTAGATTTTGGCACTAGTTGGCAAGATTCATTACCACTTGTGGAGTTCTCGTACAATAACAGCTACCAGACTAGTATTGAGATGGCTCCATTTGAAGCATTGTACGGAAAGAAATGCAGATCTCCTCTTTATTGGGATGATATTTCAAAGACACCTAATATTGGGCCAGATATGATCCGAGAGATGACCGAGAAAGTAAGACTGATTCAGAAAAGAATGAAAACAGCACAAGATCGACAAGCCAAATATGCAAATGTCAGACACATGCCTTTGTGTTTTGAACAGGGGGACAGAGTGTTCTTGAAGATCTCACCATTCAGAGGCACTGTCAGATTCGGCAAGAGAGGGAAGTTATCTCCACGATTTATCGGTCCTTACGAAATTCTTGAGAAGATAGGCAATCTTGCCTGCAGTGACCCTTACCCGGATCACCTACTAAACAGAACTTATGCATGCAATTAACTTAATTAAACAGATATCAGAATAAAACTGCGGAATCCATAAACAAATATACAATACCAAGAAAAGGAATCTGTAATTTATCCAATAATATACAACCAAATCGAATAGCTGTATAAACCCAAACAACAGTAATAAAACCTAAGCAAAGCTCCAGCTGGCCAACCACTGACTAGCCCCTCCTGGATCCACCCTCCTCATCCAATCGCAAACCTGCCCCAAGGAATAGGGTGTCCAGAAAACACAGAGTACGAGACGTGAGCATAAAACGCTCAGTGCGAGAGTATGAGTATACATGCATGCAAAGTGAACTCCCTATAGACTCGAGGTCAAGGATCAGATAACAGAGACAGACCGGGCCCTGGTATGTAGCATGCTGTGCCGTCGCTTCAGGAGGTGGCTCCCATACCGAGATAACCGTGGATACGCCGGACCCAAATCGATGGAAGTCCATCCACTAACAGGATAGGGTACAACCCTACTAACAGACATCTCGAAAGAGATACAGCAAGATGCAAATGAATGCAGCATAATATCATGGCATATAAATTATGCAGTCACATAATACATGCATACTCAGTCAGGATATCTCGAACAGTACTTTCGTACCTCAAAACAGTGCAAGCTCTACCAACTCTAGGTCCACGCCTATAGTCTGTTCTACACTGCCAAATGATACTACTATCATTAAATTGCTCTAAAAGCCTTAACTAAGCTATTGCATACTCCTAAATATTTATAGGAAGCAAAAGCTATACCTTCGTCCGTCGTTAGCCCTTTGATGTCGATGCCTCCAGAACTTGGGCACAACTCCGCTACGACTACCGAACGCCTCGCCGACCTCCGGACCAAGCCTAAGAAGACTAGAACAGCTCCAAAAGGACTAGAAAGGAAAGGAGAACTCGGAATTGGCAAATGAAAGTGAAGTCTCGGCCTTCTATTTATAGACATCGATCGGAACTTCCGATCCTTGATCGGAACGTCCGAACCCCGATTGGAACGTCCGATCCTGCCATCGGAGCTTCCGAAGATCCAGATCTGCCACGTGTCAAAATATCACTTGTTGACTCCGGATAGGGGTGATCGGAGCTTCCGGTCCTGATCGGAGCTTCCGATCTAGCCACACGTCATGCCTGACGTAATATTGATCGGAGCTTCCGATCCTGTTCGGAGCTTCCGATCCTGATCGGAGCTTTCGATCTCACCTTCGGAGCTTCCGAACTCTACCCAAGTAATTATGATCAATTCCTTAATTACTAATTTGGTTACGGGCTACTACATTCTCCCCCACTTAAGATATTTCGTCCTCGAAATCAGATCTTAAGTACCGAATGCAAATACAGAAATCAGAAACATTCTTTATTCAAATCAAACGTTTACAGAGTTTGCAACTGAATACAACTCAAAGAATGAAATCAAAACAACTCAGGATGGTCTTTACGCATCCTGTCCTCAAGCTCCCAAGTAGCTTCCTCAGTGCCTCGGCGCTGCCACTGAACTAAAACCAAAGGAATGACTTTGTTCCGTAAAACCTTATCCCTATAATCCAGGATACGAAGAGGTTTCTCAACATAAGTCAAATCCTTGTCTACCTGAACCTCAGACCGCTGCAGAATATGAGATTCATCCGCCACATACCGTCGCAACAGAGATACGTGGAACACGTCGTGAATACTGGATAGATGTGGTGGCAAAGCTAGTCGATAAGCCAAATCGCCAATACTCTCCAAGATCTCAAACGGACCGATAAATCTGGGAGATAACTTGCCCTTAAGGCCAAATCTGAGAATCTTGCGGAAAGGTGACACTCTCAGAAACACTTTCTCCCCGACCTCGAACTGCAAGGGCCTACGCTTGATATTAGCATAGCTGGCCTGACGATCCTGTGCAGTCTTAATCCGTTTCTTGATTTGATCAACAATGTCTATCGCCTGTTGGATAAACTCCGATCCCTCAGCCTGTCTCTCCCCCACTTCTTCCCAGAAGAGTGGAGTGCGACAACGTCGCCCATACAACGCCTCAAAAGTGCCATCCCAATACTAGTGTGATAGCTGTTGTTGTAAGCGAACTCGATCAACGGCAAATGATCCTGCCAGGCTAAACCAAAATCCATGACGCATGCTCTAAGCATATCCTCTAGGGTACGGATAGTGCGCTCTGATTGACCATTAGTCTCCGGATGATAGGCAGTACTCAAACTGAGAGTAGTACCCATCGCACGCTGAACACTCCCCCAGAATCTAGAAGTAAATCTGGGGTCCCGATCACTGACAATGCTCACAGGCACTCCATGAAGTCGGACAATCTCCTGAATGTACATCCGTGCCATGCGATCCACAGAGTACTCTCGGCTATAGACAATGAAATGCGCTGACTTGGTGAGTCGGTCCACCACAACCCAGATAGCATCACAGTTTTTCGGGGATACCGGCAAATGGGTCACAAAGTTCATAGTGATAAACTCTCATTTCCATTCCGGAATAGGCAGACTGTGAAGCGATCCTCCAGGTCGTCGGTGCTCTGCCTTGACCTGTTGACACACCAGACATCTCGAAACAAATTGATAAATACTGCGTTTCATTCCCTTCCACCAGAAACGAGTACGTAGATCCTTGTACATCTTGTTGCTCCAAGGATGAATACTCAACTTAGTGCGATGCGCCTGAGACAAAATCTCCTCTCGCAACTCTTCATCCTGAGGAATCACAAGCCTACCAGACAAACACAGAAAGCCATCTGACTGATAATGAAATCCAGACGAGCTACCCTTGTTAGCTAGATGAGCTAAACGCTGGGTCTTCGAACCAGACATCTGAGCATCTCGGATCCGCGAATACAAGGCTGGCTCAGATAATATCGCAAACATCTGGATACTCTGCATACCTTTCTTATGCTTGAAGGTATAACCTGAAGTACAACAGTCACTGATCACACTAGACATCGAAAAAGTCTGAAGCGCGGATAGTCGCACCTTGCGACTCAAAGAATCAGCGGTGAGATTAGCAGCTCCCGGATGGTACTTAATCTCGCAATCATAATCCTTAAGCAAGTCCATCCAACGTCTCTGCCTCATGTTCAACTCCGCCTGAGTGAACAAATACTTGAGACTCTTATGGTCGGTGAAGATCTCAAATTTCTCGCCATACAGATAATGGCGCCAGATCTTCAAAGCGAACACAATGGCTGCTAACTCCAAATCATGGACTGGGTAGTTGTCCTCGTGAAGCTTCAGCTGTCTAGAAGCGTATGCGATCACATGCCCATTCTGAGTCAGGACACAGCCTAACCCCTGAAGAGAAGCATCCGTGTAAACTACATACCCTCTAGATCCTGATGGTAATGTCAACACCGACGCAGAAGTCAACCGCCGTTGAAGCTCACGGAAATTCTCCTCGCACTCGGAGGACCACTCGAAATCCACACCCTTGCGGGTAAGCTGCGTCAACGGTCGAGCTAACTGAGAGAAGTTCAGAATGAAGCGACGATAATACCCTGCTAGACCCAGGAAACTACGGATCTCAGCAACTGTCGTCGGACGCGACCAATTAAGTACCGCTTCAATCTTGCTTGGATCAACCGAAATCCCCTCCCTGGATATGATATGGCCAAGAAATACCACTCTATCCATCCAGAACTCACACTTGCTCAGCTTGGCGTACAATTGCTCATCTCGAAGAGTCTGCAGTACCAACCGCAAGTGAGAAACATGCTCTTCCGTATTACGCTAATACACCAAGATGTCGTCAATAAAGACCACGACAAACTTGTCCAAATACTCCCTGAAGACACGGTTCATCAGATCCATGAATATAGCCGGCGCATTAGTCAAACCAAATGGCATCACTAGGAACTCGTAATTCCCATAGCGAGTACGGAATGCAGTCTCGGCTACGTCCTGATCACGGACTCTCAACTGATGATACCCAGATCTCAAGTCAATCTTGGAGTAAACTGACGTGCCCTGCAGCTGGTCAAACAAGTCATCAATACGAGGCAACGGATACTTGTTCTTCACAGTGACTCGATTCAGCTGCCGATAGTCAATGCACAGCCGCATCGACCCATCCTTCTTCTTCACGAAGAGAACAGGAGCTCCCCAAGGAGATACACTAGGACGAATGTACCCCTTGTCCAAAAGATCCTGTAGCTGATTCTTCAACTCACGCATCTCTGACGGAGCCAGACGATACGGTGCTCTAGAAATAGGAGAAGTACCCGGCATCAACTCTATGCCAAACTCGACTTCCCTAGCAGGAGGAAAACCTGGAATCTCATCAGGAAACACATCTGGAAATTCATCCACAACAGGAATGCTCTCTATCCCAATACTCTCAGCGGACAAATCAACTGCATAGATAAGGTAGCCTTCCCCGCCAGACTCTAGAGATCGACAGGCTCTCAAGGCTGATACCAAAGGCATCGGGGGTCGCGCTCCCTCACCATAGAAAAACCAACTCTCACTCCCTTCCAGATGAAAGCGTACTAATCTCTGATAGCAGTCCACTGAAGCTTGATAGGTAGTCAACATATCTATTCCCAGAGTGCAATCAAAGTCGTCCATTGCCAGGACCATGAGATTCGCCAACAGAATATTCCCTTCGAACTCTAAAGGGCAACCCAAGACTAGACTCTTAGCCAAAGCAGATTGGACCGTCGGAGTAGAAATAGACATCACTACGTCTAGTGCAATGCATGGTAACTTATGCCTCTTAACAAAACGTGCAGAAATGAAGGAATGAGATGCACCAGTGTCAATAAGTACAAGAGCAGGTATACCATAAAGCAGAAATGTACCTGCGATGACTTTCTCATTCTCCTCCACAGCCTGATCATGTCTCAGGGCAAACACCTGGCCAGAAGCTCGTGGCCTCAAATGAGAACTCCCAGCAGACTGTCCCTGCGACTTCTGCTGAACGGTGGCCTGAGAACCTGATCCTGAACCAGAACCAGAACCGCCTCCCCCAGACTGTGGACAATCCCTCCGGATATGACCAGTCTCTCCACAACGGAAACAAGCTCCAGAAGCTCTGCGGCACTTGTCGTATGGATGGTTCTTCCCACAGTGATCACACTTGTCCTTCTTACCGAAATGGACAACACCTCTAGAACCAGAGGAAGAAGAAGTTCCAGACTTCTTGAAAGTTTGGGCACGGGGACACAAAGAACTAGAAGGTCTCGACTGAGAGAAAGACTTGTTTCGCCGAATGCTGTCCTCCGCCTGGTAACAACGGCTCACCAAACCCTCGTAGGACATGTCGTCGCCAACCGCCACACGGTCATGGATATCAGGGTTAAGGCCCTGAAGGAACAGATTATACTTTATCTCTGAGCTATCAGCAATCTCGGGGCAATAGGATAGCAGATCAAAGAACCTCTGCTGATACTCATCGATAGACATGGCTCCCTGTCGCAGACTCAGTAGCTCGCCTGCCTTCGACTGACGGAGTGCAGGAGGAAAATACCGCTTTTGGAAAGCTGTGCGGAACTCGGCCCAGGTGGCCACTCCTCTCGCCGCAACAAAAGGTGTAGAAGTAAACCTCCACCACCTGCGCGCACGCCCATCCAGAAGATAGCCAAGGGTCTCCACCTTCTGCTCCTCGGTGCATTGGAAAGTCTGAAAAGTCGTCTCCATGCGGTCTAACCAATTCTCCGCATCCTCCGGAGACTCACCTCCAACTAAGGGCTTAGGACCCATAGCTAAGAATCGACGCATAGTGAAACGCTCGTCGTCATGGTGACGATGACGTCGTTCTCGACGAGGCTCCCGGTCGGCATCACCCCAACGCCCACCAACACTGCCATGACATCTACAAAAATACCTCAAGATGAGACTAAATCCCAAGAATTCTTTTGCATACTTTGATACCATAAATGCAATGACCCTTACCCGGATCACCTACTAAACAGAACTTATGCATGCAATTAACTTAATTAAACAGATATCAGAATAAAACTGCGGAATCCATAAACAAATATACAATCCCAAGAAAAGGAATCTGTAATTTATCCAATAATATACAACCAAATCGAATAGCTGTATAAATCCAAACAACAGTAATAAAACCTAAGCGAAGCTCCAGCTGGCCAACCACTGACTAGCCCCTCCTGGATCCACCCTCCTCGTCCAATCGCAAACCTGCCCCATGGAATAGGGTGTCCAAAAAACACAGAGTACGAGACGTGAGCATAAAACGCTCAGTGCGAGAGTATGAGTATACATGCATGCAAAGTGAACTCCCTATAGACTCGAGGTCAAGGATCAGATAACAGAGACAGACCGGGCCCTGGTATGTAGCACGCTGTGCCGTCTCTTCAGGAGGTGGCTCCCATACCGAGATAAACGTGGATACGCCGGACCCAAATCGATGGAAGTCCATCCACTAACAGGATAGGGTACAACCCTACTAACAGACATCTCGAAAGAGATACAACAAGATGCAAATGAATGCAGCATAATATCATGGCATATAAATCATGCAGTCACATAATACATGCATACTCAGTCAGGATATCTCGAACAGTACTTTCGTACCTCAAAACAGTGCAAGCTCTACCAACTCTAGGTCCACGCCTATAGTCTGCTCTACACTGCCAAATGATACTACTATCATTAAATTGCTCTAAAAGCCTTAACTAAGCTATTGCATACTCCTAAATATTTATAGGAAGCAAAAGCTATACCTTTGTCCGTCGTTAGCCCTTTGATGTCGATGCCTCCAGAACTTGGGCACAACTCCGCTACGACTACCGAATGCCTTGCCGACCTCCGGACCAAGCCTAAGAAGAATAAAACAGCTCCAAAAGGACTAGAAAGGAAAGGGGAACTCGGAATTGGCAAATGAAAGTGAAGCCTCGGCCTTCTATTTATAGACATCGATCGGAACTTCTGATCCTTGATCGGAACGTCCGAACCCCGATCGGAACGTCCGATCCTGCCATCGGAGCTTCCGAAGATCCTGATCTGCCACGTGTCAAAATATCACTTGTTGACTCCGGATAGGGGTGATCGGAGCTTCCGGTCCTGATCGGAGCTTCCGATCTAGCCACACGTCATGCCTGACGTAATATTGATCGGAGCTTCCGATCCTGTTCGGAGCTTCCGATCCTGATCGGAGCTTCCGATCTCACCTTCGGAGTTTCCGAACTCTACCCAAGTAATTATGATCAATTCGTTAATTACTGATTTGGTTACGGGCTACTACATTGCCTATAGACTTGCTCTTCCTTCAGCTCTTTCTGGAATACATGATGTCTTTCATGTTTCTATGTTGCGGAAGTATCAGCCTGATATTTCTCATGTTCTCCAGCCAAATGAAGCAGAATTAGATGAGTATCTGAGTTACTTTGAGAAGCCGATACAGATACTTGATCAGAAAGAAAAACAACTCAGAAACAAGACTATTTCCCTTGTGAAAGTTCAGTGGAGTAGACATGGAGTTGAAGAAGCAAATTGGGGAGTCGAATCAGATATGAGACAACGATTTCCAGAGCTATTTCACTGATGTGAGTTCTTATTCAGTATTTCTGTTATTTCCTTATCTTATATGCGTATAGACTGCATGCGATTTCGAGGACGAAATTATATCTTAGAGGGGGAGAATTGTAATGCCCGAGATTATTTAATTTTAATCCGAGAATATTTAATTTGAGAATTTTTGGAGTTTAGATTTAAATTCTAATATTCTTAAATTATTTAGGATTGAAATTGAATTAAAAAGAAGTTTCAAGTGCCAATTTGCAAATAGTGAAGAAATGAGGGGTCAAAGTGCAATTTTTATAGCTAGTGGAGGACACTTGTCTACACATGAATCTGAACATGTATTGTAAGCATTTTGAATTAGAATTATCAATTCCTTCAGCCCAAAATCGAGAACATCATCTTCTACCTTGGAATTTTGTCTTCCAAGTTAAATATTTCAAGATCCGTGCATCCGAATTAAATTCCGGGCATAGTTCTGCGATCCTTGAAAGACGAGCTTTGATTTGGTGTAAGTATCTTTATGATTCAGAATATTTCAAAATTGAGATGATAAGGAACTCAGAATTTGAGTATGAATATGTGTTCTTGAGATTTTATGTACATGTTGTATTATCGCAATCGGGTCGAAGATTGGATGCCGTTTCTATTTCTTATGAATTTTTCAGCATGTATTTCGAAATGGTAGCTGCTGATATGCTGGTATATTGATGTATTTTGGCTGGTATATCATGTATTTGAAGTAGATATGAATGATAGATTGGTTGGATTTCAGTTTCGGCTACCGATTCCGTACCGTTATGCCGTCGGTTTGAAAAATGATTAAGTTTGAGTCTAGATTGTTTGAGCTGAGTATGATGTGAGTTCTTGCTGATGTTCTTAGACATGTTTGATGTATTTTCAGATTGAAAACAGGGGACTTCAAGTTAAGAATCACGACTTCGAAACCAATCGACGGAAGAACAAGGTTTGTGACTTGTTAGCCTTGAAGATTGAGAAGAGTATGAGCAGATTTTGATTGTGTTCTTGTTGTGCAGCTATATCAGATTTGAAGAGTTTTGAAACCAAGTTTGAAAGGTATAAGACAACCTTAGAATAAGGGCTTTGAATATTCAAGAGGTTTCCTTGAATGCCCTTTTCAAAACCACATACTATGTGCTTATATGTGTTGTATTTGCACATTTACTTTCTTGTTTGACTTAGCTTATTATTATTTGGCTTTTACTCTTATGCTTCTAGATTTTGATGCATTCATCTTGAGCCAACAACCCTTTGAGATTTGAAATGACAGATTCGCCAAAAGAATACGGATGTTTGGATATATATAAAGGAACCTAGGAGATAGATCAACTCCTATGGTTAGAAACTTGATATAGTATGCCAAAGTCCGGGAAAAGAGCTCAACGCCACCCCGAAAGGGAGAGTAGGTGGGAGATTTGTTGTGTTCTTTTTCCCCGGGATCCCAAGAACTGATATAGAACTTGATAGCAGATTTTTAAAATCATGCATTGCAATAGATTGGTTTAATGCTTGTTGAGATGTTTATATGAGTATTTCTTTAAACTCTACGATATGCATGATATAGTTGTTTTATACTGGGATTCAATTCTCACCGGAGATATCCAGCTATTTCTATGTTTGTATGTGTGCATGGGAATAGATGGGGCGAGCACAGGACAAAGAAGGTTGTAAGAAGAACGAGAGCAAGAGTAGCATGTGGTGAACTCGGGTTTATGCAGTAGAGTTGATGTCAACCTTTGTATTTAGATCTTGTCTATGTTTTGTTATAAACACTTGCATATAAAGACTTGTATGAATGGCAAGAATAAGAACATTTGAGCATATAGATATGTATGTTGTCAAGAACAAGAGTATGTAAGATCTTATGGTTATATGTCAAGTTCCTTGTTTAGTTACTTGGTTAGTTCATGGATTTGCATGTTTTCATCTAGATTTTGATGTTAAATTCATGCTATATATGTTTGTCAGTGTTTGAGGATCAAAACAGGGACAAAGACATCATTTTTCAGCTGTTTGGAAGGCAAATCAGAGGGCCAGGCACGCCCGCCCAGCCCAGAGGCGCGGCCGCGCCTAACCAAGACACTTTGAGTGCCTTGGACCGAGCCCTATGCGCGCCCGCGCGTCAAGGTCTACTAAAAAAAAAAAAAATTTTTTGATCTTTTGCGACGTGTTTTTGCGTCGCCAAATGTATGGTTTTGCGTCGCCAAATGTCCTGTATTATTTATTTGATTTTTGAGCAGATTAATATTCTGATTGAATATTTCTTGTTATTAATCGCCCTATAAGATGAGATTAGCACCCGAGGTCCCCACATAAATATTGTAACAACATTATATAAACAAACGTATGTAAAAATTTTGCTTTAAAAACTTCAGAGCTTCTGAACTATCGTGACATGCAATGTCTTTGCCTCTTGAACTCATCAGCTGTGCTACCAAAGCTTTTAAATCGAATCTGCTAATCCAACTGCACCATTCAAGTATAGTGATTCTAATGACTCAGCAAGATTAAAAATATTCATATCAATGTCATTATAGCTTCAAAATAATTTAAACTTAAAATGACTTGAACATACATAACATGATACCTTGAACTTGAGGAACTTTAACGTAAACATCATGAAACTTTAAACTTAAAATCGTAAACATGAACTTCAAAACTCTTAAAAGATGCAAGAAACTTAAACATAGACATCAACATACTTAACTTTAAATCTTGAAAATATACTTCTTGCATTTCCTCAAAACTTTACCATTTCATTCTTAAATAAACATTTCCACTAACATATAATTAAAATCATGCAACTTGGAAAACATCAAATCGTGGACATAAACCATGAACATAACATAAAAACTTATCATTTTTGGGTGATGAATTATGTGAAATTGTGGCAACCGTCATAATGGGCACATTCGTAGTTCCTGTTGATCAACAAGCATATGACACTAAGCCTCATAACATTCGTTCTTTGGAAAGGCCCTCTCCGGAGCTCATCCCGGAGCACCAGTCCCGTGTACTTATCTGTCTCATGATCCATGTTTGGAAAGGCCCTGTCCAGAGCCCAAATCGGAGCACCAATCCCATGTTTGCCACCACAAAGACACATAAGACATCAAAAGCGTTTTCATACATTAACATGTCATATCATGCTTCATCTTAACATCATTCATTCATGCCTCATCATCTTATCATTGCATCATAACTTTCATCATTCATCATATCATTTCATTCATTATGAAGCATCATTGTTTCATCGTAACATCCGTCATAACTTTTGTATCATGAACATAAAACTTTACTCAATAACTTCATGCTTTTCATAGATGATAAAAATCATACTTTTATATTGAACATAGGTTTCATGAATGAAACTTAGACATTACATGCATAACATAACGTAATCGATCCACGTAAGTCGTTCTTTTCGTTATTGACTTAAAACTTGAAACTTTTTGCATAGAAACTCTTAAATATATTTTAGAAGCCTTAAAAGATCATAAACATGAATTTAGGACCCTAAAATAACAAAAAACATGTGAATTCCGAAGGCCATGCGCGGGGGCGCCACCTTTTGGGCGCGGGCGCGCATGCCCTGTGCATAGGTCAGCTTGATCGCTCTACAACTCTATTTTTCATGACGAATATGGAAAAGTGGTAAACATGACAGTTGTAGCCCTGGATCTGGTCTTGTCAATGCTGAAAACATCACCTCAATTGGAGTTTTCAAGAAACAGTTATGCTCATTATCCCGAGATGTGTCACTGCAAAAAATTTAAAGCAATTGACACACTTTGGGGGGATTTTGGCCAATCTTCTAAAATGATTTTTACCAAACTCAAAACACAAAAGTTGTAGATAAATACGTTAGTTTTCAAATAAAATTGACCTCATATCATTTGGATTAATACACTAATTTTTATCCTCAAAATCATAACAAGTATTGGTAATCCGGTGCCACCGAACACAACTTCAACACTTCAAACTTCAAACATAAATTTATTTTACCCAAAATCCTAACTACATAAATCATTAAAACTCATTTTCTTGTAATTTAACATGGGTTAACTAACTTCAAACACTAAGATTTTAAATGATTTTGCTTCAGAACTTTTAAACCGTAACTACCATCAAAATTGCTCAACTTCTTCAAAATCTCAAAAATTCATTTTCTTTCAATTAAACATCAATTTATCATCTTTAAAACTTCCAATAACATCACAATCTTCAAAAGATTCATTATTTTCTACACAGCTATCAAAAACTTGTCAAGAACGACCACGCTTCACAATTTCAACAATTCATAACTTGATACTCGTAATTTCATGCTTCTTCAAAATCATAAACAATTAAAAAATGCACATCAACATACATTTTTATATTAAAATAATTATAATCTTGAATGGATTTCAAAACCTTAAAATACTTGTTGAAAAACTTACCTTAACCATAGATGGAGTTGATCCGGATTCTTGGCTACGAGCTAACCACGAGATGAACGAGATACGAAGCTTTGAATTTCTAAATCTTGTAGAACCGCAGGGGAAGAAACAAAGGAGAAAGGGATAAGAATGATAAAGGAAAGAAAAGAAACGTGAAGAATGATGGGAGGGGAAAGATTCAAGGGTACAAGGGGTATTAAGGATGGGGTAGGGAGAAGATAAGTAGGGAATGCCAAATTTAATACAACGCGTGTGTTGACTACTTAAACCGTAGTCAGTCCAACACATCTCAAACTAGACTAATGAGATTTTCTCCTCCCGATCATTAAAATAAAATCATTGCAATATTATACTCAAAATACTTGTAGAATTATTTTCTATGATATCGTTCGTAGGCTAGACTTGTATTGTCAATCCAAAATCAATTCTAATAAAATCATTTAATACAACAACTAAACACATATTTTAATACTTGAAACATCAACTTTAAATCATTTACACAACACATAAAATTATTTAATTGAGAGTAAACTTTAAATCTTAAATAATAAAATACAATAACATAAAATTCATATAAAATTCCTTTAATAAATCATTAATAATACAATAAATAACTTAAATCTATTAAAATTCATTAAATAAACCGTGAATGGACTTATGAATTTTCTGGGTATTATACATACAGTATTCAAAACACAATGAAAATGTACAATCATTAACTTGAAATGATACAACCAAAGTCTGATGATTTATTACAACTGAAATACTGTTTACAACTACAAAAATACAATATTTAAATTCATCGTACTAGTCTTCGTTTCTTTGAGCATGAAGTTTCTAATAGACACACGTATCAATGCTAGCGTACTTCTGACCAAATCTCTCTACCCGTCCTGCAAAGACATCCGGAGAAATGACCAGTGCT
Source organism: Henckelia pumila (assembly GCF_033568475.1). Classification (NCBI taxonomy): domain Eukaryota; kingdom Viridiplantae; phylum Streptophyta; class Magnoliopsida; order Lamiales; family Gesneriaceae; genus Henckelia; species Henckelia pumila. The sequence goes on from NC_133121.1 coordinate 45,436,155, forward strand.
CGCTAACTAGCTATGCTCTGCATCAGTGCCTGTCAGTCGACTTCTTCTGCTCACGATCTACCATCAGCTTTCTTCTTGTATCCGTATCATGCTTTTGAACATGAAGTTTCCCGTATGTCTACCAAATGCATCGATACATGCATACCGTCAAAACCATGTTCTGCATGACCTTACGTTCACAACAAGTCATGCCTTAGCCACTTGAGGCATTTCCTGGTGAAGGTCTATATGACAATCTCTCCAACTACGGCTGGAGAATATTCAGGTTAGTGTCATCTTGGTAATGACTGTACAGATGCAAACATCAAGTAAACCAATCCTTTGTCACTGCCTCTGGCATCCGGTACTCGATCCAAAACTAGGATCCACGTGAGTAGAAATCGCGAATACTCGAACACGATCCAACGCTCCTTTCCGCACTTGCTGGAATCGCATAAGCCAAATTTTTAGAACTCCTGCCGATGATGATAGTCTTCGGACAATCTAATCGCCTCATCATCATTTCTTTAAAGGTCTCATCCATCCTACAAGGATAAAACAAAAAGTCTCATTACTATCTCCCAAGTCTCTTTGCATGCCGCACTGATACCAATAAATGTAGCTACTCAACCCAGATCCACTACCTAATCAGAGTTAGAGCATAATTAAGCATGCATTTATAATAAATCGCTGCGGAAGACTTAAATATAAGCAGACCAACAGAATACAACCGGTTAAATAATCCAATATACAAACCAATCGAATAAACAAATAATCCTAAGGGTAAAGACCTACAGCTAATCCTGCTTTCTTCACTGGTCACTGGCTAGTCCAAGCTCCTGGTGCTCAATCCTGCACCTACGCCTACCCCGTCGAATGGGGTGTCCAGACATACAAAAATACTAGACGTGAGCTCTAAGCTCAATACATAAGCAATGATATATATAATATATGCAGCACATAAGTGTCTTTAAAACTAGGGTAAAAACAGAACTCAGAGGCACCATGAATATACAGGGCAATGTCAGATAGCAAGTCCGCGGTGCCGCTCCTATATTCACCTATCAACTATAGAGTCTGCCCCACCGTCGTGGTCACTCCTAGTGATAGCAAAACCCAGGGGCTGAGTGTCGCCTGACACGAATCCATAAGGAATAATTCATCACCGATAGAAATTGTCTAGACTCACATCATACAAGATGCAGTCTACCGTAAAAACATGCATGTGCTAAAGCCGTAAAACTTATAAACAAGTAGCACATAATCATGCAACACATATAATATATATCATGCTGGTCATCTCAGTCAGTACTTACGTACCTTACTACAGGCAGTCCTAGCAGTCCCACTCTAGGATCTAAGCCTATCATCAGCTCTACAATACAAATACTCATGCATCAGTCTTTAAGCTCTAAAAGCCTTAACTAAGCTATTGCATACTCCTAAATAATTTAAGGAGACCATAGCTATACCTGCGTCCGTTGTCAGCCCACTGTTGGAAACTGGCCCAAAACTTATGCACAGCTCTGCTACGACATCGGGATCGCTACGCTACTTCCGGATTCCCAACAGGACGTCTAGAATTTCCAAGATCTAAGTTATAAGGCTAAGAAAAGAGAGAGAAGAGAGGAGAGAGGCTAGTTGCAAATGAGCCTCGGCACCTCTATTTATAGACAGCGAACGGAACATCCGTTCCTCCAACATTGCGTTCGTTCTCGAACGGAGCATCCATCCGACCTTCATTGCATCCGATGTCCCATCAAGGTCGCAAGCAATGACGTCCTCTTTCTGATGTCATGGATGACATCATATGGCTAGAACGTTGCGTCCGTTACTCAACGTTGAATCCGTCCAGGTCACCCTTTGGGCCATTTCCAATCATTCTGAGTCCATTTTTGAAGTACGTTAATCCATCTGAAATTTTCTTAATCATGTATTAATAAATAAAAACATGATCACACGATTAACATATTGTTGAGGAAGATTTTGGAATGCGTTGGCTTAAGGATTTACCGGTTAATCGAACTATTTTTGGCGGCATCGTGATCGGATAAGTATTGGAGATGTGGAAATACGGCATGGTGGAACAGGGGTGGTGCAATGACCGGCGCTGGAATGAATTGTTGGTGGTGCTCGGTGAGGATGGGTGGTGAATGTTGTTGGAGCTCAACTGTGGTGGAGGCGGGCTGCTATTGTTGTAATTGGCGATGGCTGAGAGAAGCAGGAACGGCGTGAACAGGGCGGCTTGTGGTGGCGGGACGGCAAAGTTGCACAGCAGGGATGACCAAGACAGATGATGAGTAGAGGCGGCGAACGATGGTGGTAAGGATGCCGACGACAAGGTGCATTTTAGCGATTGTTTATTTAAAAGCGTCACTAGTGTGACAAGGGAATTTACATAAACATTTTCTATAGTAGCTCAAAATTTAAGTCTTGAGGAAAACACTGTTAATCAATTGAAATGTTCTTTCTTACAATTGAACATTACATAGTACAACTTATTTCAAAAGAAAAGTACACATATTGTGGGGACCTGGGTTGCTAATCTCATCTTAGGGCAATTAACGATTAATAGACAATTAATCAAACAATAAAAGAATATTCAAACCAAGAGCAAACAAAATTTTTTTTTTTTAAAGAAGGCCCCTCGCTCGATCGGGCAAACACAGCCGATCGAGCAAGCTAAAATTCTACGCTCTCGGGTCTGCAACACTTTTGGTCTCGCTCGATCGGTGGAACTTACCCGATCGAGTGAGCCCAAAAGCTCAATACTCTGTTTTTGCAATCACAGGCCTCGCTCGATCGGTGGAGTTCACCCGATCGAGCGGGCTACTCAGCTTCAGAAAATAAAAATGTATCTTTGCTGTACAATATGATTCCAAATCTCATACCAACTTCATATAAACTTCTCAACATGATTCTAGATAATTTACATGCATTCAAACTAAAATATCAAGTGATCTAGAATACATGAATTCTCAAGTATAAATCAATACTTGGCAAAAACAACATATACAAAGGTTCTTGCTTTCTAACATGTTTACCAAGTCATAAATACATGTCATCTGCTTAAAACCCGAATCACCACATGCTATCTCTCTTCTCAAGCTATCCAAGCCAACTCTAGCTTGATCATGCCCCAACCTGATGCAATGCACACATACAAACAAAGCAACAGCTGGATAACTCCGGTAAGAATAAATCTCAGTATGAAAGACATGCATATACATCAGTTAAACATATAATTCATTCATATCATGAACGTTACATAATAACATAACATGCTAGCATTTATAAACGCATATTCTAAACCATAGAAATCTCTAAGTTAATGCATAAATGCAATGCATGTGCCAAGGAATAGGCTGTAGTGACCCAACCCGGATCCACTACCTAATCAGAGTTATAGTAAAAGCGCATGCAATAAAAGCTTAAAGCGTAAAGAGCGGATAATTAAAATACAACAAATCCAATCGGCAGAATACAACCGACGCTGTCACAAGTATAAATACTGTTATACAACCAAATCGAAGGTTCAGGGTAAATAAATCCCTACCCTCTACAACCTTGGACTCTCCGAAGCTCAATCCTGCTGGGACCCGCCTGAACCGTCCAGCCTCAAACCTGCCCCGCCACAAGGTACATGTAGTAGCCCGTAACCAAAAATCAGTAATTGAGGGATTAATCATAATTACTTGGGTAAAGTTCGGAAGCTCCGAAGGTGAGTTCGGAAGCACCAATCAGGATCGGAAGCTCCGAACAGGATCGGAAGCTCCGATCGATATTACGTCAGACATGACGTGTGGCAAGATCGAAAGCTCCGATCAGGACCGGAAGCTCCGATCACCCCTATCCGGAATCAACAAGTGATATTTTGACACGTGGCAGATCAGGATCTTCGGAAGCTCCGATGGCAGGATCGGACGTTCCGATCGAGATTCGGACGTTCCGATCGAGGATCGGAAGTTCCGATCGTTGTCTATAAATAGAAGGCCGAGGCTTCACTTTCATTTGCCAATTCCGAGTTCTCCTCTTCATTCTAGTCCTTTTGGAGCTGTTCTAGTCTTCTTAGGCTTGGTCCGGAGGTCGGCGAGACGTTCGGTAGTCGTAGCGGAGTTGTGCCCAGGTTCTGGAGGCATCGACATCAAAGGGCTAACGACGGACGAAGGTATAGCTTTTGCTTCCTATAAATATTTAGGAGTATGCAATAGCTTAATTAAGGCTTTTAGAGCACTTTAATGATAGTAGTATCATTTGGCAGTGTAGAGCAGACTATAGGCGTGGACCTAGAGTTGGTAGAGCTTGCTCTGTTTTGTGGTACGAAAGTACTGTTCGAGATATCCTGACTGAGTATGCATGTATTATGTGACTGCTGAAAGAGTGGGTGCCCGGTGAGCCAACTTGTGGCTAAGGGCTTTGATGACTCTTTGTATAAACAATCTTTTGTTTAATATAATTTACACTTTTATTAATGGCAATGACTTTATCTTTCTTCATATTGTTATATTGTGATATACTATTGTTGTTTTGATAAAGACCTTGAATATACTATAGTGTATGTAAGATGTGGTAGTACATGGGGATGACTATCATGAAACACATCTTATAGTCACTGTATATTCTAAACTGTTCCTAGTCGATTGAGCCATCCGTTAATAAGGATAAGGATCGCTCGAGTTTGAGACTAGCATTTGCGATGCAGAGTATCACGTTTCATTGGTAAGGAACATAGAGATGTTCGAAGCATGCAAATGGATATTCATACGATGAATGATCGAACTACCCTATCCGGACTTTTCAAGTGGTTATCACTTATCGAGTGGATAAAGTCCGCGGTTTTGGTTGTACACCATTAGTCCTTACTACTTGAAACATCATTGAGACTCTATATGCTAGTACTGTGCTTTGACTTGTTTACCGACTCTATTGGGGTCATCAGGTGTCGGGATTGGGTACAGTTACAACACATATAGGAGTCGATGTTTTGTTGTCAAGGATTCACCACATACTTGCGAGTGTGGATATCCTATGCGATCTGAGGAGATATTAGTGTGACGAATATCTGGCCAGAGTACATGATGTGTTTTAAAAAATGGTTTCTTAGTAGCACATGCGATGTCACTATTTGATCTTCAAGATGTATTGCATAGTTATCGAATCTCGAGCGACTCTCGATTTACCAATGGTTGTTGATTCGATCGGGATATATGGATGAAGGGACCATACTGTACGCTAACCAAAATCTATTGGTTCTTGTAGGCACTATCAGTGATACCTAGGGAATCATGGGGCGATGTTGCTAGGCGCTCTTACCATGATTCGATGGGCAAGTCGGAAATTGTTGTTCCGAGTCACAAGGAGTTGTGAGCCCATGGCTAGCTGTTTTCCTGAACCATTGAGGGTCACACAGAGTAATGGATTTTTAATCCCCGTTGAGATAGTTAAATTTAAAGAGTTAAATTTAATGAACGAAGAAGTGGGACTTCTTATTTAAGAGTAGAGGAGTAAGATTTCCTAAAATGACATAGGGATGGGCATTTTTGGAAATCACTGAATTCGGATTCAGAAAATTTATCTTGTCTTTAAAAGATGCAGAAATGGTTTCTGTGCACATTGGTGAAATCGGTTTATCAATCGGAGTCATGATGAATTTTATATTAATTTCTGAACATCCGGGCTTTGCTTGTCAGGCTTGAACTTATGACTAATGGGTCCTAAGCTGTTAGCAGCCCACATTATAAATAAGTTATTGCAGTACAGAAATTAGAAAACAGAGGTCACAATTTTCGAAAACCCTAGCTGATTTTCTCTCTAAGTGGCCGCCCCCCTCCCTCTCTACTCGGGAAAATCCAGCCTGTAAATTTTGAATTTGCAGTCTGGTTTAACGGATCAAATTCGTTAATTCTCTTCGTAGAAACTTCTGATAGATTTTCTAGTGCAATCTATCAGAGGGATTAAATCTCTGTTCGTGGAACTGATTGAAGAACAGTTCGTCCATCAGTTCCAGGGATATACAACAAGAGCAGAGTAATCTGTTGGTGTCCATAATCTCGATTCGAGATTGGAGGTAAAAATTTATAATTGTTATTTAATTTTTACACACACAATTTAATCGTAAAGTTTTGATACCCATTATGGAATCGTTCCATATAAAATTTTTAAACTTCCGCTGCACCGGGTATCAATTCTGATTGATCTGATCGCCGTTCTCCAACAGTGGTATCAGAGCCAGGTTGCTCAGATCAAGTGATTAAATTAATCGATTGTACAAAAATTTTTAAGCCTCGGTTTTTGAAACAAAATAAATTTTTTAAAAAATAAAAAAAAAAAATTTCGGGCAAAACACGGGCAGCGATTGGATCGCTGCCCGGGGGGCAGCGAGGGTCGCTGCCCTAGGGGCAGCGATCGTCTCTGCCCGGCCCGAGCCCCTTTGGGGCGCGGGCAGCCCGGGAGCGTCCCGGGCGGCCCGCGAAAATTAATTTTTAATTTTAAAATTAAAATTTTAATATGTTAAAATTCTATTTTTGGTCCGATCGAAAATTGTTTTTGATTGGTCCACGAGGCGTCGGATCGAATTGTTCGAGTCTGAAAATTTTAAAATTGATTTTTGGATAAATTTTAATTTTTGGAAAATTTATAGATTTTATCCGTTAAATCAGATTTTATGAAATTAATTATTTTTGGTACAATTGATGATAAGATATGATCTTATGGAAATATTGAGTAAAATATGATTTTATGTATAAAATTGGATTTTATATGTAAAATATGATTTTATTTGATAAAAAAGATAAAATATGATTTTGTATGTAAAATAAGATTTTATATATGGAATATGATTTTATCCTTTTAAATTTAATTGTCATTGCATGTTATCCAATAAATTAATTTTGAATTAAATGTTATTGGATAAGGATGATCGATTGCCATGACCAATTTTATAGGTGTATGTTAGGAATTTACATTTGTTTTTATTGTTGTTGGATTTATTAATGGGTCTGGTTTATGACCCAATATGAATTGTCATATGTAATAAAAGTGGGCCTGGTTTATGGCCCGTTCCCACCCCTTAAAATGTATCCCCTAATTGTCATGGTTATTTATTGTAAATACATTAGATAGTGGGAAATGAAGATTTGAAGACGGAGGTGGGCCCAGCAGACAATAAAGACTGAATAAATGTAAATTGGAAGCTCAATGTAATAGGATTGCATTGCATATTACCTAAGATTGGACATAGACTCGTGATTGGCAACCACGGGTCGATTAGAAATGGAATCGATCATCCTATATAATATATGATATTATAGTTGTATGCATGTTTTAGACAAAATTGTATGAATCCCGCAAGCATACAAATTTTTAAAATGATGAGACAAATTTTCAAAATTAAAATCCCTCATTTTAAATATGATTTAAAATTGATATCAAGATAAATAAAGGAAATTTAAATATTGTTTAAATGTTCCTACCTTCCATCAACGATCAATGTATGAGATGCTACCCGCGGATACGGTCCGGCTCATATTATTGGGGGGGCCTGTTCGTCGGAAAGCTGTACATTGGATCGACACATGTTGTAAGTTGGGTGAAACTCCCATGGGATCAGCTCATATTATTGGGGGATCCACATGGCGACCGTCCATCACAACTTAATATTGATGGGTCATCTTGACATGTCACAATAAACGGCGTCATATTATTGGGCCCTTATTGGACATGAGGTAAAAACGTGGAGGTTGCTTTGGAAGCAATTGGGCTCTACCTTTTGAAAATTATGGTTGGCTGATATTATTCGGGACCATAGTTTGTCAAATGGACTCCATGTTCTCACTAAGGAAAACAGTTTCCCGTTTTCACTAGAGGGTAGTGAAATCGTTAAAATAGTGGGAGTGAGATTCATAAAATAAATTTCGCCTATTTTATGTCTTAGTAAATTAATTAAACAATCACTGATTATTGTCTGTTTCTTTTCAGTATTTCATAAAGATGAATTCGCGTAATCCACTATTCTCTATCCTCGAACAAAATAAACTGACTGGCGCAAACTATACGGAATGGTTCCGTAAGTTGAAGATTGTCTTGACCTCGGAGAAGATGCTCTACGTGTTAGAAAAATCTCCTCCGAAGGAAGCACCAGCTGAAATAAGTCCGGAAGACTTGGCCAAACTTGATAAATGGTGGGACCATGATATCAAGGCCAAATGCTATATGCAAGCCTCGATGTCTGATGAACTCCAGAGGCGATTTGAGGATACCGTGAATGCTGCTGACATTCACGTACAACTCAAGGAACTTTTTGGGGCTCAATCGAGAGATGAAAGGTTCGCTACTGTAAAAGAGCTAATGACGTGTCGCATGCGTGAAGGGACTTCGGTCCGTGATCATGGGGTACGAGTGATTTGGCTCATACAGAAGTTGGTAACGCTTGATTTGGTGTTGGAGCATGAACTCAACGTTAACTTATTACTTCTATCTCTTCCTTCTTCGTTTGACGGATTTGTGGTGAATTTCAATATGAACAAGATAGAGGCCTCCCTTGAAGAGATGGCCAATATGCTTGTAACATATGAATCCACTTTAAAGAAGGATAAACCGGCTTTCTTGGTGGGCTCCTCTTCTTCTGCTAAGAAGGGGCCAAGTACAAAGGGTAAGAAACGTTCTGCCCCACCCAAGAAAACCGAACCCGAGAAGAAGTACAAGACAAAGGCTTCAAACATGGAAAAGTACAAGGATGTTTGCCATTACTGCAAGAAGCCCGGTCATTGGAAACGTAACTGCAAGGAATATCTAGAGCAGTTGCGAACTGCGAAGGGTATGTTCTATATTGAAATAAATGTTTCACTTAATACTATTTCTTGGGTATTGGATACCGGATGTGGATCTCATATTTGCAATGATTTGCAGGTGATGACAAGAAGTCACAAGCTTAGAATGGGTGAGACCCAGCTGAGGCTCGGAAATGGTTCTAGAGTTGAAGCTAAAGCTGTGGGAGATGTTTATTTAATTTTGCAGAACGATTTTAAGTTAATTTTGAGAGATGTTTTATTTTTTCCAGATTTGATTAAAAACATTATTTCTGTTTCTATGCTTGATAGAGATGGTTATTCTTGCAATTTTGTGAATGAGATTTGCAATATTTACAAGAATGAATGTTTGATTGGAAATGGACAATTTGAAAACGATCTATATAACTTAAAATTAGAAACGTTCCAATAAATTATGTTGATAAACCGGTAACAACGAACAAAAGGAAAATCGATAGACAAAACCCGGCAAACCTTTGGCATGCTAGGCTAGGTCATATTTCCTCAAGGAGGATGAACAAGCTAGTGGGAGAGGGCATGTTTGATATGTCTGATATTAACTCTCTACCTACTTGTGAGTCCTGCCTAAAAGGAAAAATGACTAAATCTCCTTTTAAGGGGAAACCTGAGCGTAGTCAAAATCTGTTGGATTTGATCCATACAGACGTTTGTGGTCCATTTAGAATTGGTACTCAATATGGCCACACCTACTTCATTACCTTTACTGATGATTATTCAAGGTATGGGTATTTATGTTTAATGAAATATAAGTCTGAAGCATTTGAAAAGTTCAAAGAATTCAAGGCTGAAGTAGAAAACAAGCTAGGTAAAAGTATTAAAGCACTTCGATCTGATCGAGGTGGAGAATACTTAAGTACCGAGTTTTTGGACTATCTGAAAGAGAATGGGATTCTCTCTCAGTGGACTCCTCCTATGACACCACAGCTGAATGGTGTTTCGGAGCATCGTAATCGAACCCTGTTGGACATGGTTCGATCCATGATGAGCTTCACTGAGCTTCCACATTCGTTTTGGGGCTATGCGCTTGAAACGGCGGTATTGTTGTTGAACAACGTCCACACCAAAGCAGTGGACAAAACACCATACGAGTTATGGAATGGCAAAGCTCCTAAGTATTCGTACTTGAGGATTTGTGGATGTCCTGCTTACGTGAAGCAGACAGTGGGAGATAAGTTGGATAGTCGATCCACCTTATGTTATTTTGTAGGATATCCGAAGAATTCAATCGGATATTATTTCTATCATCCTGCTGAAACAAAAGTGTTTGTTTCAAGGAATGCCACCTTCTTGGAGAAGGAGTTCTTATTGGATAAGAAAGGCGAGATGATGGAACTCGAAGAAATTCGAGAAGAACCCAAAATACAAAATAATGATCCTACACCTCAGGAACCATTGATGGACACGCCTATACCTAGAAGATCCGAGAGGACTTCTAGACCTCCTATTCGATATGGTCTTCTTCTTGAAGGGGATCAAGATGAACCCGATGTTGGATGTGATCCAAGAAACTTCAAGGAAGCAATTTCTGATGCGGATTCAAATTTATGGCTTGAAGCTATGCAGTCGGAAATAGATTCGATGCATACAAACCAAGTTTGGTCTTTAGTAGATCCTCCCGATGGAATTGTTCCAATAGGGTGTAAATGGATCTACAAGAGAAAGCTTGGGCCTGATGGTAAGGTATTGACCTACAAGGCACGATTGGTGGAGAAAGGTTATACTCAAAGACAAGGAGTTGACTATGATGAAACCTTTTCACCAGTTGCAATGTTCAAGTCCATAAGAATCCTTATTTCCATAGCTGCTTGGTATGACTATGAGATATGGCAAATGGATGTGAAGACTGCATTTCTTAATGGAAACATTAAGGAAGAGATCTATATGATGCAGCCTGTGGGATACACATCCATGGGAAGCGAGCATAAGGTATGCAAGCTTCAGAGATCAATCTATGGTCTAAAACAAGCATCAAGAAGTTGGAACCAGAAATTTGATGAAACAATAAAGGATTTTGGTTTCATCAAGAACCCAGAGGAACCATGCGTGTACAAGAAAGTAGTTACGGATGCTGTGACATTCTTAGTACTTTATGTTGATGACATCCTACTCATTGGGAATGATGTAGGGATGTTGCAGTCAACAAAGATATGGTTATCAGGTAGATTCTCGATGAAGGATTTGGGTGAGGCATCCTATATTCTAGGGATACAGATCTATAGAGATAGATCTAAGAGAATGATAGGACTCACTCAATCAACTTACATCGAAACCATATTGAAAAGGTTTTCAATGGATGGGTCCAAGAGAGGACATCTACCTATGTGTCATGGAGTTTCTCTATCCAAGTCTATGTGTCCCAAGACTGATGAAGAGATAGAGAAAATGACACATGTACCATATGCGTCAGCCATAGGTAGTATCATGTATGGGATGATATCTACCAGACCGGATGTAGCATTTGCTCTGAGTGTCACGAGCAGATATCAAGCTAATCCCGGTCAAATGCATTGGAAAGCCGTGAAGGACATTCATAAGTACTTACGAAGGACTAAGAATATGTTCATGGTATATGGAGGAAGAGAACTGAAATTGGAAGGCTATACCGACTCTAGCTTCCAAAGTGATGTGGATGACTCGAAGTCAACCTCTGGATTTGTGTTCATGCTCAATGGCGGTGCTGTCTCTTGGAAGCGTTCCAAGCAGGACACCACAGCGGATTCCACCACTGAGGCAGAATACATTGTAGCATCAGCTGCTGCTAAAGAGGCCGTTTGGATGAGGAATTTCGTCCAAGAGTTGGGCGTTATTCCGGAAGTTGTTGGTCCAGTCCCAGTGTACTATGACAACACGGGTGCCGTTGCTCAGGCAAAGGAACCAAGGTCTCATCAAAGATCCAAACACGTACTGAGGAAATACCACATCATCTGGGAGATCGTGGAAAGAGGAGACATCACTGTCGAAAGAGTGGCCTCTGCAGACAATATCGCTGATCCACTTACTAAGCCCATGCCAGGACCATTATTTGACAAACATCGCGAAGCAATGGGTCTACGTAGTATGACTAGTTGGCTTTAGGGCAAGTGGGAGATTGAAAGAGTGGGTGCCCGGTGAGCCAACTTGTGGCTAAGGGCTTTGATGACTCTTTGTATAAACAATCTTTTGTTTAATATAATTCACACTTTTATTAATGACAATGACTTTATCTTTCTTCATATTGTTATATTGTGATATACTATTGTTGTTTTGATAAAGACCTTGAATATACTATAGTGTATGTAAGATGTGGTAGTACATGGGGATGACTATCATGAAACACATCTTATAGTAACTGTATATTCTAAACTGTTCCTAGTCGATTGAGCCGTCCGTTAATAAGGATAAGGATCGCTCGAGTTTGAGACTAGCATTTGCGATGCAGAGTACCACGTTTCATTGGTAAGGAACATAGAGATGTTCGAAGCATGCAAATGGATATTCATACGATGAATGATCGAACTACCCTATCCGGACATTCCAAGTGGTTATCACTTATCGAGTGGATAAAGTCCGCGGTTTTGGTTGTACACCATTAGTCCTTACTACTTGAAACATCATTGAGACTCTATATGCTAGTACTGTGCTTTGACTCATTTACCGACTCTATTGGGGTCATCAGGTGTCGGGATTGGGTACAGTTACAACACATATAGGAGTCGATGCTTTGTTGTCAAGGATTCACCACATACTTGCGAGTGTGGATATCCTATGCGATCTGAGGAGATATTAGTGTGACGAATCTCTGGCCAGAGTACATGATGTGTTTTAAAAAATGGTTTCTTCGTAGCACATGCGATGTCACTATTTGATCTTCAAGATGTATTGCATAGTTATCGAATCTCGAGCGACTCTCGATTTACCAATTGTTGTTGATTCGATTGGGATATATGGATGAAGGGACCGTACTGTACGCTAACCAAAATCTATTGGTTCTTGTAGGCACTATCAGTGATACCTAGGGAATCATGGGGCGATGTTGCTAGGTGCTCTTACCATGATTCGATGGGCAAGTCGGAAATTGTTGTTCCGAGTCACAAGGAGTTGTGAGCCCACGGCTAGCTGTATCCCTGAACCATTGAGGGTCACACAGAGTATTGGATTTTTAATTCCCGTTGAGATAGTTAAATTTAAAGAGTTAAATTTAATGAACGAAGAAGTGGGACTTCTTATTTAAGAGTAGAGGAGTAAGATTTCCTAAAATGACATAGGGATGGGCATTTTTGGAAATCACTGAATTCGGATTCAGAAAATTTATCTTGACTTTAAAAGATGCTGAAATGGTTTCTGTGCACATTGGTGAAATCGGTTTATCAATCGGAGTCATGATGAATTTTATATTAATTTCTGAACATGCGGGTTTTGCTTGTCAGGCTTGAACTTATGACTAATGGGCCCAAAGCTGTTAGCAGCCCACATTATAAATAAGTTATTGCAGTACAGAAATTAGAAAACAAAGGTCACAATTTTCGAAAACCCTAGCTGATTTTCTCTCTAAGTGGCCGCCCCCCTCCCTCTCTACTCGGGAAAATCCAGATTGTGAATTTTGAATTTGCAGTCTGGTTTAACGGATCAAATTCGTTAATTCTCTTCGTAGAAACTTCTGATAGATTTTCTAGTGCAATCTATCAGAGGGATTAAATCTCTGTTCGTGGAACTGATTGAAGAACAGTTCGTCCATCAGTTCCAGGGATATACAACAAGAGCAGAGTAATTTGTTGGTGTCCATAATCTCGATTCGAGATTGGAGGTAAAAATTTATAATTGTTATTTAATTTTTACACACACAATTTAATCGTAAAGTTTTGATACCCATTATGGAATCGTTCCATATAAAATTTTTAAACTTCCGCTGCACCGGGTATCAATTCTGATTGATCTGATCGCCGTTCTCCAACAACTGCATGATTTATATGTCATGATATTATGCTGCATTCATTTGCATCTTGCTGTATCTCTTTCGAGATGTCTGTTAGTAGGGTCGTACCCTATCCTGTTAGTGGATGGACTTCCATCGATTTGGGTCCGGCGTATCCACGGTTATCTCGGTATGGGAGCCACCTCCTGAAGCGACGGCACAGCGTGCTACATACCAGGGCCCGGTCTGTCTCTGTTATCTGATCCTTGACCTCGAGTCTATAGGGAGTTCACTTTGTATGCATGTATACTCATACTCTCGCACTGACCGTTTTATGCTCATGTCTCGTACTCTGTATTTTCTGGACACCCTATTCCATGGGGCAGGTTTGCGATTGGACGAGGAGGGTGGATCCAGGAGGGGCTAGTCAGTGGTTGGCCAGCTGGAGCTTCGCTTAGTTTTTATTACTGTTTTTTGGGTTTATACAGCTATTCGATTTGGTTGTATATTATTGGATAAATTACAGATTCCTTTATTTGGGATTGTATATTTTGTTTATGGATTCCGCAGTTTTATTCTGATATCTGTTTATTTAAGTTAATTGCATGCATAAGTTCTGTTTAGTAGGTGATCCGGGTAAGGGTTACTACATTTATGGTATCAGAGCATGCAAAAGAATTCTTGGGATTTAGTCTCATCTTGAGGTATTTTTGTAGATGTCAAATCGTGACGACCGGAGTTCTCATGGCAGTGTTGATGGGCGTTGGGGTGATGCCGACCGGGAGCCTCGTCGAGAACGGCGTCATCGTCATCATGACGACAAGCGTTTCACTGTGCGTCGATTCTTAGCTATGGGTCCTAAGCCCTTAGTTGGAGGTGAGTCTCCGGAGGATGCGGAGAACTGGTTAGACCGCATGGAGACGACTTTTCAGACTTTCCAATGCACCGAGGAGCAGAAGGTGGAGACCCTTGGCTATCTTCTGGATGGGCGTGCGCGCAGGTGGTGGAGGTTTACTTCTGCACCTTTTGTTGCGGCGAGAGGAGTGGCCACCTGGGCCGAGTTCCGCACAGCTTTCCAAAAGCGGTATTTTCCTCCTGCACTCCGTCAGTCGAAGGCAGGCGAGCTACTGAGTCTGCGACAGGGAGCCATGTCTATCGATGAGTATCAGCAGAGGTTCTTTGATCTGCTATCCTATTGCCCCGAGATTGCTGATAGCTCAGAGATGAAGTATAATATGTTCCTTCAGGGCCTTAACCCTGAGATCCATGACCGTGTGGCGGTTGGCGACGACATGTCCTACGAGGGTTTGGTGAGCCGTTGTCACCAGGAGAAGGACAGCATTCGGTGGAACAGGTCTTTCTCTCAGTCGAGACCTGCTAGTTCTTTGGGTCCCCGTGCCCAAACTTTCAAGAAGTCTGGATCTTCTTCTTCCTCTGGTTCTGGAGGTGTTGTTTGTTACGGTAAGAAGGACAAGTGTGATCACTGTGGAAAGAACCATCCATCCGACAAGTGCCGTAGAGCTTCTGGAGCTTGTTTCCGTTGTGGAGAGACTGGTCATATCCGGAGGGATTGTCCACTGTCTGGGGGAGGCGGTTCTGGATCTGGTTCAGGATCTGGTTCTCAGGCCACCGTACAGCAGAGGTCGCAGGGACAGTCTGCTGGAAGTTCTCATTTGAGGCCACGAGCTTTTGGCCAGGTGTTTGCCCTGAGACATGATCAGGCTGTGGAGGAGAATGAGAAAGTCATCGCAGGTAAATTTTTGCTTTATGGTATACCTGCTTTTGTACTTATTGACACTGGTGCATCTCATTCCTTCATTTCTGCACATTTTGTTAAGAGGCATAAGTTACCATGCATTGCACTAGACGTAGTGATGTCTGTTTCTACTCCGACGGGTCAATCTGCTTTGGCTAAGCGTCTAGTGATGGGTTTCCCTTTAGAGTTCGAAGGGAACATTCTGTTAGCAAATCTCATGGTCCTGGCGATGGACGACTTTGATTGCATTCTGGGAATAGATATGTTGACTACCTATCGAGCTTCAGTGGACTGCTATCAGAGATTAGTACGCTTTCATCCAGAGGAGAGTGAGAGTTGGTTTTTCTATGGTGAGGGAGCGCGACCCCAGATGCCTTTGGTATCAGCTTTGAGAGCCTGTCGATCTCTAGAGTCTGGCGGGGAAGGCTACCTTATCTATGCAGTTGATTTGTCCGCTGAGAGTATTGGGTTAGAGAGCATTCCTGTTGTGGATGAATTTGCAGATGTGTTTCCTGATGAGATTCCGGGTTTTCCTCCTGCTAGGGAAGTCGAGTTTGGCATAGAGTTGATGCCGGGTACTTCGCCTATTTCTAGAGCACCGTATCTTCTGGCTCCGTCAGAGATGCGTGAGTTGAAGAATCAGCTACAGGATCTTTTGGACAAGGGGTACATTCATCCTAGTGTATCTCCTTGGGGAGCTCCTGTTCTCTTCGTGAAGAAGAAGGATGGGTCGATGCGGCTGTGCATTGACTATCGGCAGCTGAATCGAGTCACTGTGAAGAACAAGTATCCGTTGCCTCGTATTGATGACTTGTTCGATCAGCTGCAGGGCACGTCAGTTTACTCCAAGATTGACTTAAGATCTGGGTATCATCATTTGAGAGTCCGTGATCAGGACGTAGCCAAGACTGCATTCCGTACTCGCTATGGGCATTACGAGTTCCTAGTGATGCCATTTGGTTTGACCAATGCGCCGGCTATATTCATGGATCTGATGAACCGTGTCTTCAGGGAGTATTTGGACAAGTTTTTCGTGGTTTTCATTAATGACATCTTGGTGTATTCACGTAATATGGAAGAGCATGTTTCTCACTTGCGGTTGGTACTACAGACTCTTCGAGGTGAGCAGTTGTACGCCAAGCTGAGCAAGTGTGAGTTCTGGATGGATAGAGTGGTCTTTCTTGGCCATATCATATCCAGGGAAGGGATTTCTGTTGATCCAAGCAAGATTGAAGCGGTACTTAATTGGTCGCGTCCGACGACAGTTGCTGAGATCCGTAGTTTTCTGGGTCTAGCAGGGTATTATCGTCGCTTCATTCTGAACTTCTCTCAGTTAGCTCGACCGTTGACGCAGCTTACCCGCAAGGGTGTGGATTTTGAGTGGTCCTCCGAGTGTGAGGAGAATTTCCATGAGCTTTGACGGTGGTTGACTTCTGCGCCGGTGTTGGCATTACCGTCAGGATCTGGAGGGTATGTAGTTTACACGGATGCTTCTCTTCAGGGGTTAGGTTGTGTCCTGACTCAGAATGGGCATGTGATCGCATACGCTTCTATACAGCTGAAGCTTCACGAGGACAACTACCCAGTCCATGATTTGGAATTGGCAGCCATTGGGTTCGCTTTGAAGATCTGGCGTCATTATCTGTATGGCGAGAAATTTGAGATCTTCACCGACCATAAAAGTCTCAAGTATTTGTTCACTCAGGCGGAGTTGAACATGAGGCAGAGACGTTGGATGGACTTGCTTAAGGACTATGATTGCGAGATTAAGTACCATCCGGGAGCTGCTAATCTTACCGCTGATGCTTTGAGTCGCAAGGTGCGACTATCCGCACTTCAGACTTGTTCGATGTCTAGTGAAATCAGTGACTGTTGCACTTCAGGTTATACCTTCAAGCATAAGAAAGGTATGCAGAGTATCCAGATGTTTGCGATATTATCTGAGCCAGCCTTGTATTCGCGGATCCGAGATGCTCAGATGTCTGATTCGAAGACCCAGCGTTTAGCTCATCTAGCTAACGAGGGTAGCTCGTCTGGATTTCATTATCAGTCAGATGGCTTTCTGTGTTTGTCTGGTAGGCTTGTGATTCCGCAGGATGAAGAGTTGCGAGAGGAGATTTTGTCTCAGGCGCATCGCACTAAGTTGAGTATTCATCCTGGGAGCAACAAGATGTACAAGGATCTACGTACTCGTTTCTGGTGGAAGGGAATGAAACGCAGTGTTTATCAATTTGTTTCGAGATGTTTGGTGTGTCAACAGGTCAAGGCAGAGCACCGACGACCTGGAGGATTGCTTCACAGTCTGCCTATTCCTGAATGGAAATGGGAGTTTATCACTATGGACTTTGTGACCCATTTGCCGGTATCCCCGAAGAACTGTGATGCTATCTGGGTTGTGGTGGACCGACTCACCAAGTCAGCGCATTTCATTGCCTATAGTCGAGAGTACTCTGTGGATCGCATGGCACGGATGTACATTCAGGAGATCGTTCGGCTTCATGGAGTGCCTGTGAGCATTGTCAGCGATCGAGACCCCAGGTTTACTTCTAGATTCTGGGTGAGTGTTCAGCGTGCGATGGGTACTACTCTCAGTTTGAGTACTGCCTATCATCCGGAGACTGATGGTCAGTCAGAGCGCACTATCCGTACTTTAGAGGATATGCTTAGAGCGTGCGTCATGGATTTTGGTTCAGCCTGGCAGGATCAATTGTCGTTGATCGAGTTCGCTTACAACAACAGCTATCACACTAGTATTGGGATGGCACCTTTTGAGGCATTGTATGGGCGACGTTGTCGTACTCCACTCTTCTGGGAAGAAGTGGGGGAGAGACAGGCTGAGGGACCGGAGTTTATCCAGCAGGCGATAGACATTGTTGATCAAATCAAGAAACGGATTAAGACTGCACAGGATCGTCAGGCCAGTTATGCTAATATCAAGCGTAGGCCCTTGCAGTTCGAGGTCGGGGAGAAAGTGTTTCTGAGAGTGTCACCTTTCCGCAAGATTCTCAGATTTGGCCTTAAGGGCAAGTTGTCTCCCAGATTTATCGGTCCGTTTGAGATCTTGGAGAGCATTGGCGATTTGGCTTATCGACTAGCTTTGCCACCGCATCTATCCAGTATTCACGACGTGTTCCACGTATCTCTGTTGCGACGATATGTGGCGGATGAATCTCATATTCTGCAGCGGTCTGAGGTTCAGGTAGACAAGGATTTGATTTATGTTGAGAAACCTCTTCGTATCCTGGATTATAAGGATAAGGTTTTACGGAACAAAGTCATTCCTTTGGTTTTAGTTCAGTGGCAGCGCCGAGGCACTGAGGAAGCTACTTGGGAGCTTGAGGACAGGATGCGTAAAGACCATCCTGAGTTGTTTTGATTTCATTCTTTAAGTTTTATTCAGTTGCAAACTCTGTATAACGTTTGATTTGAATAAAGAATGTTTCTGATTTCTGTATTTGCATTCGGTACTTAAGATCTGATTTCGAGGACGAAATATCTTAAGTGGGGGAGAATGTAGTAGCCCGTAAACAAAAATCAGTAATTGAGGGATTAATCATAATTACTTGGGTAAAGTTCGGAAGCTCCGAAGGTGAGTTCGGAAGCACCGATCAGGATCGGAAGCTCCGAACAGGATCGGAAGCTCCGATCGATATTGCGTCAGACATGACGTGTGGCAAGATCGGAAGCTCCGATCAGGACCGGAAGCTCCGATCACCCCGAAATCAACAAGTGATATTTTGACACGTGGCAGATCAGGATCTTCGGAAGCTCCGATGGCAGGATCGGACGTTCCGATCGAGGTTCGGACGTTCCGATCAAGGATCAGAAGTTCCGATCGTTGTCTATAAATAGAAGACCGAGGCTTCACTTTCATTTGCCAATTCCGAGTTCTCCTCTTCATTCTAGTCCTTTTGGAGCTATTCTAGTCTTCTTAGGCTTGGTCCGGAGGTCGGCGAGACGTTCGGTAGTCGTAGCGGAGTTGTGCCCAGGTTCTGGAGGCATCGACATCAAAGGGCTAACGACGGACGAAGGTATAGCTTTTGCTTCCTATAAATATTTAGGAGTATGCAATAGCTTAATTAAGGCTTTTAGAGCACTTTAATGATAGTAGTATCATTTGGCAGTGTAGAGCAGACTATAGGCGTGGACCTAGAGTTGGTAGAGCTTGCTCTGTTTTGAGGTACGAAAGTACTGTTCGAGATATCCTGACTGAGTATGCATTTATTATGTGACTGCATGATTTATATGTCATGATATTATGCTGCATTCATTTGCATCTTGCTGTATCTCTTTCGAGATGTCTGTTAGTAGGGTCGTACCCTATCCTGTTAGTGGATGGACTTCCATCGATTTGGGTCCGGCATATCCACGGTTATCTCGGTATGGGAGCCACCTCCTGAAGCGACGGCACAACATGCTACATACTAGGGCCCGGTCTATCTCTGTTATCTGATCCTTGACCTCGAGTCTATAGGGAGTTCACTTTGCATGCATGTATACTCATACTCTCGCACTGAGCGTTTTATGCTCACGTCTCATACTCTGTATTTTCTGGACACCCTATTCCATGGGGCAGGTTTGCGATTGGACGAGGAGGGTGGATCCAGGAGGGGCTAGTCAGTGGTTGGCCAGCTGGAGCTTCGCTTAGGTTTTATTACTGTTGTTTGGGTTTATACATCTATTCGATTTGGTTGTATATTATTGGATAAATTACAGATTCCTTTATTTGGGATTGTATATTTTGTTTATGGATTCCGCAGTTTTATTCTGATATCTGTTTATTTAAGTTAATTGCATGCATAAGTTCTGTTTAGTAGGTGATCCGGGTAAGGGTCACTACAGTACACAATACCCAAACACAGGGGCGTGAGCTAGAACGCTCAATACGAAGCAATGATATCTATTATAATTATAAATAAGGGAGTTTCAATTGTGAAATTATTAGTTTACCCTTCAAACTATCTATTTATTATACATTAAAACTATCGCTCAAATTCCTCAAATTTCTCTGATTCCCCACCTACCCTTCAGACACACCAATACACCGTCCTAATTTCCTTCTTCCTATTTCTCTTCTTCAACTTCTTCGCATCACGTTATTCATTATTCTCCATTAATGCAAGGTCTCATTTACTGCCTTCAGTTTCTTACCTCGTCCATTTTGTGTGCCTTTAAGCTCCTATTATTGTTTAATCGGTTATGTTGCTGTCATTCTTATTCTGGTTCTCATGCCACGGGGTCGGCCCTCAGCTGCTGTCTCGGGTTTCCTTACAAGGTATGTTTTTCTACTTTCCATCCGTGTTTTTTTCATTTCGTTCTTTTTCCTTCACATAATTGATTTACATAGTTATTTTTTCCCACAGCGCCGTTTCTGAATCTACACGCGTTGGTGTTTCGTTCCCCTCCGCTACAAATGGTTATATACTGTTATATTTGCTACATGTTTTATTTGCACATACATAGCATTTCTACTCCTTAACTAATATATTCTCATGCCACAGAGGAATTTGGGTTTGTTCCCCCAGCGTGTCGTCCTCATCGTAAGTTTTGTCATTATTTGTACTGAAGTTTTCTCCTTCGAATTCCTCATCAAATGCGTGTGTTCTTATTTTTCTCTCTAGGATAAATTTCCTTATCCGTTTAATTTACTTAGATTCCAAATTTTAATTTCAGACAATGAAGGAGATATTGCTAACGTTTGTGACTTATCATTGGTTTCTCCGTGTCGCTTTTGTGGCGCCTATAGATTTCCTTGTGAACCTCCATGTTTTTGTTGCGGTTGTGGTAAGATTAGATTGTCATCGCCCATTACTCCTGCTGCATTGTTGGAATTATTTACCAACCAGCTGTCTCCTTTGGCTATTTCATTCCGCCGTAAAATACGCTTATACAACACCATTTTCTCTTTCACCTCATTTGGTGTTAAGCTTGACAAGGAACTGGCTTCTCTTAGACATGGCGTTTACACGTTTTGTGCATCTGGCCAAATTTTTCATTCATTGCCACCACTTCTTCCGGATTCAGACGACCCAAGGTATTTTCAACTTTATTTTTGGGACAGGGATAATGAGTTGGATAATAGGATGTCTGCTTTCCCGAACGCTGATGTTGATAGAGAAATCATGGTTTTGTTGATGGATATAATGAGAGTCAACCCTTATGCACAAATTCTACAGAGAATAAATCAGTATTCTTCAATAACAGACTTAAGATTGCATATCTCCAAAAATGTATCCCTTGACCAAAGATGTTATAACAACCCATCCGCTGATCAAGTCGCAGCTATTTGGGTCGAAGGCAATGATGACACTAACATTCCGTATGACAGAGACATAGTTGCTCGTGCTCGTGATGGTCAGAACCATCAAATAAGACATTATTATGGTTGTTATGATCCCCTGCAGTATCCACTTTTTTTCCCGTATGGAGAAAATGGCTGGCAGCAGAATATTCTCAAGGTTAAAAATGGTTCTGCTCCTGATGACTTAAATGGGAATTTAAGACAACCTGCAAATATCGATTCTTTTGATCGTATTGTTGCTGGTGAAAGTCGTGGTGTGTTTTAACACTTTGCTTTTAATAGCAATAGTTTTTAAAATATTTACCTTCAAAAAATAAAGGGCTTGGTTTTCTACAGCTATTTATATATTTTTCTTGTAACTAATTAATGTATATTATCCTTGTTTTTTTGCAGTTTTTCGTGGAAGAAATGACAGGATGGTTTCTTGTAGGGAATACTATTGTTATAGATTGCAGATTCGTCTCACGAACACTTCGGTTATCTTGTATGGTGGTCGGTTGTTGCAGCAATATGTTGTCGATATGTATGTTAAACTTGAAACAACAAGGCTAGATTACTACAGGAGACATCAAAGTGAGATCAGATCGGAAATGTACCAAGGTGTTGTCGAAAGCGTAGCCAATGGTGAATCACGTGGGAGTGAGGTCGGGCAGCGTATAGTCCTGCCTGCATCTTTTATAGGTGGCCCTAGGGACATGCGTCGTCGGTATCTTGATGCAATTGCATTGGTCCGCAAATTTGGGAAGCCTGACTTGTTTATCACGATGACTTGCAACCCGGATTGGAAAGAAATCAGAGAACATTTATTCCAAGGTCAGGTTGCTCATGATCGTCCAGATTTGGTCTCTCGAGTGTTTCGTGCTAAATTACAAGCTCTCAAAGACCAAATTCTCAAAAAGTCTATATTTGGCCCAGTTGTTGCTTATGTATATGTCATTGAGTTCCAAAAACGAGGCCTGCCACATTGCCACATGCTTCTTATCCTGCAATCTAATTATAAGATTACCTCACCAGACAAGTTTGACTCTTATGTTGTTGCTGAGCTTCCAGATAAGAATTTTTCCCCTCGATTGTTTGGTTTGGTTTCTAGACATATGATGCATGGACCTTGTGGTGAATTAAATAAAAAATGTCCCTGTATGGTTAACGGAAAATGCAAAAACCATTATCCTCGCCCTTTTTCAGAGCATTCGGTTCAACATTCTAATGGTTATCCATTGTATAGAAGGAGAGACAATGGTCGTTCAGTTGAGGTTCGAAATTGTACACTGAATTCTCAATGGGTTGTTCCGTATAATCCATATCTACTCTTTCGCTATGATTGTCATATCAATGTCGAAATTTGTTCTGGACTAACGGCTGTAAAATATTTATACAAATATATTTACAAAGGCCATGACAAAATAAGTATTCATTTGTCAACCCATGATTCTCACTCATTTGTAGATGAAATACGGACATTTCAGGATGCTCGCTGGGTGTCTCCTCCAGAAGCAGTGTGGAGAATATTTGAATTTGATCTTAATGAAATCTCTCCTGCAGTTATCAATTTGCCGCTTCATTTACCGGACAGGCACATGGTAACTTTCTTAAATTACCAAAACTTGGGTAATGTTTTAGAAACTGACCGTGTCTCCAAAACTATGTTAACTGAATTTTTTAAGACTTGTTCGCAAAACAGTGAAGCAACAGAGTTGTTATATTCTGAATTTCCAGAGCATTATGTTTGGAATCAATCGACCAGAACTTGGAAACCAAGGAAACAAAGACAGGTTATTGGGCGTGTTAACTCAGCAAATCCAGCAGAAGGTGAGAGATATTATTTGCGTTTATTACTTCTTCATGTTCGAGGCCCTAAGTCCTACTGTGATTTGTTAACCATCGGCGAAAAATTGTGCTTCACTTTCAAGGAAGCTGCACAACTTAGGGGGTTACTAGAAAGTGACAAGAGTAATTTTGAGTGTTTGAATGAGGCATCAAGTTTTCACATGCCAATTGCTTTGCGTAGGTTGTTTGCTACTATCTTGGTGCATTGTGAACCATTTGATGTTCGAAATTTGTGGGATATGTTTTATGTACATCTTTCTGAAGATTTCCAAAATAATATGATGCTTGAAAATGACCAAGTTCTGTTTGAGACACTCCAATCGATTAGATATTTCTTGGAAAGTATGGGCAAAACTTCTGATGCCTACGATCTTCCTAGATTGCCAAATTCGTCTGCAAAATCTATGCCACCTGATTGTAGAGAAATAACAGATGAGTTATCCATTTCAATTTCTCCGGATGACTTGGTCGCACATCTTCAACTTAATGATAATCAGCGCCTGGCATACAATATGATTATTGAAAGTCTGGAAACGAGAAATGGAGCTGTCTTTTTTATAAATGGTCCCGGTGGGACAGGCAAAATATTTCTGTACCGTTCTTTGCTTGCAACCATTAGGTCCCAAGGTCTTATTGCTTTGGCAACAGCTACTTCAGGTGTCACGGCTTCAATTTTACCTGGAGGTCGAACAGCACACTCAAGGTTCAAAATCCCTATAGATTTACATGCAAATAGTTACTGCTCAATTTCTAAGCAAAGTGGTCTGGCTCAATTGTTGCGGCGTGCGGCTGTTATTATTTGGGATGAGGCACCTATGTGCAAGAGGTTTGCTATTGAGGCAGTGGACCGCACTTTGCAGGATCTTGTTGGAAACAAAAATCCATTTGGTGGGAAAGTGGTTGTGTTGGGAGGAGATTTCATGCAAATTCTACCTGTTATACCCAAGGCTACTATGCATCAAACTATAGATAGCTGTCTGATTAAATCTCATTTGTACAGATGCATGAAGATAGTTGTTTTATCAGAAAACATGCGTGCAAGATCAGATCCCCTGTTCTGTGAGTTTCTTCTTAGGGTTGGAAAAGGAATTGAACAAACTGATGATAATGGAAACATCAAACTTCCAGCGGAGATGCTTATTAAGTTCAGTGACAATGATACCGAAGAATCTGAACGTAAGTTGCTAGACTATGTATATGAAGATCTAGGAAATAATTATCAATCACCAACTTATATGACAGAACGGACCATTCTTTCGACAAAAAATGTTCATGTCGATAAATTGAACGATGATATTGTGTCATTGTTTCTTGGGAATTCAAGAGTTTACTTGAGCTTTGATGAGGCGATTGACGACACGCAAAATTCATATCCTTCTGAATTTTTAAACAGCTTGGCCCCTAATGGGTTGCCTCCCCATCGTTTGGTCTTAAAGAAACATTGCCCAGTTATGTTGTTACGGAACCTCGACCCATCGGATGGTTTATGTAATGGTACAAGGATGATTTGTAAAAATTTTACAGATAATGTCATTCACGCAGAAATCGCTGTTGGTCATCACACCGGGAAAAAAGTTTTAATTCCTCGTATACCTTTATCTCCGGCTGAGAACGAAGGTTACCCATTTCGGTTCAAGCGGAAGCAGTTCCCCATCAAGTTGTGTTTTGCTATGACCATTAACAAATCACAAGGCCAGACAATCCCGATAATTGGTGTGTATTTACCCGATCCGGTCTTCTCCCATGGGCAACTCTATGTTGCTATGTCCAGAGGTGTTTCCATGAAATTTATTAGATTTTTAATTAAACCTGATGTTAGCAATAGTTATGACACTTCGCTTACCAAAAATGTTGTGTATAAAGAAGTTTTGGAAGGCTTCGTTTGATCATATCAAGTTCATCAGAGTGCACATTTCAACTTCATTTTGATTCTGCTATTTCCATTAGAACATCTGTGGTTGAATTTTACTTTCCTTAAATTAAAAAAATAAATAACATGTAACTTATTACAAATACATCTAATTCACTTAAAATTTTAAAATGTTTTAATATTTTCTAATGTTTTTGAAATACATATTTGAAAATATATTTTTCTTAAAAAAATGCCTCTTCTCTTTGTCTTTTATATTTTATTGAACTTCCTTTATTGAATACTCTTTGAACACATCGTTACTTTGATCTTCAGAATATTTCATGTAAATTTTTAGAAAAATGGTTGTCGAAAATATTTTCACATTAATCTATTTCATTTTTATTATTATTTTACTCCTCATACCTTCAGCACTTATAACAACTTTTTCAATAACAGTGATTATAAATATAACTTTTTAATTTTGACATATCATATGACAATTCAAAAATAATCATTGGTCTAAATTAAAAAAATACAAATTTGAAATATTATTTTCTTTTTTTAACTTCTTTACGACAAGATATATGAGAAAAAAATATGATTTTGAAATTATAAATTGCATGTTTTTTTAACATTGCATATGTCAATTTTCTCTATATTTCTCAACTTATACGTCATTTTAGATTCCAACTCGCCAAAACTAATATATGGTTACACAATCTTTTTTGTATAATTGTATTTCAATATTACACTCCAATTTTTTATTTAATGAAATCATTACACTTACAATCAAATTTTTTTTGGAAAAAACATTTCACATGCACGAGAATAATAATATAACTTTATACCTTCAAAATATATCAACTATATATAAAAATATATTCTTTTATACAGAAATTCAAAATTATATATACATATATATTTTATTTTGTTTTGTTTTGTCTTGCTTCACTTAGAATAATCTTATGCAATCTACTATTATCAAAATCTTTATTTTTCTTCCAAGAACATTATTTTACTAACGCATGTATGAATAATTTTTTACAAACTATTATGTATATATTTTGTTCAAATTACAAATACATCTAACTTACTTAAAATATGTTAATATTTTCTAATATTTTTGAAATTTTAAATATTATTATTTTTTTAAAAAAATTACTACTTGTCTTCCTCTTTATAACAAAATCCATTTTTTTCTTAATACTGAATAATTAATTAACAATTTATTTTTATCAAAAGCTTAAGTTTTCATCAAGAATATTACTTTATTGACACATGTATAAATAAATTTTTTTTATAAAAACTAATACATAATTTGTTACATGAAAAATTAAAATTACATATAAATAACATTAAAAATTTAAAATGTTTTAATATTTGCTAATATTTTTAAAATAAATATATGAAAAATATAAATTTCTAAAAAATAACCGCATTTTTTTAAAGAATTTACAAATTTCACGTTGTCTATATTTTTCAACTCAAACTTGATTTTGCATTCCATCTTTGAAATACTCAAATATGGTTTCACTAACCATTTCATACAAAATTAAGAACAAAACTTTATAGCCTCTAAATATATTAGGTACATTTAAAATTATTTGTTGTTAGAAAGAAATTCAAAATTATATATACATATATTTTTTAGTTTGAAAGCTCTTAGTGTCAGCATATATTTTTTAAAATATTTACATTATTAACATTTTATAGTGACTGAAAACAACATTTTAGATTACACTGCATTTTTTTAAAAAATCATTAAATTTACACTAAATTATTTTTTACAAATATCTTTTATCTAAGTTTTTTGTCGAAGAGCATTACTCTAATTTATTGACGCATATATTAATAATTTTTAAATAACTAATACATAAAATATTTTGACATGCCAAATTATTAATACATCTAAATTGCTCAAAATATGTGAATATTTTCTAATTTTTATGAATCTTTTTGAAAATTTGATTTTCTAAAGAAATACCACTTCTCTTCATTTTTCATAAGTCACTCTATTTTTTCCTTAAAACGTATAATTAATGAACAATATATTTTTATCAAAAGTCTTATTTACCGACCAGCTATGGATTCATCTATTTCATTTTTTTATTACTTTACTGCTCATACCTTCAGCACATATAACGACTTTTTCAATAACAGTGATTATAAATATAACTTTTTAATTTCGAAATATCATATGACAATTCAAAAATAATCATTGTTCTAAATTAAGAAATACAAATTTCAAATATTATTTTTTTTAAAACTTCTTTACGACAATATATATGAGGAAAAATATGATTTTGAAATTATAATTTGAGCGTCTTTTTTAACATTGTATACGTCAATTTTCTCTATATTTCTCAACCACTGTCGAAAAAATTTGTAATATTCTCAAAATCGATAACTTTTTTGTATAAACAAACGTCGTACGTGGAATTTCTCATATCACAAATATGGCAATATTTATCATATATGTAACATTTTAATCAATGTATAATTCCCTACATTTAATTGAATCGATCGATTCAAACTCTTAAACGTAAGAAACTCAAAGGATCAAAGAAACTCAAAAATAAGATACGGATTGTAACGTGTATTGCTAATAATGACTCACTAATTTGATTACCCCATTAAAAACATTATAAATAGCCCACCCTGCATGATTTCCTAACACACAAAAATGGCAAGAATTTTTTTTGTAAGGCGTTGTGGTTGTGAACCATGCTGCTACATGCATGCCGTAATTATTTGCAGAGCAGAGGATGCTCATCGCTTTTGCTCTTTCATTCAACGGTTTCCTTTCAATGGTTCCATGACGTCTTCTTTATACAGTAGCACAGCCGCTGGCCGACGTCGTTATTGCGTTATCACTCTCACAGTTGCACCATTTTAATCAATCTATGATTGATATCATGTCAAGAATTTCATGGTTATTGAAATTCGTAAGCAAATAAATTGTAAGCGTCACCTGTGCTTTCTCAAGTACTTGATATAAGACCTTATTATTAAAAATTACAGTTTCTCTACCGCATTCTTCTTTATAAACATTCCATCATTTGTTATTTTCTTCTACATAGAAAATTCCAAAATCATCAACTACAATAAATATACAGTTACTATGTTGTTTTTTCACGCTCTTTTTTTCTGTCATATGGTTTTTTAGAAAAATATAGTAATGCTGAAACAAAAAATTAATGAAAGAAGACCGCTACTTAATTATATATCTGAATTACAAAAACCTTTCATACATATATAAGGCGAAAAAAACGCACCCTCTTGACCAAAAACAAAATCTAAACTAAACTAAAAAAAAAATAATAATCATCCGATTCATAAAACACTAAAATATATACTGCTCTCGAATTATACTCGATCGTTTTGCTTGACATACATATATAACATTATATTGGACTTCACAGATCATTTGATACAGAATATTTGCCACCGCAACTTCGTTATTTTATTAAACTTAACTCAACAAATATTACTTCGCACATTTATATTGCATAGAATATGTTAAATATTAATAATTCATCAACTAATTAACCTTTTATACACATCATAGGTAGCTTCATTGGAATCGATAACAATATTCTATTTACTCATTTTCTTAGTATATTTTTTCTTACAACATATACTTTATTTATTTAACACACACTATACTCTATAACTCTTATCTTACAAGATACTTTATGACCCCAAAAGATATCTTAAAAAATTTATAAGCAATCTTTTGTAAAAAAAAAAATCAAATTGATAAATCTTTTTTGTTTATTACTTTGACTACTCATTGTCTGACTACATTATTTTTAAAATTTTAAGAATCAAAATTTTAAATTAACTTTCAAAATGATAGTAATAATATATATGGTTAAAATCACACATCATATAAATAAATATTTGTATAACTCTCTCCATTTTTTCGAAAAAAATTAATAATTAAATTAACAATCTATATGTCTATCAAAAGCCTTACTTTTCTCCTACCAACATTGCTTTACAGTTGCATGTATTAATTATTAAAAAACAATTATACATAGTTTTTTAAGTTACAAGTTACAAATACATCTAATTTACTTAAAATAATTTAATATATTCTAATGTTTTAGAAATAAATTTCTTAAAATATGATTTTCTAATAAATTATCACTTAATTCCTTTCGTATTTTATATGCTATTGAGATTATTCCATTAATGAATTCTCATTAACCTTATACTTACTTTTACAATAACGATTGTTGTGGCCCAACTTAATAAATTCAAAATATATCATTAAAATTTACAATTAACCATTATCGTAAATATTTCAAAATCAGTGAAAATATGATTCTAACGTTCTAACGTTTTTTAAATAAATATTTGAAAATATGATTTTCTAAAACATTGCTGTAAGCAAAAAACCAGAACATTGCTGTAAGCAAAAACATTGCATTAACCAAAATTAATATATTTTACAACATTAACCGAAATTAATGATGGAACAGGTGTATAGAAACCCAGAACAATGCATTAGCTTCAATTAACTAAATCCTTTCAAAACCTTATATATACGTTACTCAAGTAATCAAAGGTTGCCACGACCAAAAAACTTTATGCGGTTATGGAAAACATGATGGTTCGTATAACTAAATGAATGGATATTTATAGTACTTTATTTCGTCCAATTCAATAAGAGTGTCTGTTCAAATGCTATAATGAACTACATATATATAGCAAATACAATGATATGCAACAAGACGCACGAAACATAGCAGTCAACCAAGAAACATTGCAAGCAACCAAGAATCACAAATGGAAACAGTGAACACAAATTCTCACAGCAAAGAAACTGAGAAAGAAGAACCGGACATCCTAATGATCAAAGATCTGAAGGAAAATCAAACCAACGTCGTCATCGAAGTTCTCGTTCTTCGACAAGGATATGAAACCAAAACAAAGAAAGCTTCGCTGTCACTCAGGAAATTAATCTTGATGGACAAACAGGTGTGTAAAATATATTTTGTATAACAAAGCACCGTAATGTCATCTGGTCTATCAAAACATAATTATCCGCAACATATTAAACTAAATTAGTCATCATCAACATAATTTTCTAATCGTCCGTGTGTAGTGTACTGTTATTTAACACCATGTTTCTATGTTTTCTATAGGGGACCATGATTCACGCACTTTTGTTTTCCGACGTGATTCAGCAATTTAAAGCGTTGATGCACACCAATAAAACCTATTTGCTTTGTAATCCATTAGTGAAGAAAATTGATTCCAGATATGCTAATGTCAACCCCAATCTCGAACTTACTGTGCAAACAAGAAGTGTGGTTACTGAATTTCAATCTATCCGGCCACCACTGCCCCTGCATATCAAATTCAAGAGATTTGATGAAATCACTCCGGATATTAACGGAAACGAAGACCAACGTAAGCTTAATTATACACTGTTATTTAAGACTTTACATGTTATCCGTAACTCTGTAAACGTACACTTTGCAGATATAATTGGTTTTCTCAAAACCGTTCGGCGACTTGGTTATTTCCGGAAACCTAAGACTGGAACAACTGGATATCTAAGAGAAATCGCCCTCATGAATGAACGGTTAGTCATGATTTACCACAAAATTGAAAAAAAAAAAAAAAAAAGGGAATCCCAAATTTTAACTTTTTGACTCCATACTTTTCTGCTACACAATTTTCATACCTAAATCTATCAACAGGTACGAAATTTTAACTGTTGGATTATGGGATGATTTGGCGTTCAATGAAGGACAACTAATGAGAATTACAAAAGACCGTGCACCAATTGTGGCCATATGCAATCTCAGAATGCAATCACACCGAAGTCATACTAACCATCACCATATTTTTTAATGTATATAAAATATAAATATCATAACTCTGCTTTTCCACTTCATTCTCAGACGTTTCCCAACTCAAATCTACGCCAACAACGTTCGTTTATATGGATCCACGATGCTCCGCAGCAACTGAACTAGCAGAATGGTAACAACACTTCAAATAATCTTTAGTGTGCCGTTGATAGCTTTCATCCCAGCCATATCTTCTTAATCAATTGTTTATTTTTGATATCATTCCTACTATAACATAACCAATATAAATGCCAGGCTGCAATCGGCTGAAACTATGGATGGAGTGCACGAACTCTGGACAAGAAAAATTTTTGCGGAGGCGAATGAAGTGACGCTCGAACAACTAACCAAAAAAAGAAACACACTTATAGAGGTAATCTCTATACCTGAATGTATTAGCAAATGCTCGAATTCAACTTAATCTCAGCACTTACACCTCAGCACATACCAAACTGAGTTCTTTCACCTTAATTTCGCATTGTAGCCTCGTTGATCTGTACACCCACAATCTCAGCCTTGGCATGTATGCTAAACAGTTCAAGTGTTTTATTAAATATTGGAAGGCTTCGTTTGACCTTGAAACTTCATCACAGTACACCTTTCACTTTCAAATAAATAATTCTACTACTTTCATCAGAACATCTATCGTAGTGTTTTCTCTACAGACACACAAATTAAAAGATACATGATTGAAATATATATCCCATTACGCGTCATTATTACCAGCTATTCCTTACTCTTGCTGAGCTTTATTTGCGCTACATCTTATGAATTAGTGACATGTCAATGTTAAAACAATCATGAATACTAAGTTTAGCAAATTTTCCAACCACCCATCATCACAAAATAATTTCTTCTTAGTTTGTTAATTCCTCTGTTTAACGACTATACTTCTCCTAATTAAATAATAAATAATATATACACTGAGTGACATTTTGTCCTTTACCATTGTTACGCAACAAAATTTCAGATGTTCCCTTTCTAATCAATCTATGTTTAACACGCAGTTGTGCTCGTTCGAAAAAAGAAAAATAAAAACTACTCACGCCTTAAATATTTATATTATGTGTTTCAATTTGGCTTTATAACCTGTATATATTTTGTAGAACAACTACTACTGTGTTCGGGGAACAATCAAAGAGCTTGAAACCAAATCATCTTTGTTTTATGATGCCTGCAACAATTGCTACACGGCTGCCACAAAAACAACTAATGGAATGTCTTGTCCAAACTGTACAGATATACCCATTGAAATCATTCCGAGGTTTCTTATTACTTCTACTTCCAATTTCTCTTTCATAAATCGTTATAACCACAAATGATGATACACTTATTTAATGCATTCTCAGGTATAAACTAAATGTCTTGATTGAAGATGGAACTGGGGTTGCAAGAGTGACTATGTTTGGTAAAACTGTCACATTATTCATTTGTATTCCTGTTGAAAAATACATACAAAATTGTGATCAGGTAAGATCAACAAAACATTTTTTTCCAACTCATATCATTTACGACCATATGATCTAATAAAATATATTTCACATACAATGCAGCAAAACAGTGACATTATCAGCTATCACAAAGAAAGTCACAAGTTTCTGCTCAAGTTAGACCACAATGTCAAAAAATATGAAGACAAGGTTTCGATAATTGTTGAGAGCATCCAAAAACCATATTCTAAAAAAAAGAGATCATTAAACAAAGGAAAGACAAAGTACGCTGACAATGTAAGATCAAACATATCCGCATCAACATCTTTAAAGGCAAACATTCCTGAGGAAAGCGAAGCACATCACACTGCAATAGACATACAAGATGACGAGCTTCTTGGAGAATATACAAAACGCATCAAGACACGTGCTGCACGTAACAAAATAAACACCCCAACAAAAAGGGGAAAAAAATAGAAACGTTGACATATTATCCTATCAACACTCAATTTACTGCTTTTATGCCCGACTTTGTTTCGCTATTTCATGATTACTACTTCGCTTTTTGGACTGAATTAGACGTTTAATCGACTAATTCCTTTATCATCAAATATATTAGTACAAGTTTTTCCGTTTCATGGCACTCACTCGATTACATTATTATGCTCCATCAATTTACAACACGTCTTCAAATGTTTTGCTTTAACAATAAAACATCAAACAATATTTCCAAAAAAAATAAAATTATATGTGTTCTGCATAATCATTGTGCATTTTCACGTGCGTTCACGTGCAACGCACGTGCTTCTTACCTAGTAAATACAAATATGCGCACACAGATGATTTAAAACTCAAGTGAAAACACTTGCTCATGGCGCCAGGAATATACAGTACCGGCTAGAGAGCTACTCCGCGGGGTACTCGTATACTCCATATCAGGGCTGAGCCAACCCCATCCTGACCCGAATCCAAAATAGGATACAAGTCCCATATGGAAGCTGTCATACCTGACTCGAGTCCAAAATGAGATCATCGTTCCCTATGGAGACTGTCAATGACTCACATCTCTCCGGATGCAGTCACACGTAAAATCGTGTATGTGCTAAGGCGGTAAAACATGCTAAAACATGATAAAACATATAGCACATACTCATGCAACATATAAGCAAATATATCATGCCGGCTATCTCGGTCAGTACTTACGTACCTCTAACACTGCTGGTCAAACCTAGCTCTGCTGGTCTAGACTCCAAGCCTACTAGTCCAGTCTACTAGCTACTACAATGCAAATATCCATGCATCAACAATTAAGCTCTAAAAGCCTTAACTAAGCTATTGCATACTTCTAAATATTTTTAGGAAGCCAAATTATACCTTCGTCCGTCGTCAACCCGCTGGTGTAGAATCGCCTCAAAACTTAGGCACACCTCCGCTACGACGCCGGGATCGCTAGGCAACTTCCGGATTCCCAATAGGATGCCTAGAACTCCGTAGATCTAAGTAAGAAGGTTCGAAAACCAGAGGAAAGGAGGGAAAATCGGTGCACAGAATGAGGGCTCGGACCCCTTATTTATAGACGACGATCGGAACCTCCGATCCCTGTTCGGAACGTCCGATCACGATCGGAACTTCCGATCTCCCCTTCGGAGCTTCCGATTGCCCGATATTACGTCATCCATGACGTCACCTTGCTGACGTAAGCGATGACGTGTACACTGAGTTCGATCGGAGCTTCCGATCTTGCCGACGGATATTCCGATCTCGATCGGAGCTTCTGATCCTGGCACGGAGCTTTCGATCCACTTCGGATCGTCCAAACTCCTCATCGGATCGTCCGGTCCTACTGAACCAATTCAACTAGTTCGAGTGCTCTGAATCCATTTCTGAAGTCCGTTATCCCAACAGGAACTTACTTAATCATGTTTTTACTTAATCTAAACATGATCACGTGATTAATTACTCATTGAATCACAAATCAGAAATACGGGTTACTACAAGGCTATCAAATCTGATATCAATAAATCGTAGTTCTGGGATCCCGAGGAAATAAAATCTTCAACAAACACCAACTCACCCAATCGAGGTAAAGTTGAATACTTCATTTCCTCTGACTTTGGTGCAACTATAGTGAGTCTTCTGGCTCTGGAAGTAAGTCTACATTCCATGACACTCAACTACAGCCCTCCAAACGTCATATGCACTCTAGGCCTTTCAACCCTCTGTGCTTTACTGGCTGGAGTTCAAGATGAATGCAACATGTTCTGTATGCATTAAATGTTATAAAACACCTTGAACACTTACTCAATTAAACCAACAAAGCAATCAAAGCATCTAATCACATAAGGATATTGACAAATCTGTAAGCATCACATAATATATGTAAAACATGTTCAATACAGAAAATACTATAAATCAAATTAAACAAGTAAACATTTACATAAATATTCTGGGAATTCAAGAAGATAGCTATCTTGAATAATCTATCCCATCTATGTAAACGTAAACAATAACATATATTAAAAACATGCATGTATGTGATTTTAGGCAACTCGATACTCAAAAACAATCTCGAGTTATTCTGCCCATCTTCTTAATGTCTATTCATACCTTTCATCGCGATTCAAACCTCTTGAATCTGTTTCCAATGCTGATCATCTCAAAGCTAGCCAAATCGGTCATACAATCTTCTCATTTCAATCAGTGCTACTTGAAGTTATTCTTGATTCAACTTCAAACACTTCAAGGTATTCGAATTCGAACTCGTCGATTCAACTTTGATAATCTTCAATTCAAATCTGAAATAGATTATAACATATCTAAAAATCAAGTTCCAATCTGAATCGATGATTCTTTAGAGCTTATTCAGTTCAAATCTTGCTAAGACAATCGGAATTCAAACCGACGTCGCAACTATTCGAGTTCGATAAATCTTTCGATTCAAATATCATCATATCTTTATTCTCAACAAAATCTTATATTCAATTCATCCACAATAAGCTTAAAGATTAGCTCTAGACATGTAGAATTCATATCAATTCAAAATCTTGAACCGGCGGCGTAACGATACGATTTCGGTTTTTCTAAAAGCTTAAACATCAATATGATCATCATCTTAACAATATAACATCATCAATTCCAGCAGCATAACACGTGAATGTCAGCCCCCAAAAATCCAGATTTTCAAACATTCTTACAAAAATCGAAATCATGTTCAAACGACGATCTTTTCTCGAGTCGTCTTAGATACGCTATCGTCGTATATACTAGAACATGTTTATAAAATCAAATATTAATTCTAACAACACTATATAATTCAAACATGGTATAACTTCATAAAATTTACGTCAAAACGAAGTACTCGGAGCTGTGATCGCAAATATATGTTCAATCGGAAATTCTACCGGGCGGATTGAATTTAATCGGGACTTGAAGGGACAAAAATGGCTTAACCCTTTGTTTGTTTCTTCTCTCTCGTTCAATTCTGAACATTCTGATCCCTTTGTCACGTTTTTATGGCCAATTTGCAAGGAATTTGCAGTTTGGTCCCTGAACTTTGGCCTAATTGCAATTCAATCCCCGAACAAGCGATTTAATTCAATTTCAATCCTAAATAATTTAAGAATATTAGAATTTAATTCTAAACTCTAAATATTCTCAAATTAAATATTCTCGGATTAATATTAAATCATTTCGGACCTTATCGCATTTTAGTCCTTGAATTGCTCAATATTTGCAAATGGGTCCTTGCTCGGATTTCATCCTCAAATTAAATCCTTGATATTTATAATCTTGGAATTCACATCTTAAATTCCATAAATATCAATTGCAAATATTTTTAATCTTTTAATTTAAGAATTCCGAATATTAAAATCTTAAAATCCGAAAATCCTTAAATTAAATATTTCTGACCCGAACTTGAAATCTCTAATTTTCATACATTCTTAAATCATTATTTTCTTATCTTCGGAATTTAAATCTTAAATCCCGTCATTAAGAACTTAATATTTTCGGGCCTTACATTTCCTCCCCTCTAAGGAATGATTTTGTCCTCGAAATCGCATTCGATCTTACTGCTGATTCTCATAAGCTGTATAGCCGACTGAAGTAATATTGACTTCAATTATCTGCGCTTTCGATATCTATTCTGATATCTTCTCTTCTATCGTATCTTAATCTTCTTTCTGATTGCTTCTGCAATCATATCATTTCGCATTAACATATAATCACTGAGTCAACTTATATCTAAGTTGCTCTTTCTCGTGATCTAATTCTGCATCAGTTAGTCAGCTTCTCTTAAACTCTTATCTGTTTCTGTTTTATCTGAATTGCATGCACATACATATTCTAGCTGATATGATTCAGCCAATGCATATGAATAACAATTCATCTATCTGACAAGTTGAGTATTAACCCTTAAACTAGATCAAATACTCACAGGACTCAATTCTGAAATCTTTTTCTGAACATAATGATGTTCGGAAAAGAACTTCTTACCTGATCATTTTGTTCAGGAATCAAAATCTATATCTGTTGCTCATTTGCTAGTTCTGTTAATACTGCTCTATTCTTATTCTGTTCGAAGCAATCTTCACATTCTCTATCGTGTTTTGATTCATATCTGGCCTAATGGCTGATATTTCTGGAATATTGTTTCAATAGAAAAACAATTTTGTGTTTCTGATCAATCAATCATCAAAATACTGTCTTTATATCTATCAAATAGCTGTCACAGGAATCATAGTAATCACGTGGCAAATAATCAATCAACTAGTACCGAATCTAGTACTATAGTTCTGAGCATATCCTCAAAAATCTGGATAATCACATCTGATAGTCCACTAATCAGAGGATGGTATAATGACATCTCATACAACCAAACACTCAGAACATGTAACAATCAATGCCACAATCTAGAAAACAAATCTAAAGTCTCTATCTCGACAATAGATTTCAATAATTCCTGTAATCTGATCAACTTGCTAAATGCATAACCAGTATCTCTTTATGTTTGTATCATGTCTAATACAACATATTCATGAATCTGTCGAAATCTACTACAATCTAAATTGCAAAATCATGACAATTCGAGCAGATTCGAACTAAAGTCGTTCACAAAGTTGATCTTATGTCAACTCTTATGTAACTAATCTGTTACATAAACCACTTGCGTTCTTCTTTTCTGCTTCTTTTACTGGAATTTTAGTATTGGTAATGTCAATTTTGTCGTATCGGCTTTCATTTATTTCAACAATACTGATTCCAAGTAATGACTACATGTAAATCATACATGTTTAAACAACTGAATGGATATTCAATCTGTTGTCATATGCCTCTTTCAGAATCTGATATTCCATGTCTAGAATATCTGGCATAATCAAATGATTATTCACTGTAAAATTCATCTGTTCTGCTCTGCTCTGCTGTCTTATCTCTTATTTTACTCTAGCGTTCTCAATCAAAATTATATTGCTTGATCTAAGATCAATGTTGCTTTTATCTTTCCAAACCATTCGAGTTTAGCTTGGATCGCAACAATTCTGATCATTGAAGTATCTGTCAAGCATAAACATGCAACCAGTATAGATCTGTACCCAATAAATCAATCAAGTATCAAAAACCCATAAATCTTGCTTATAGTCTGAATCTGAATTTCTATCAGTTACGAGCCAAATACATCAAGATACACTGCATAAACACATCAAATAATCAATAATTCTCAAATTTCAAATCAAAGGAACTCGCTCAAGGAAATGTCAGTCAAAATCAAATATTCTGAATGACAGCGAGTGAATCAAAGTAGACTCTAGCAAAGAATAAGAGTCAATCAATATCAATCGAAGTCAAATAACACAACCTCTGAATCGATATCAATAAATTCAAGAATCATGATTTTTATGATGTAATAGCTTCAGCAAAATTGAAAATAAAGCTCAACTGTAACTGATTTTTCTTATTTTCTATTGACATGAGTTCAGTTATTCATTCTTAACTGACAATAGTGGAATATAATCTTTTCGACATAACTTATTGTCATAGCATGAAACATCATTTCGGTACTATATAATTCTTTCCTACTCAATCTGCTAGTTGTTTCTGAAATTCTTCAGTTCACGTAATGCTCTTCTATACAAGTTGTCATAATACCATCGTACTAGACACCATTTTATATAGAACTGCATTCATGTCGTAGAAAGGTCGAAATATGTCATTGAACTATTTCTGTACATTCTAACCACTGACATAGCTGTCAATTCTAGGTTAATTTTGTACTAGTTCTTATCGACTAGACTTCTACTGACATTCTTCCACGGTCAAATGTGATATAACCAGTACCGAAATAACAAAATCTACTTTCTGAAACTCATATCATAAATTGCTATTCATTTCTATTGCTTTATCAGTGCACGGATTCAATCAGCTGTTAACTGATACTCAGTTATTGCATTAATATTTGTAATGCATTCTAGCTTAATATTTCACGCCTGATATCAGCACATTCAATCTTATTTCCTCAATTCTGTATTTCATCTGTTATGACTAATCTTACAAATATATTCCATCTACTCAAAGGCCAATTCTCAGCAAATATGATGAATAAAGGATCATCAGATACGAATTATAGCATGTATGCTATGCAATCAATATATAAGCGGTTAACTAGAATTAACTCACTTACCTGTACTATTCTTATCTGATACAACTTGAGCCTTTCTGTTAGGGGAACTATGCTTATATATCTTCATCTGCTGGCGTTTAGACTGACTCGATCTTTGCTGCTATTTTCACTATCTCTTGATTCATAGCTATAATGCTATGAAAATTATAGTGAAGGTGATGATCATAGGTTTTCACAATTACAGAGGCGTGAATAAAAATTCAACTCTGCCTCGTACTACCGATTCACGATTTTGTTCTTCTATTACTGGCTTGAAATCAACTTATGCTTCTATTCTGCAAAGTTTACTGTTCTATCTTCTTTAGCATATACGAAAAAAAACAATTCTGTTTACTTACCTGCCAAACAATTTCAGTACTTCTTCTGGCAACTTCACCAACTTCTTGCTAAGTCCTGGAGTTGATCTAAAATCAAGCTGATTCTATGTTCATCTGAATATTCTTCTCTTGAACAACTGATTCAGCTCTTCAAATCAACTCCTTTCTAGACATAGCATATTCTGTATCTTTCTGAGTTGATGATTAATAGCTTTGGAGTTGTTCAACTAACATACTCCTTAGTGTAATCGGCTCAAAAACATACCTTAACACTGTTCTGTTCTATTTGCGGTTCTGTTCTGTCTGAAGTTCTCATTCTCTCTGCATAATCTGTCTTATTCAATAACAGAAGCAATATATATGGCAGAGATTATAACATATAATGTCAGTATAACATACATATAATCTCATGCTTCTGAATAGAACACATACTTGCAAAGTATCATGCTTTTTCAAATAATGCATGCTTGCAACGAATTCACTTATTCTGATGAATTCAATAAATCATGCATACATATCAGCATATACGCATGTAATTCTTATATCAATAAAGCAAGTAGTGTTCAATCAAGCAATCATAGTCGTATACAATTCTGTAAAGCAAGTAAAGCATACTTATGCAAGACTATAAATGCATGCGACTCAATCTACCCCTCTCAACTTCTATCTTAGTCCAAGACTTTATGCTCTGATACCACCTGTTGTGGGGACCTGGGTTGCTAATCTCATCTTAGGGCAATTAACGATTAATAGTCAATTAATCGAACAATAAAAGAATATTCAAACCAAGAGAAAACAAATTTTTTTTTTCTTTTAAAGAAGGCCCCTCGCTCGATCGGGCAAACACAGCCGATCGAGCGAGCTAAAATTCTACGCTCTCGGGTCTGCAACACTTTTGGTCTCGCTCGATCGGTGGAACTCACCCGATCGAGCGAGCCCAAAAGCTCAATACTCTGTTTTTGCAATCACAGGCCTCGCTCGATCGGTGGAGTTCACCCGATCGAGCGGCTACTCTGCTTCAGAAAATAAAAATGTATCTTTGCTGTACAATATGATTCCAAATCTCATACCAACTTCATATAAACTTCTCAACATGATTCTAGATAATTTACATGCATTCAAACTAATATCAAGTGATCTAGAATACATGAATTCTCAAGTATAAATCAATACTTGGAAAAAACAACATATACAAAGGTTCTTTCTTTCTAACATGTTTACCAAGTCATAAATACATGTCTTCTGCTTAAAACCCGAATCACCACATGCTATCTCTCTTCTCAAGCTATCCAAGCCAACTCTAGCTTGATCATGCCCCAACCTGATGCAATGCACACATACAAACAAAGCAACAGCCGGATAATTCCGATGAGAATAAATCTCAGTATGAAAGACATGCATATACATCAGTTAAACATATAATTCATTCATATCATGAATGTTACATAATAACATAACATGCTAGCATTTATAAACGCATATTCTAAACCATAGAAATCTCTAAGTTAATGCATAAATGCAATGCATGTGCGAAGGAATAGACTATCAAATCTGATATAAATAAATCATAGTTCTGGGATCCCGAGGAAATAAAATCTTCAACAAACACCAACTCACCCAATCGAGGTGAAGTTGAATACTTCATTTCCTCTGACTTTGGTGCAACTATAGTGAGTCTTCTGGCTCTGGAGTAAGTCTACATTCCGTGCCACTCAACTACAGCCCTCAAAATGTCATATGCACTCTAGGCCTTTCAACCCTCTGTGCTTTACTGGCTGGAGTTCAAGATGAATGCAACATGTTCTGTATGCATTAAATGCTATAAAACACCTTGAACACTTACTCAATTAAACCAACAAAGCAATCAAAGCATCTAATCACATAAGGATATTGACAAATCTGTAAGCATCACATAATATATGTAAAACATGTTCAATACAGAAAATACTATAAATCAAATTAAACAAGTAAACATTTACATAAATATTCTGGAAATTCAAGAAGATAGCTATCTTGAATAATCTATCCCATCTATGTAAACGTAAACAATAACATATATTAAAAACATGCATGTATGTGATTTTAGGCAACTCGATATTCAAAAACAATCTCGAGTTATTTTGCCCATCTTCTTAATGTCTATTCATACCTTTCATCGCGATTCAAACCTCTTGAATCTGTTTCCAATGCTGATCATCTCAAAGCTAGCCAAATCGGTCATACAATCTGCTCATTTCAATCAGTGCTACTTGAAGGTATTCTTGATTCAACTTCAAACACTTCAAGGTATTCAAATTCGAACTCGTCGATTCAACTTCGATAATCTTCAATTCAAATCTGAAATAGATTATAACATATCTAAAAATCAAATTCCAATCTGAATCGATGATTCTTTAGAGCTTATTCAGTTCAAATCTTGCAAAGACAATCGGAATTCAAACCGTCGTCGCAACTATTCGAGTCCGATAAATCTTTCGATTCAAATATCATCATATCTTTATTCTTAACAAAATCTTATATTCAGTTCATCCACAATAAGCTTAAAGATTAGCTCTAGACATGTAGAATTCATATCAATTCAAAATCTTGAACCGGCGGCGTAACGATACGATTTCGGCTTTTCTAAAAGCTTAAACATCAATATGATCATCATCTTAACAATATAACATCATCAATTCCAGCAGCATAACACGTGAATGTCAGCCCCCAAAAATCCAGATTTTTGAAAATTCTTGCAAAAATCGAAATCATGTTCAAACGACGATCTTTTCTCGAGCCGTCTTAGATACGCTATCGTTGTATATACTAGAACATGTTTATAAAATCAAATCATAATTCTAACAACACTATATAATTCAAACATGGTATAAATTCATAAAACTTACGTCAAAACGAAGTACTCGGAGCTGTGATCGCAAATATATGTTCAATCGGAAATTCTACTAGGCGGATTGAATTTAAACGGGACTTGAAGGGACAAAAATGGCTTAAAACCTTCGTTTGTTTCTTCTCTCTCGTTCAATTCTGAACATTCTGATCCCTTTGTCACGTTTTTATGGCCAAGTTGCAAGGAATTTGCAGTTTGGTCCCTAAACTTTGGCCTAATTGCAATTCAGTCCCCGAACAAGCGATTTAATTCAATTTCAATCCTAAATAATTTAAGAATATTAGAATTTAATTCTAAACTCTAAATATTCTCAAATTTAAATATTTTTGGATTAAAATTAAATCATTTCGGACCTTATCGCATTTTAGTCCTTGAATTGCTCAATATTTGCAAATGGGTCCTTGCTCGGATTTCATCCTCAAATTAAATCCTTGATATTTATAATCTTGGAATTCACATCTTAAATTACATAAATATCAATTGAAAATATTTTTAATCTTTTAATTTAAGAATTCCGAATATTAAAATCTTAAAATCCGAAAAACCTTAAATTAAATATTTCTGACCCGAACTTGAAATCTCTAATTTTCATACATTCTTAAATCATTATTTTCTTATCTTCGAAATTTAAATCTTAAATCCCGTCATTAAGAACTTAATATTTTCGGGCCTTACACATATCATAACAACTCTGGATGCTCGGCGCGCATCCGGCTCTCTAGTTCCCAAGTCTCTTCCTCTGTCCTTCTATGCTGCCACTGCACCATTACTAATGGTATATGATTGTTGCAAAGCACCTTGTCCTTCCTGTCAAGGATCCTGAGAGGTCTCCCTACATATGACAAGTCCTTCTCCAACCGCACTTCAGTCTGGTGTAGAATGTGCGACTCGTCAGTTACTTACTGTAACGCCCCGATTTTATCTTAATTGAGCTTATTTGAGATAATCAGAGTTTGCAGAGTTCAAGAGCCAAATTTTTATTGATCAGGGTCTATTTTGAAAATTTTGGAAATTTCAGGGACTAAAACACAAATATTGGATTTTATATATTATCTACTCATAGTTGACTTGGTCAATCTTCTTCATCTCCTCCCTTGCATGCCTCCCTCCATTGTTACCTTAGAATTGTTATGAGTTGATATCGATGCTGTACTTCTGTCTGTGTTTCTGGTTTGATCAGTTCATAGCCGTTATGCCGCTGATCGTTTTGAGTTTTAGAGATTTTGAACCGTTTTGTGTTGTTGAACCTTGGCTTATGAGTTGATCGTCGTTATTGATCATCTTTGCCTCCGTACAGATTCGTTTGGAGTTTGTCGAGCCCTGTGTTAGCACCATTGGATCGTCGAAGAGTTGGACGAAGAACGGTAAAGAGATTACATTGAGTCGTTGTTGTTGTTAGGTTGTATAGTTTTTGATATAAAATTTTGTTGTAG
This sequence comes from Henckelia pumila, assembly GCF_033568475.1. Taxonomy (NCBI): domain Eukaryota; kingdom Viridiplantae; phylum Streptophyta; class Magnoliopsida; order Lamiales; family Gesneriaceae; genus Henckelia; species Henckelia pumila. Next base: position 45,480,199 of record NC_133121.1, read on the forward strand.
CTTATCCAAAGTTGGAGCTACTTGCATTGAGAGGTAAAAGCAGTCATCGTTAGCGGGATAGCATACTCGGGGCATTTGGTTCTCGAGTTTCCCTTAAAATCACATGCTTGCATCAATACTTGTTCTAGCATGTGGAACTTGTATTTTGTTGTTGATTGAGTTCTTGTTATGTGGCTTATGTTTTATGTTCCTTATGCATTCATCTTGAGCCAAACCTTTGATTTCAGCGGGCAAAACAGTCCTTTTTAATTAGACGTTTTGGGGGCTATGTTGCGAGTGGCCTGGGTTGTAGAAGTTCACCTAGTGTCAGCATACTCCTCATAGTCGCACCAAAGTCTAGAGGTATGAGATACGTGATACCACCTCGATCGGGAGAGTCGGTGAGTTGTTACACGATCTCATCCTCGGGATCCCAAAAACAGCGCAGCATTCCCTTGTTTATCAGAATTGATATCCCGATTTTAAAGACATGCATATTATTAGCTTCGATTTGATTATGTTGTCTTGAAAGCATGTTGTTGATACATTACTTGTATTGCTTGTTATGTTGTTTTTACTAGTAATATCATTCTCACCAAAGTTATCCGACTGTTGCTTTGTTTTGTATGTGTACTTGGCAACAGGTGGGGCAGGATCAAGTCAGTGAAGACCTGGTTAGCAAAAAGAGGGAGAGTTAGTAGTGGGACTTCTGTTTAGAAATGAAATTGCATGCCAATCTAGTTATGTTTTGAGAGCTTTTTAGACTCTAATTGTTGATGAATCTTGTTGTATTGAATAAGTCGACTTTGGTTATCAAATATTGATGTTTGCATGTTGTAATTTCTAATTTGAATTTTTCGTTGAAAGTTGGAAAAACCTGTTCTGTTTCTGATGTTTTTCTGGGCTCAGGGTGCGCTCGATCGCAGGAGTTGGCACGATCGAGCGCAGCCCCTTTTATTCTGGGACAGAAGAAAGCACAGGAGGGCGCGGTCGATCGCACGAGTTCATGTGATCGAGCGCGGCACCTCCAATTTTCCCAGTAGTGTGTTTTGCTGGATGGCGCGCTCGATCGCACGATTTCATGCGATCAAGCACGGCAACTTTGAACTAGAGTGAGCGGGGTAGATCGAGTCTATGTGTATTGGCTCCTCGCATGTGATTGAGTTATTTAACTATTTATTTAATTACATGCGAGCATGATTTATTATTTGAGAATTAATTTAATTACATGTTTATGTGATTTAATTTATAAAGCATGATCTACTTGAGATATAATTGTTTTTGTTATCGACTGGTATCCGGTATTCTGAGCGGTTTTAAGGGCACCGATTGTAGCGATTGAGATATCTTGTTTTCTAACCTTTGATTATCAGATGATACCTCAGCCGCCAAGACAGTCACAGAACCAACCATTTCAGTATCAAAATCAGCCACCTCAGTATCAGAACCAATCTCAGAGGTACAAAGAAGGAAGCAGTAGTGGTTATAGGAAGGATCATTACAAAGCAAGAGGAAAACAGTTCAAGAGGCCGGGTAGTAGTTCGTCTAGCTCCAGTGGTTCCAAGCAGTTTAGTTCAGGACATAGTTCTGGATCTTCATCTTTGTTCTGCAACAAGTGTGGGGGTAGACACTCATCAGATCAGTGTGTAGGAGTCTTTGGGAACTGCAATACCTGTCAGCAACCGGGACACTTTTCTAAGGTGTGCCCTCAGCGTAGTAGAGATCGAGCTCAGAGTGATAGTTCATCTAGACCTACAGCTCAGCCTGAGAGACATTCTTCTGCAGTTCACTCCTTCTAGCCTCAGTAGCATAACAGACAGGGAGGTAACCCTAGTGCGAACCAGCCTCCGAGACAGTAGGCACGGGTCTTTGCTTTGACAGAGGATCAGGCTCAGGCAGCACCTGACGATGTTATAGCAGGTAACTGTTTAATTTTTGGTTATTCTGCTTATGTTTTGATAGATACAGATTCTTCCCATTCCTTTATCTCTGAAAAAATTGTGTTGATGCATGCTTTGCCTACTGAGTTGTTACCTACTGTAGTAGCTGTTACTTCACCTTTGGGTGGAGGAATTGTTTCTGTTAGATTAGTCAGGAACTATGACCACTGTTTTGAGGGAAATTTGTTAGAGTTCGACTGTATTGTTCTTGGGCTGTCAGATTTTGACTGTATTATTGGTATAGATGATTTAACCAAGTACAGGGCAACTGTCGATTGTTTTTAGAAGGTTGTCAGATTCAGACCTGAAATGGCAGACGAGTGGAAATTCTTTGGTAAGGGTTCTCGATCTAGAATTCCTTTGATTTCAGTGTTATCTATGACTCGTTTGTTACAAAGAGGTACATAGGGATTTTGGTTTATGCAGTTGATGTACTGAAATATAGCCCTGAATTGGTTGATATACCCGTGGTTACAGAATTTGCTGATGTGTTTCCGAAAGATATTTCTGGATTGCCGCCTATTCGAGAAATCAAATTTAGCATCGATTTGGTGTTAGGTACTCAACCTTTTTCCAAAGCTCCGTATCGTATGACACCGATTGAATTGAGAGAGTTGAAGGAGCAGCTTGAAGATTTGATTGCCAAGGGATACATCAGACCTAATGTATCGCCTTGGGGTGCTCCTGTTCTGTTTGTTCGGAAGAAGGATGGTTCTATGCGGCTTTGTATCGACTACCGTCAACTGAATCAGGCTACAGTCAAGAACAGATATCCTTTACCCTGAATAGACGACCTTTTTGACCAGCTGCAAGGTTCTTTTGTCTATTCGAAGATTGATCTGAGGTCAGGTTATCATCAGCAGAGAGTGCGAGAGGAAGATTTTCCTAAGACCGCATTCAGAACGAGGTATGGTCATTATTCCTTTCGGTTTGACTAACGCTCCAGCGGTTTTTAGGTGTTTGATGGACCGCATCTTTCAGCGCTATTTAGATGAGTTTGTTATTATCTTCATCGATGATATTCTTATCTATTCGAAGAACCGTGCTGACCATGCAGAGCATTTGAGGTTCGTTTTCTAGATTTTGCGGGTAGAACAGTTGTTTTCTAAGCTATCTAAATGTGAATTCTGGATGGATCGAGTTGTCTTTCTCGGTCATATTATTTCAGGAGATGGGATTTCTGTCGATCCCAGCAAGATTGAAGCGGTTATGAACTGGACTAGACCGACATCAGTACTTGAAATCCTAATCTTTATGGGTTTAGCTGGTTATTATCGCCGATTCATCGAGGGATTCTCATCTATGGCCAAGCCGATTACCCAGCTGACACAGAAAAATGCGCCTTTTGTCAGGACTGCAGATTGTGAGGCTAGCTTTGTTGATCTGGAGAGGAGACTGACCAATGCTCCGATTCTTTCTATTCCGAAAGGTACTGGAGGTTTCACAGTCTATTGTGATGCTTCTAACCGAGGTATGGGTTGTGTTCTTTTGCAGCATAAGCTTGTGATAGCATATGCATCGAGGCAATTGAAGCCGCACGTGACTCGTTATCCGGTTCATGATCTTTAACTAGCTGCGATTGTATTTACTCTGAAGATCTAGCGTCACTATCTGTATAGTGAGTCTTTCGAGATCTTTTCTGATCATAAGAGTCTTAAGTACTTGTTTTAGAAAGCAGAGCTGAATATGAGACAGAGGAGATGGTTAGATCTGTTGAAGGATTTCGACTGCGAAATCAAGTATTATCCCAAAATGTCGAATGCAGTTGCAGATGCCTTGAGCCGAAAGCTTTGTTCTTTATCTCTTTCTACTATCAGTGTTTCTCAGTTGATCAGTGATTGTTGCACTTCTGGTTTGGGGTTTGAAACTGATAGGAGGACTATCAGAGTGTTTGCTATTCAAGCCGAGCCGGAGTTGTTTATTACGATCAAAGATATAGTAGCCCGTACCCTAATTGAGTAATTAAAGGATTAATGCTAATTAAATAAATTGGGTATCGGACGGATCGGAAGCTCCGAAGGCATGATCGGAAGCTCCGAACAGGATCGAAAGCTCCGATGAGCGATCGGAATCACCGATGATATTACGTCATCCATGACGATTGGCTAGATAGGAAGCTCCGATCAGGATCGGAAGCTCCGATCACCCCTATCCGAAGTCAACAAGTGATATTTTGACAAGTGGCAGATCAAAATCTTCGGAAGCTTCGATGGCAGGATCGGATGTT